>NC_056737.1:447061301-447181301 GCF_019279795.1 Protopterus annectens | reverse complement strand
TAGCGATCAGCGTACGGCATCTGCTTTAGGCCTGTGATTCTTTTAGTGAGGTATTTTTGTGGCCTTTCCAGTTGTTGCAGATGTCTTGAGAGGTACATACCAATGGGGCATTGTATTCTATAATGGGTCCAATGAAGGATGAGTACAGTGGGACAATGACCTCCTTTTTTCTGGATGAAAAGCCCTTAGTGATGACGTGTGCCACATAGAAGGATTTCCTGACTGTTGTGGCGATGTGGTTATGGAAGGTAAGACCACTGTCCACCTGTGTCCCTAAGTCTCTTATCACACTTTCAGCGTTTAGTGTACTGCCAGCTATGTGGTAATTCATGGGTACATGTTTTTTCCCAAAGGGGATAACTATACATTTCTTGGCATTGAGCTTGAGCCCATGGCTCTGGCACCAAGCATCTGTTTCTGTAAGGCCCTTTTGTAGAGTATCCACATCATTTGGGGATTCAATAATGGCTCCCAGTTTGCAGTCATCTGCGAACTTTGTTAGCCAGAGCCCCTTAGTGTTGGCCTGTACTTTAGAGAAGTAGATGCCAAACAAGAGTGGTCCCAGGACTGAACCCTGAGGTACTCCACTTGTCACTTGTCTGGAGCTGGATTTGGAGTTGGCTACTTTTACAGTGTGGGTTCTGTCGGTAAGCCAGTTGGTAACCCATTGAGTGACATAGGGATTAATGCCCAACTTAGTAAGTCTATCTATGATTCATGTGGGGGATGGTGTCAAAGGCCTTGGTGAGGTCCAGATAGGCTGTGTGGACCACCTTATCCTCGTCCACGGCTCTGGAGACTGATTCGAAGAAGTCAATCAGGTTCAGGATACAAGATCGGCCCTTCACGAACCCAAACTGGGTGGGGTCCAGTGTTTGAAGGTTGCCAATGTTTTTGTTTATAAGTTTCATGATAATACGTTCCATGGCCTTGCAGATCAGGCTCATCAGACTGATGGGGTGGTAGATCCCCCCTTGTGGAGTGGGATAACTGTCACTGTGAACCACTCAGTGGGCATGAAGTCTGAGGTGAGGCTATGATTAAACATGACACTTAGCTGAGGTACCAGTTCATTTGTAGTTCATGTAATACACAGCCTGGGATGTCATCTGGTCCCATGGATGCTGTATTCTTAGCTTTGGAGAGTGCTTTTTTTACCTGTGTGGCCATTATTACAGGAATTTGGCAATTTTTCTGATATTGAGATGGGCCATTTAGGGAGTGAGAGAGGGGTGAAGTTGGCACTGAATTTATCTGCCATGATATTGGCAATATCCTTGGGATCAGTATATTTAATGCCATTCTGTTGTAGTTATAGAATGCTTTGTGGTTGTCTTTGGAATCTTTGGCAATTTTATTTTCATAACTAGCTTTGGAGGATTTTATGAGGGATCTCAGCTTCTTACTGAGGCTGGTAAGGGAGTTTTTTGCACCCTGGGATTTTCCTCTTTTCTACAACAGTTTCTTCCTTTTGTTGTAAAGTTTGTTTATGGCAGGGGACCACCAGATTGGCTTCCTTTTTTTGGAGGAGAGCATCTTGGTTCTATTTGGGATGGCACAATTCATGCATGAGTGTATGTGCTCGTACACTGCCTTAGTGTAGGATTCAGCAGTCGAACTTTCAGTTCACGTCTGCACGGGTGTCATGAAGTTTGTCACTTCTGACTTGAGTAGCATGAAGTTGGCTTTGGAAAAGTTTTTTTATGGAGGTTTCCTTACTGGGGGGTGGGGGTGGGATGTGGATGTTAAGGGTGATTAGCTTATGGTCAGACCTGACCAACGAGGGGGTGACCATAGGTATGGAGCATCGATTTCCCATGTTGGTAATGACCAGATCTAGGATATTGGAGCCCCTGGTGGGACTATGGATTAGTTGATCCAGGGCATTGGAATTTATGAATTCCAAGAACTGTTGGGCAAAGGTGTTGGTACATGAGCAGTTTTCCCAGTTAATGGCAGGGTAGTTGAAATAACCCAGTATTAGGGTGTTTGGTTGTATCTTAATATTTTTCAGTATGTTTAGAAAGGTGTAGTGAGAATCTTGCATCATGGTGGGGGATCTGTAGCAAGCTACAGATTGGATTGCAGTCTTACCTAGTGTTAGTTGCACATGGAGAATTTCAGATGCATTGTGTTGGGCAACTAGCCTGGTGGTGTGAATATCCTTGGTGAATATGGACACTCCTCCACCTTTATTGTTTTGGTCCTGGTTTGGTGGCCGAAAAGTGTGGTAAGAGTTGTAGCCTGGTATTGCAGGGGTGCTCTCTGGAGCTTTGAACCAGGTCTCAGTTACTGCACAGATATTGATGTTCTCCATTTTTAGGAGTGCCTCGAGAGAGTGAATTTTGAGGTTTAGACTTCTAACATTGAGTAGCATTACCTTCAGAATTTGCATGCTTGTACCTGTTATGGTGGTGGATATGTCCTTTGAACTTTGCCTAAAAAGGCACTATAGGGGTGGCAAGAGCCTTAGCCAGTAACCTGAATCCCAGGGGCAGCAGGTGCAGACCATCTCTGGCAAAGCATCGTGGTCTGTCGATTATGTCACCCCAGGCAGACAGATACTGGATCCCCTTTGAATGACACCAGAAGCTTAACCAATTGTTGAAGTCAATCATTTTGTCCTTTTATTGTGGTATCATTCTGGGCGAAGGCAGGATGCAACTCAGGGCTAGAGTCATACCTGCCTGGGCCACATAATCCAAGAGCTCTTCCATGTCTCTTTTCATGTAGTCTAGGGAGGTACGCCTCAAGTCATTCACTCCAACATGGACAATGACAGAGTCATATTTGTGCTTGTTGTGGAGTGACTTGAGTACATGCGTTATGTGGCGGATCCTGGCACCTGACAGGCAGCTGACTGTAATTTTCTTCTTGTTCAGCCTGGTGAGTGGGATATCAGTGTGTCTGACTATAGAGTCACCTATGACTAAAGTGTTAGGTACGTTGTCTTGCCTTGTTGCTGGGTGGCACACTGGTGTTGTGAGCTATGTGACACTTTGGTTGTGACTGGTGTTTGTTTGCATTTCAGCTTCGGAGGTCCTTGTTGCTTGGGCAGGTTACAGTTAAGGGCCTCTGCATATGTGGATTTAATGTTGCTACGTGTGGGTGTTGGTGGTGTGGGTTTAGAAGGGCTATGTGTTGCTTGAGGTGTAGTGCGGCTGTTAACCTTCTCCTCTTGACTGTCTAGCACAATCTTGGGTGGAGAGAGTTTGCTTCCAATTTGGCTATGTAAGTGCATCTCTCACAGGTTGTAGTGATGGGTGGTAGGAGGGGAGAGTTGTCTGTGCACATGAGGCAATTGTTGCATTGCCCCAGTATGCCCAGATTCACCAGGTGGACAGGAGAAATCACCGGAAGCTGACCCTTGGACATGCTTGGTTTGGTGCTTTTGTTTTATAACCTCTTTTTTTTCTGGAGGCAATGCCCTTACTTATGTGATGAGCAATATAAAATGCCCTTCTTACCACTGTGGAGACATGGTGATCGAAGTTAAGGTTGCTGTTGACCTGTGTGCCCAGATCTCTCACCACTGACTGTGTGCTTAGGGTACTGCTGTTGATGTGGTAGTTTGCAGGAACATCACCCTTGGTGAAGGGGATGATAATGGATTTTTTTGCATTAAGTTTAAGACCATGTCTTTGGCACCAGTCATTAGTCTGCATAAGAACTTCCTGAATGATGTTGACATTGCTAGGGGTTTCAATGACTGCTCCCAGTTTGCATTCATCAGCAAACTTTGTCAGCCATAGTTCTTTAGTTTTAGCCTGTACTTTGGAGAAGTAGATTCCAAGCAGTAGGGGTCCCAGAACTGATACCTGTGGAACACCACTGGTTACAGGTCTGCTGGAGGAGGTGGAGTCCCTTATTTTGACAGTATGAGTTCTATCAGTGAATCAGTTTGCAGCCCTTCTGACAATATATGGGTTGATACCCAGCTAGGTGAGTTTATCAATGATGCCTGAGTGGGGGATTGTGTCAAAGGCCTTGGCTAAGACTAGGTAGGCCGCATGTACAGATTTGTCCTCATCTAGAGCTTTGGTGACTGTCTTGAAGAAGTCCACCAAGTTTTACAGGCATGATCTCCCCTTGACAAAGCCAAACTGGGTGGGGTCAAGCATTTGGAGATTTCCTATATCTTTGTTAATAAGCTCCATAATGATTCATTTCATGGCCTTGCATGGTCAGGCTAATGGGTTTATAGTTCCCAGGGTCTGTGGATGTACAGCCTTTCTGCAAAAGGATGATGGTAGCTGTTTTCCATTCTGCTGGTTTGAAGCCAGTGCTTAGGCTGCGATTGAAAAGTATGTCCAATGGTGATGCTAATTCCTGTTTTAACCCATGCAGAACACAGCCCAGGATTTTGTCTGGTCCCATAGAGGTTGTATTTATGGCCTTGAAGAATGTGTTTAAGACCTGCTCCTCTGAGATACTAGGTGGGAGATAAGTGTTAGGGATGCTTTGGGGTATGTGTGGCAGGGACAGGGGAGGGAAGCTTTTACTGAACCTGTCAACCAGCAGGTTTGCTATATCCACAGGTCCTGTATATGTAGTACCATTAACTATGAGTTCATCTCAAATCTGGGCCTTACCTTTGTGGTTACGGATGTAACTAAAGAACTCCTTGTGTTGATCCTTAGTTAGTGAAGCTCATTTGGATTCATAGTTACCTTTGGAGGACTTCACTAGGAGTCTTATTTTCTTGTTTAAGTTGAGGAGGGAGTGTTTCCAGTTTTGAGACCGTTCCTTCCTACTCTTAGACAGCAGTTTCTTTCTCCTATTGTATAGCATATTAATGGCAGTTATCTACCAGGTAAGTTTTATTTTTCCTTGAAGATCTTGCATTGGTTCTGTCAGGTATGCGAGAGTCAATACAATTGTACAGGTGCTCAAATAAAGCATTTGTGTACAACTCAGCATAGGTGTCTTTTCCATCAGTGGGGGGGGGGCTATGAAGCTGTTTATGCTGTCACATAAGAGGTTGTAATTGGTCTTGGAGAAGTTTTTTAGTCTAGTTGTTGCTGGGTGGAGGGGGTTTTGTGCTATAGTTACTTCTAGCGAGACTGATTTGTGGTCAGATTTCACCAGGGATGGCCACACACTGAGAGTGGTGCAGCAGTCCCCCATGAGCACTATATCCAGGGTGTTTGAGCCTCTTGTGGTTGTGTCATCCAGTTGTTCCAGGGCATTGGAGTTAACAAAGTCCAGGAACCTTTGGGCAAGTGGGTTAGAACACGTATAATTTACCCAGCCAATGGATGGGTAATTAAAGTTACCCAAAACCAGGGTGTTTGGTTGTATCTTGATTGACTCAAGTAGATCCAAGTAGCCTGAGCAGATGTCCTGATTAATGGAGGGGGTCCTATAGCTGGCAATGACCTGAAGAGGTGTCTTACCTATAGTCAATTGCACCTGAAGTAATTCAAGGGAATCATGTTGTTTAATGAATCTAGAGTTGTATTTATCTTTAATGAATATGTATACACCACCTCCTTTAGTTGTCATACTTTCAGTTTGTGTTCTGAATGTGTGGAAGGAAATGTAACCTGGTATAGCTGGGGTGCTCTCCACATCCTTAAACCAGGTCTCAGTGACTGCACAAATGTCAGCGTCTTCCAAGGTGAGGACTGCTTCCAATGAGTGCAGTTTCTGGTTTAGACTAATAGCGTTTAGCAGTATAACCTTGAGATTGTTTTAGAGGGCATTTTTACAGTGGGAATTTTGTTCGTGTGACATTGCCTAAAAAGGCACTATGAGGGATGGCAAGAGCTTTAGCCAGTAACCAAAATCCCAGGGGTGACAGATGAAGACCATCTCTGGTAAAGCATTGAGGTCTTTCGACCTTGTCATCCCAAGCTGCAGATATTGGCTTCCCTTTGAATGACACCATAAACTAAGCCAATCATTGAAGTCCATCATTTTTTTTTTGTTTTTATCGAGGTATCATCTTAGGCAAAGGTAAAATGCTGCTTAAGGCTAGGGACATACCTGCCTGAGTACATAATCAGAGAGCTCAGTCATGTCTGTCTTCATATAGTCCAATGAGGTACATTTCAAGTCGTTCACACCAACATGGACTATGATAGAGTCAACAACAGTGCCTGTTGTTCAGTGATGTGAGTGTGTGTTTAGTGGGTGGATCCTGGCTCTTGACAGACAGCTGACCATGACTTTTTCATTATCCAACCTGGTGAGAGGGACATTTGTGTGTCTCACAGTTAAGTTGCCTGTGACTAAGATGTCTGTTTTTGTGTTATGCCTTAGGGGCTTGACTGGTGAGACAAAGGTATGTCATATATTACATGTACTATGTTCTGCAGAGGATGTATTATGTGAATTGTGCTTGTGTTTGTGTTTGGGAGGTCTCTGATGTTTCGGTACACTTCTGGTAAGGACCTCCGTATATTTAGTTTATGTGTTGTTGGTTTGGTAAGTACAGAAGGTGGGGTGTACATGCTGACAATCTGCTTATTATCAGATGAACTGAGTGGTGAGTGAGACAGCCTGGATTCTGGGTTCCTGATATAGATGCATCTCTCACATAATGGATTTGTGTGGACTAGAAGTGGGTTGTCAGTGTACATGAGGCAATCGCTACATTGCCTTAGGATGCCCATGTTGACCAGGTTGGCTCGAGAAACTGTGGGAAATTATCTGTCCATAATGTTAGGTAAGTTGATATGGTCAGAAAACAGGGAGAGGACAGGAAGGATCAGATAAATTAGAGGGCAGGAGAAGTGAACAAAAAATACCAAGGGCTAGTGGGTAGGTTCATTCTATAGGCTGGAAATGCAAGACTGGAAAAGGTAATACCCACAATGGGAACCTCGCTGAGAAAGACAAATTCATCTAATTCATATTATTGAGGAACTGGTCGCTGAGCAATTTAAAGAAATAAAATATTATCATAGCACTGTTTTTGAGTAGTGAAACTGCTAAATAACATCTGTGGGTTGAGAATATAATACATTGGCTTTTGTACCACTAGAAAGAAAAATAATAAATCACCTGCATAGCTTGCAGAGTTCAGGACTATATGGAAAGGGTAAGCACACAACTAAAATGTTGGCACCAGAATCTGTTTTGCTTTATGGCTTACATAAACCCTATGCCTATTCATTTTATAACTAAAGCCATCTATATGAGGACCTTGCCCTCAGTCAGAAGATAAAATAATACATATGCATGCACACACTGAATTCTCACAAATTAGTCAGACATTTTATAAGCACATTTATTACATTTGCAGTACTTAAACAATGACATGGGCACACATACATTTATAGAAAAGAAAACAAGCCCCTTCACATATTTTCTTCAGTCTCATATCTTATACACATATTTTTTCTTTAAAAATATAATTCATGCCAACAATATGTAAATTACTGAAATTCTGCCTTCCTTAAATTTCAATTCTCTTCCTGAACATTATTCTGCTTGTATTGTTCCCACAAATTCCATTTATTTCAGTGCAGTTTGCTGATTCTCTTTTCTAAAGATATCACCTCTGATTATTTTTTCACCTTTACAATATTCAATATTTTGGTTATTCTTGGTTTAGATTTTGATTTGCATTTCTAGTAACTGAGTTTTTGCTAGCCAAATAGTATTAAACTTAACAAGTCCTTACTATGTCTAGACAATTCAGATCCTATAAAAGAATAATTTCCTTTGTCAGAAATGTTGTCAAAGCAAATGATTATAACTAAGTACTCTACAGGGATTCTTTTACAAATCTGCCAAATTGTTACATTCCCAAAATACATGTTCTCAATTACTGGTCATTTCCCCTCCCTCCATTAATAATTTGCTGAAGTCTACTGGGGGTTTAAAAATTCCTATGCAAAACTTTCATGCAAAAATCCTAAAACTTCTGGAATTTGTTGTATAATATGAGCCATACAGATGTTCTCACACTGTTGCTTTGTATGTTACAATTCCATTCTGTCTCTCTCTTATCAGTCCTTTCTAACCTCTTCTGATTTACAATTATAGTTATTATGCACTGTTTTATATGACGTACCAATTATCAATTTTTTAAACAGAAGATTTTGTTCTAGAATTAACTAAAATTTTCACCAGAGATAGTATTTCACTTAACACTCCCATATTATTTTCTCTTTGCCTATATACGTTTTGCCAATTTATAAATGTAATACTTTGTATGGTTGTTGATATTCTCCTTAAAGGCCTGTATCCAAAATTCTACTCACTTCTTTTTTTGAAATCTCCTCCTCATTTCATCATTGTGCCTTTCCATTTTGATTGATAACCTTCTCCTTGTGTTAAGTATATGAGGCTTTATTGCATATCTCTAATGTATCCCTTTAAATCAGGTAGTCCTATACTGCCTTGTTCTATGAGGAGAAACAACTTATCCCACTTAACTCTTGCCTTCCTCCTTTCACAAATTTATTAACTATAGTCGAAATTTCTCCTCTGGTTGATAAAACATACCTGAACTGGAAACATTTTCACTACTTTTATCTTACTATTCATATCCATAGTCTGAGACTAAACAAAAGGAAATACAAAAACCGAGAAGATGGACTGCCTTTTGTTTAGTCTCATCCCAGATCCTTAGCTGCCATAATAAAATCCTTTTTTAAACCATATACCCAAATACTTCCTCTTATTATGTCCCCATAAAGATGGGAGTTGTTAAACCAATTCATGTGTGGGTATATATACCCTTTGTTTTATCTTCATTTATTTTATATTCTGAAAACACTTGAAGCAGTCCCAAAATAGTCCACAACAATGAAATGTCCTTTTTTTGGATTTTTATAGTTCATAATAATATAATTTGCAAATAAAGCTAACTTGTTTTGATTACCATTCCAGTTATATCCTCAAATTAATTTTTGAGTCCCTTTTTTCTTTGTCAGTGGCTTTAAGTATAAAGCAAGTAACAAAGGGAAAGTGGGCACCCATGCCTGTTTCCTCTGTTAAACACAGCTTTTCAAAGGGGAACCTTGCAACTTTAATTCTTGACTCTGACCATTCCTATATCCTATTATTCTCTCGAGGAACTCAAATGTTACCATTGGCCTACTCATAAAATCCCAGATGACTCTATCCAATACCTTCTCTGCATCAAAAACCACCTACAATAGTGACATTTTCTTAAACAGTGCTTCCCTCTAGATCATTATTGTTTTATTAATGTTGTCAAATGATTGCTTCCCCATCAAAAAAAAAAAAAAAAACATTGATCCCTAGCTATCAATTTTGGCAACACCTTTGTCATTCTCTTAGCTATTATAGGCATGGTTTAAAATTGGAATTGGGCTGTATGAAGCTGGTCTGAGGGTTTTTATCCTATTTGGGTGAAACAGCCACCACAGCTTTCTTCCAAGATGCTGGTACTGCTCCTTTTTTAAAATACTGTTAATCAAACCTAAATTTTTATCACTTTTTTCCTCCTAACTTCAAAACATCCACAGGAATACCTTCTGTTCCCAAAGACTTCCCTGTTGATTGAATATACATCATTTTAATCTAATCTCTTCCTATCTTAGGTATTAATTCTTGAGCCTCATCATCCTCATTTATTGGCATAGTTAAGTCTTCCAAAAATATTTCCATTTGTGCCTTTCCATTGGTCCAAATTCTTCTGCTTCATACACATTTCATTGTGCCTTTTCTTGTTTTCCCCATTCATCTTCTTTATACAAATTTTCCTAGAATTTCTGAAATATCTCTATTGTCTCTATAAGATCTTTGGTTAGTTTTCTTGTCCTATGATTCCTAAGTGTGGCAACAACCCTGCCTACTTTCTGTTGTTTACGTCATTGTGTAAAATGTTTTTGTGCTCTGGAGTTGTTATAAAAAATACTTGCTCAGGTGCAACATTTCCAAGCACATGCATATTATCCAAATTCTTCCTTATTTTTCTTTATTACTCAGAAAGTGCCCCTCTTCTTGTTCTGTGAGATAATTATTCTTCTTTTGGAATACTTTAACATTAGTCAATCCCTGTAAATAATCCCTATTACTTATTTTCCACACCTCTTTCTCTCTCTCTCTTATTTTTAAACTTCATTTTCATTTACTCCCAATGTATCTTTTTTCAAGAAATTTCTATCTTTCTTAATAACTTTCAGACAATTTTCACTACCCATTTCTTAAATTCCTATCTTGTTAACAAATAGGTATAAAGGTGTCATTGTCTCTTTTTACTTCATTTCCCTTCATCATTATATTTGATTTTATTGGTTCGTGATCTTAAATAGTTATTCAATGTATTACAAAGTTTTTGATTAAATGAATCTTAGAAGAAAGTCATGGTGGCTGCTTTCTAAGTTTTTGAGCAAATATGCATGCTCTTGTGAAAAGCCATTTCTATCCATTCCAACTCAATTGTTGTACCTTGGAGAATAATATGTACAATTCATCTAAGCTATTACTAGTAAAGTTACATCTTATACTCCAAATGTTATCATACATTTCTTCTGAAATTTATCCACTTTTGTTATATTTTCCCTTCATGTTCCCTAATACATACTTGCTATTGCATATCAGGTTTCAGTCTCCTTCCATAAATAAACAACGCATAAAAGCTAATTATTTCTCAGAAAATTATCTTAAGTTCCATAACAGTTTTAGGTGGAGTATAAATACATAACAGTATAATCCTCTTCCACTGCCAGTACTCCTTATTAACACAAATATACCATTATTGTCTTTCTTTGCTATCACTATTGGAATCCCCTTCCAGTCAGTATTATGTATTACTCCTTTTTCTTTGTCCCTGATACTCTGCTGAATATCTATTCCAAAGTTCTTTCTTTATCAAATCTACATGCTCATTTCTATCCTTGTGTGTCTTCTTTAACATTGTTTTACCTTATACTTTTAATATAATTAAGCACTCTTTGTTGTCTATACCTGAAATGCCATTGACCTTCCATGATAAAATTGACAAGATAGTCATCATGATAGGAAGCTATTACTTTCACATATTCTGCATGACAGTTGTTTTGAATATATGTTTGCATCTTGGAAATTACATGCACACATTAATGCCTGTCAGGTTAATTAGTTATGCAGTAGGTGTTTCTCATCTCTTTTTGAATAATTGCCATGTTTTCCCAGAATTTGTGCTCAATAAAACAATCAAGAAACAAAAATCTAAATACATTTTAATCTCCTGACTGTGCTTAACTCACAACAAGCACAAAGAACTATATACACTTTTCAAAATGGGAAGTTACCCTTCCATACAGGGGCAGTTTCCCAAAATATTATGCTACACCCACATGCTGTACATATTTTAAAGTTAGGTTATTCATGCTGAAAGTGCATGCTACAGCCAGGGTCCTCCTTTGCAAAGATACTATTTATCCATATCCTAGCTCTAGTTCTCTTCTAGATGTGAAAAACAGTTTGTATGCTCTCAGTTAGCTTATGTTTAGCCTTAGGAAATGGTGGAATTGCTGTGCTTAAATAAATAAACTAAATCAATAATGCAGTGTTAAATTTAAAACAACCATTTGCAATGGCATTCACTTCTGTCAGTATCAAGCTTTCATTTATTTTCAATAGACTTCTTGCTAGGTTTCCTTTAAAAAGTAATCAGGCTGTATCTTCTCTGAATGTCTAAGAGCACATTCTTCAGTCATTTCTTGATTAATTGACTGCAGCTGTAGGCAAACTGTCTGTAACTGCTGGACTTGTTGATTGAAAAGACAAAAATGCCTAATGGTTTTACTAAAGCAATGAGCATTTTTTTTTCAAATACCAGTGATCTACAATTTTTCATGCCTTCCATCTGCTAGGCTGTTTTTTTAAGATGGGAAAATAAACCCTTGTCTGCAGTATAAATTGAGAATATTAGTCTATACATTGGTGCTGCGGTAGCATTGTCGCCTCACAGTAAGACGTTGTCTGGTTCGATTTTCAGCTAGAGCATCTTCTGTGTGGAGACGTGCATGAATGGGCGTACCTTCGTTGAAGGTTGTGCATCAGGGCCGACAACTCGGCACATAAAAATCTACTGCCAATCATTAGCAAACCGGAGTTCCGCTGTGGTGACCCCTAACCGGGAAAAGCCGAAAGACACAGCAACAACATTAATTTATATAAAATTTCATATTTTACTATGCATATTATTTGGTCTGTCTAGTTTCACATCCATTGATCATATCCAAGTTTTATCTTGTTATAGTATATATCCAGGATATATTACAGTCAAGAAAAAGTACTTTTTTACTTTAATATTACTAGCATAAACATCAGTTACTGAGAATACCACCATTTCATATTTAAAATATATTTGCATACTATTTATAGTATAATATGTAGTTTACTTCAAGGCATTCATTATACAAATTTTATTAATAACAAAAAGTTTTTAACTACTTACAGTTATACCTTCAGTCTCCTCATTGCCATTCTAAGCATTAGTTATGAAGTAGGAGTTATGCTTTACGGGTCCCTATCAGTTGATCAAGTTTTCAGAAACTTGAAATTCATATGGTCGAAACCATATGATTGAGTTTTTGAAAACTCAAAGCTTTTG
Organism: Protopterus annectens; assembly: GCF_019279795.1. Classification (NCBI taxonomy): domain Eukaryota; kingdom Metazoa; phylum Chordata; order Ceratodontiformes; family Protopteridae; genus Protopterus; species Protopterus annectens. The sequence goes on along the minus strand of NC_056737.1, from coordinate 447,168,778 downwards.
AATGGAGATTGTGGAACAGTGAGGCTTGGGAAATTTACCCATTTCCTCACTGTAGTGCAGTCTCTGAGTTGGTATATATAATTTGCAGGAGGTATGGGGAGTGCAGGGGGGTTTGCCATTTCCTGAAAAAAAGGAAAATAGGTAGATTTTTGTGTTTTTTGTGTTTTTTATGTTTGAGATTTCGGAAACTTGATCATATGGTCTTGACCATATGAATTTTAAGTTTCTGAAAATTAGATCATCTGAGATAGACCCATGTTTTACAGCCGTCAAACCAGTTTAACACAGTCAACAAACTTCCAGTCATTTTAGCCTCTCCTTGCAGAAGCACAGTTCTCATGTCCAAACTGCACCTTATGGAAATAATAATATGTAGTTCCTACATTTATTTCTGACTTTCACATTGCTGTGAGCCTACTTTTCCTTCATCTCAACCATACAACACCAGTGTTTTGTTCAAGTCCAAGGTAGTCTTAATTTAGTCAGCACTTTTTTTCTGTCACTCAATCATTTTCCTTTGGAACAATGGAAAAGGTTTCACTGGTGCGTTTTCTCTGTGGACTTCGGTATTGTCAGATAAATGAGAATCAGATTCCCCTTCAGCTTTCTGGCTTACTCTTTGCTGGATATTTTTATTTATTTTCTCATTAGCTTGTTCTGCATACAAAAACTCTTTGTTCCAAAAATAAATAGATTCTGAAAACAGCTAGATACAGCAACCCGAACCTCATACCTGCCACTCATCACTGATTGGCTGAAACTGTCCATGACCTGTTCTACCATGTCCTCAACCAAATCTCAAAGCCCCTATTTAGTGAGGCTTGCCAGGGTGCCTACGGGACTGATGCAACTTTTCTGACCTATGAGGTTGTCCCTGGATGAGCAGAGGGTGAACATCCTGAAACCTGGGTGGTATGTGACTTGGCTGCTCCTGAGAAATTTGGATCAGTAAAATTAAGAACAGAAATTGGAGACAAAGAAAATAAAGAAGGGCAAAAGAATGCATAATTAAAATAAGAAAAAGGGAGAAAATGGAGGAAAGACAAAAAGAAAATACATCTGATAAATACACACATAATGTTAGCATTCAATTTCTTATTGTAAAACAATTTTATTTTTATAAATCTATATTGAGCTAAAATATGATATGGGAAGTGCTAATGCAACCATATGAATTTCAATGTTTTAAAAAATTGGTCTTCTGAAGTAGATCCACTGAAACCACCCTTTTTAATACTTACACTTGGGCTCCAAATCAGTTATTTTACATTAAGAAGGTTTGTGGTTTACACTCTTGTGGGAAGAGAGGATATCCTTTGCTCTTCTGAGCAATGGGAATTGCTGGTAAAAGCTTATTGTGGCTGTTATTCTAAGTGTCATTGTTCTGATTTAAGCACTTTGGTTCCAAACTAGTTATTTCACATTAAGAAGGTTTATGCTCTATATTCTTGTGGCAGGAGAGGATAGCCTATTTTCTTCTAAGCTGGGACTTGCTGGTTAAAGGCTTATTGTGTCTGTTATTCTAAAATTCTGGTTTAAACCAGTTATTTTACATTGAGAATGTTTGTAGTCTACACTGTTGTGGGAGGAGATGGTAGCTTCTGCCCTTCTGAGCTGGTAATTGATGGTGAAGACTTATTGTACCTGCTATTCTAAGTGTCTTTTTCTGATTTAAGCACTTGGGCTCCAAACCAGTAATTTTACTTTAGGAAGGTATATGGTCTACACTCTTGTGGCAGAACAGGATGGCCTACATCCTTCTGAGTTGGGAATTGCTGGTTGAAGACTTATTGTGCCTGCTATTCTAAAAGTGCCTTAGTTCTGGTTAAAGCACTTGGGCTCCAAACCAGTTATTTTACATTAGGAAGGTTTGTGCTCTACACTCTTTGGGAGGAGAGAGTAGCCTTCACTCTTCTGTGTTGGGAATTGCTAGTGAAGGCTTATTGTATCTGTTATTCTGTGTATTTGTTCTGGTCTATGGTCTGCACTCTTGTAGCATTACTCTCTAGACAGATTTTTTTAACTACTAGAACATCTAATTTGCTCATATCTGAGTGTTGCTTATCAAGTTGCTTGTCTTATTGACTTATTCTTTACTCTCCCCTAGTATATCAGTGGCCATGGATATGCACTTCTTAATTCTCTGTATGGCCAGTCTGGTTGAGATGGGTATTCTGAGGCATTGCCGCAATTGTCTCATATACACTGACAACCCACATATTCTTAATAAAACAAATAGTGTATGCGAGAGGTATAAATACACTTTAATGCTTGTGGCAAAACTCTCACATACAACCAAAACTAATCATATAGAGACTGTCAGTGAGACTTGCACCATGCTTACTGCACAGGATAAAGACCCTACACATAAAACTGCTTATGCTGAGGTGCTTACAGATAACCTTTCTAAAACACTAGGACCTCCTGCACAGCATAATCAAAGGAAGGGTCCTCAGACATCACATAAACACTCCATGTTAATACCACCTGCAGCTACACAGAGTAACACTGTTTCCAATGCCTCCACTGCTAAGCCCTTATGCAAACCAGCACACAGCCAAATTTTCTGGTAATTGGTGATTCTATAGTGTGGCACACCAATGTCCCCCTCATCAGACTAAGAACAGAGTCATGGTTAACTTCCTTTCTGGGACTAGGATTCATCAAGTCACACAGGCACTCAGGTCACTGAACCACAAGTACCAGTGTGACTCTGTCATAGTCCATGTGGTTGTTAATGATCTGAGACCTACCTCCCTTGACTATATGAAGCAAGACATGACTGAGCTCACTGATTATGTGTCTCAGGCAGGTATTAGTCTAGCGCTGAGCAACACACTACCTTCTCCAAGGATGATGCTGTGTTACTGACAAAAAAATGACTGATTTTAACAAATGGCTTAGCTTCTGGTGTCACTCCAGGGGGATACAATATTTGATGGCCTGGGAGGACGTGGTTGACAGACCACACTGCTTTGCCAGGGATGGTCTGAACCTATCTCTTCTAGACATTCAGATATTGACAGAGAACTTTTCTACCCCCATAGTGCCTTCGTTTAGGCAATGCCAAACTAATAAACCTACTGTCTTAACTGAACATATGAAGAAATATCTGAAGGTGGTAATGTTCTATGGAAGCCTTCCTCTCCCTGGAGAGTGTAGACATCTGTGTAGTAATGGAGAAATGGTTTAATGTCACTGAGAGTAACCCAGCAATGCAAGGTTATAATGCCTTTCACACCTTTAGACCGGCTAATGCATAGGAGGGAACTAAAGATGGAGGAGTGTCAGTCTATATTAAGACTAATCTTACACCCAGACTAGTTAAAGTGTATTACCCACTGGAAATCATACATGTACAACTCACCATAAACAGGGTGTCGTACCATATCCTTGCAACATATAGGTCCCCCTCCATGTCCTAGGAAGCCCATAATACCTATCTCAATGTGCTAGAGTCCCACACCATTCAACCCAATACAATATTCATGGGGGATCTCAACTACCTCTCTATAAATTGGGAACCTTACACCACTTCTAGTGCACAAGCCTAGTGATTCCTAAACTTTGTTAATACCAGCATCCTCCTACCAGGGGTACAAGTATTCCTGAGTTTGTACTCATGAACATGGGGAGGCCAATGTTCCTCAACTAATGTAATATCTTCACTTGTCAGGTCTGACTATAAGACAGTATTACTTGAAATAAAAATTAAATCCAGGAATCCAGTGAAACCAAAAACCATTAGGAACTATTCCAAGGCTAACCTCTCTCTACTAAGCAACACCTTTACTAAGTTCTAAGCACCCACAAACCCAGTAAACACCATAGAATACACTGAGCTATTTACAAAATCTCTGTACAGCCATATTGACAGCTGTGTAGAGCGAGCCTAGAGTCTTTTAATAATGTGATACTATCAGATAAAACCTACTTTTACTGACACTAATGGGGAGGTTGTTGTTAGACCTAGAGATGCTAACATGGACAGGTCTTTCACTAATGCTCTGTCTTTTCCCTTACCTGTTCGAATGGAGAAAGGCCCGCTAAGAGGATGCTCCCTAAGCAGAGGGAGACAGAAGAGGAAACTCTCAGAAGAGTTTGCAACACAAAAAACTCTCAAAAAAATATGGACCAACAAGCGTTAGTCTATAATCTATCTGATATTATACTCACCTCTGAGGACATTCAGCTTTTGAGCAAAGGCCTGAACTTTATTCCTAAAAATCAAAGTAGATTAGTTGATACTATTGTTGATTTAAGAATCTTTTGTAGAAATGTCATGTTAAAGCTTCTTTACAAGGACACTAACACTAGTGTTACACAGGATAATAAATTTGTTTTTAAGAATTTGAGTGATTTTACACCAATACACCACCCCCTCCTGGAAGCCTATCTTAAATTAACAGAAGATGAATTATATAATTATTATGGTGGTAGAGACATTAGACAAATATTTAAAACAAGAGATAATCTCTCACATAAAGAAAGGCTTTGTTTGAATAAACTACAGAATGACTCTAGCATCATTATTAGACCTGCCAATAAGGGCGTTAAAATAGTTATTTTAAACATGTCAGATTACATTAACAGCATGACCACTATGCTGCAAGATAATTTCTATGAAACTGTCTCCCTAGAAAGTGTACATATAGTGACCAACCATGTGAAACAATCTCTGCATGATATTTTTAAAAGTAAACTAATAGATAAGAACCTTTATGAATATTTGAATATTCTACTTCCAGTCATTCCGAGTATCAATGGCTTGCCTAAAATACATAAAGACCCTTGTGATCCACCGATGAGACCTATAGTCTCAGGTTGTAGTTGGCTAACTGAACACCTCTCTGTATTTATTGAAAAGCATTTGAAACAAGTTTTATCTGATAGTATCACAGTATTAAAAGACTCTAGGCAATTTCTTATTGACCTTTATGAATGTATAATGCATTTTGGTACAACTACTGGCTATTTATTTGTCACCTTAGATGTACAATCTTTGTTCACTGTCATTCCCAATGATTTAGGGCTGACTTATGTAACGGAATATCTAAAAGAACATAGTAATTATTCCATGGTTTTAATAGATTTGATAGTGTATTTTCTGGAGTTGGTCTTAGAGAATAACTTCTTTATGTTCATGACCACTGTTTATAGACAGAAGGAAGGCATAGCAATGGGCACACCATGTGCCAACAGCTACGCAAATATGTTTCTTGCATACTGGGAAGAACATGTGCTTTTTCATGAGGAGATGTTCAGGCAACATGTAGTGTTCTATCAACGTTTCGTCAATGACCTTTTCATTTTATGGGATGGCACTATTGAACAACTAGAATCCATGCATTTCATGATGAATAACCTTACGACTTGCCTTAAGTTTACCATGCAACATTCTTCACGTAGGATAGATTTCCTTGATTTATTTATTGAGAGATTACCGAACGACATAATCAATACAGGTGTACATCGTAAGGCTTGTTATAGTAATACCTTACTTTCTAGATCCAGCATGCACCCCCCTTATTTTTTTAAAAATATTATAAGAGGACAGGCTATCAGGGCCTCCAGATTAAATCCTATGAATGATGGCTTTGAAATTGAGTTAACTAGCCTGAAAAACAGATTTGTCAATAGGGGTTATACCCAAACTGAAATCAACTCCCATATGGATGACATATATGAACTGCTTTGCACTAGAGCAGCACCTTATTTTGGTCCTAGGGAATCTGATAATTCTTTAGGTAATAACTGTAATAACCACAGTATTAGATTTTCAACACAATTTTCTTCTGACTATTTCAAAATCAAGGAAGTCATTAATAGGCATTGGGGTATCTTACACGTTGACAGTGATTTAAAACGGATCGGGGGTGAGACACCCACTTTCCTTTATAGGAATAAACATAATTTAAAAAGGATACTTTCTTACCCTAAAACTATAAAAAGTGATAACAAGGGTGGTTGTACGAAGCCATGTGGGCATTGTAATTCTTGCCATTTTATTGACAGTAGCACTCAGTTCTTTCAACCAGACCTACAGAAAGTATTTATGATAAAAGCAAATGCAAACTGTATGACATCAGATGTGGTTTATTTGGCTACTTGTCAATTCTGCCCGTCATTCTATGTAGGCAAGACTAATCGCCCCTTAAGAGATAGGATGAGGGAGCATATCTACCATATGAAGAGAGGTACATTGCACAATGCTCTAGCCAAACATATTACATTAAACAACAATGAACATTATTTTTTATTTAAGGTGCTAGAAGTTATTTCTCCTAATGTAAGGGGAGGTGATATCAGAACTTACACAGAAAGTAAGGAAATGCAATGGATTATTTCATTAAGGGCTGACAAAGGTTTTGGCCTGAATGAGAGAGCCTCTATAAGACCAAAACTAAAACAACGTAGAAATATCAAATGAATTATTATATACTGATTATATACAGATGTATTTACTTTTTTAATTTATACATAGTTTTGTGTTTCTTAATATAATTCAGTTAGTCATAATATTCTGATCAATATGTTTGCAATTTGATGCTTAGCCATCATATGTTTTTCCGCAATGCATTTTATGAAGTTTTTATATATTCATTTTTATCTATCATTTTAAACAACATCTATATCTTTAAAAATGATGGGCAGTACCTTGTTTGCTAATTAACCATGAGTATGAGTCATTACTTGCAGGTATATAAGCATGCAATTAACATTTGGATTTTTGTATGGATCTGATGAAGCTACTTGTGAAAGCGCTTATCCTGTCTTATATTTTTGTATTAAAAGTGGAGATTTTAACTAATTTTTGCATCGTTTGACTTCCTCACTGTTGCTCAGTTCCTGGCTTTATTTACTGATTCTAAACCTTTTTTCTGTGAACCTGAGCGTTTACCTGTCCCATTGGATTTATTTTGCTATATTATTAAACAAAAATATATTGTTCTCCAAAACCAATTTGAGGAACGTGCAAATCTGGGAGATCGTAGTCCATTCAAAGGCACTGTTCTTAATCAGGAAATCCCTCATGGCTATTACACCCTGCTCATTGTGTATGACCATGAACAAGCTGTTCACGTCTAAGGTCACTAGAGTCCAATCAACTGTAGTTTATATGATATCCATGAAATTAGATAGTGACATCAAAAATCTAGTCGTATCTTTCAAAATGGCTGGAGCACAGGCCAACATGGGTTTTAGTTGGTTTTCCACATATATAGATATAGACTCAGTCACCCATCCCCTCCCCGACACTATCAGCCACTGGGGTGGATTCTTGCTGTCCTTGTGTACTTTAGGGAGTCCTTTTATTACTGGTATTACTGGATCATCCCACTTCACAAAGTTATAAGTCTCTTCAGAGATTTTACGTGTGGTGAACAGATCTTCCAACACCTGCCCTACACTTGTTATAATCTGTTTCACTTCCTGAGTAGAGATTTCACTGTATGTACTCTGGTTTTGCAACATTGATAACATTTTCTCTTTATATGATAAGGAATTCATTACTACAATGGCTCCACCTTTATCGGCTAGCCTGATGACAATGTTTCAGTTAGAAGTTAGTTGTTTCAAGGCTATGGACTCCCCTTTTGTTAAATTGTAAAAATTCCACTGTTTGCCTGAGTGTATAATATCAGCAATCTCAGTCTCACTTGTTCTTACAAATGAGGCTACCACTGAATGGAGTGCCGGAACAAAAGTACTCAGTTTCTTCAACCTCACCCTACATCCTTTGTTACTTTCTATTGTCCCAAATAAGCTTTTTAGCATAACAGCTCGATTATAAAGCCTCAAATCAGTCAAAACTTCATGTAGTTTCGGAGGTTGGGCAGGTATGAAGGTCAGCCCTTTATGTAAAACATTAAGTTGTTCATTACTTAGAACTACATTAGAAAGATTCAGCATTTTTGCTGTTGGGATATTACTAGAGAACAGGTCATTAATGCACTTTTCAAGACCAGAAACAGTGCATCGATGGACCCCCAATAACATCCAACGATGTTTAATAAATAGCATGAAACATGAGGTCTCTGGTCCACTTCAATCACTTTTCAACTTGAGCCTTCAGTCAGGTTTTGTCCCCATGGAATAGAAGATAGCTACAGTCATTCCCTTGCACAAAAGAGGTCCAACCACTGATCCAGATAACCACAGGCTCATAAGTCTGACCAGCCTCATATGTAAGGTCATGGAAAGGTTCATCATGGAAATGATAAATGAGGACATAGGTAACCTGTAAATGCCAGACCCATCACAGTTTGGCTTTGCTAAAGGAAGGTCATGCCTATTAAATATATGGGCTTTTTCTGAGAGGGTCACCCAAGCATTGGATAAAGATAAGACTGTGCACACATCTTACCTCAACCTGGTCAAGGCTTCTGATACAATACCCCACTCAGGCATTATAGACAAGCTCACTAATTTGGGTATAAACCCTTTTATCACCTGCTGGATAGCCAACTGGCTCACTGATAGGACCCAGGAGGTCAAAATTGGTAAGGCCACCTCCTTCAAGAGGCCAAGCAGTAGTGGAGTCCCCCAGGACTCAGTACTGGGCCCACTCCTTTTTGGTATCTATTTCTCTGAAATGGAAAGAAATGCTGAAGGTTTATGGCTGGCTAAGTTTACATATGATTGCAAGCTGAAGGTTATCATCAACTCCCTTGCACACACTAGCATTCTTCAAGAAGGTCTATCTCTGACTAACAAATGATGCCAAAGCCATGGTCTTAAACTCAGTGCTAAGAAATGCATAATTATAGCCTTTAGGAAATCAACCATCCTAGCTAATTACCATGTTGGCAATATGCTCCTAAGAGTCAACCCAGTGGTCAGGGATCTGGGTACGCACATAGACAGTAGGCTTACCTTCGACCACCACATGGCCACAATGGTATGGAAGTTCATTTATGTTGCACAACTTATAGGTAAGAGCATGGCATCTAGGTCCAGAGAGGTCATTAACCCACTGTACTCCACCCTTATCAGACCAGTCATAGACTGCAATGCTCCCTTCGCTATGTACCTAACCAGGCATATGCAGCAACTAGATTGACCTCAAAGGTTCCTTACAAAAAGAATACAAGGTATAACAAACCTGCCTTATGAAGAGCACCTTAAAGCCCTTTCCCTCTACTCAGTCTCCTATAGATAGCTGAGGGGTGATCTATGCCTGGCTTACAAGGCATCCACAGACTCCACACTTATGAATCTCCTGCATGTTCATAAGTAAAAGAGTGCCAGAAATTTAAGGTCTAAGGACCTGGATTTTGTCTGTGATTTAAATAGAATATGATGGAAAGACAGGTATGTGTCCAGAGAGTCCCCCTCCTATGGAACAGGCTTCCAATCCAAGTGTAGCGGAGGTCATCCATTACCCAGTTTAAGCACAATTTAGACAAGTGGATGGGGAATAGGAAATTTACACTGGGCCTGACCCTCAATGTCCTGTTTGGATGCAGGACATCATTATTCTTTGGGAAAACTTGGCTAGGCTTAGAAAAGACCCCTGGGTGGTTACCCTAGTAACAGTCTATGAATCTATGAATCTATATATAGTAATGAAATCAGTTAAAGTCAAAATACTGCATTTTTACATTAACTTATCTTTTAGATTTAGTTGCAGTAATGTCCTGAAAGCAATGTAGACCTTAATTTACCATTTTTATAAGTACTTGCAGTTGTATAAAGTAACAAAATCAGTTAAAGCCAGAATACTGCACCTACTACGTTACTCATTCTTACCAGCAGCTTCAACTAATCAGGTGATTCTTCTGCTGTGTTGAGCTTTATTGTAAGTAATCTCCCTGTCAGCTAAATACAGGAGACAGACAATTGTTGTATTTTATCTTTTTCCTTAATATTTCAGATATACCTGCTAATACTATGAAATGCATTTAATTTATTATTACATTTGCTTACTACAAATTTGTTAAATATTTATTAATATCTAAATTGTCACACTCTGCCAATATTTCAATAATGCAAGTTATAAATAGTAAGACTGTATCTTCCTTCAAATTATTACACTTTTATATGTGCACACAGCTTGTCTGTTTTGTGGGAATGGATGTTGCCTGGAATCTTTCTATACACTTTCAGTAAAGGTTTTACTTTAAACCATTACTCGTTGCATACCTAAAGTGCAGTTTTGTATAACAGTCTATGAATTTTGTTCAGACAGAGGCTGAAGCTGTACTAAAATAGGAAAATGTAGCAACTGAAGGAAGTTTTAATTTCCTTTCAATTCAAGCTTCATTAAACCAAATAACATACTGTTACAAAGGGATGCTGTGCATATACTTCAGAACATTAATGTGTACTTCGATTAGATTCGGAACAGGTAATCAGGGACCTAGGGACCCAGGTTGACAGTAACATCTCATTTGACACTCACATTGCTAAAGTGGTTAGGAAGACCTTCTATATTGCTCACCTTATCATGAAGGGTTTCACATCTAGATCAAGAGAGGTCATTGTGCCCCTGTACTCTTCTCTTATCAGGCCAATGATTGAGTACAATGCCCCATTTGGGATGTATCTTACCCGACACCTGCAGCAGTTGGAAAGATCCCAAAAGTTCCTCACCAAGAGAATAAAGGGTCTTAAACATATGTCATATGCTGCCCGACTGAAAAAACTCCAGCTCTATTCAATTGCATACCGCCTACTCAGAGGTGATCTGTGCCTGATGTACAAGGCCATGTCCAATCCGGAATTAATGGACATGCTCCACCTCAGAAAATCCAAATCCATCAGAGCCACGAGAGCAAGAGACTTAAACCTCAACACAGAAATAAATAGGACGTGCTGGAGGGACAGATTCATAACCCAGAGGCTCCCTACACTCTGGAACAGAATCCCTATCCATGTCAGGCAGAGCCCCTCACTAACTCTATTCAAGAGAAATCTTGACGAGTGGATGGGAGATCGCAGGTTTACCCTGGGGGTCATCTCTGTGTCACTAATAGACAGAGGCACAGTAAACTAAACCCTAAATGGGTGTAGTATTCTCATCCTAAGGGGTGGTGAAAGCCACACACACTCTGGCTAGGCTTATAAATGCCCTAGGGCAGATAGCCTAGTACGAACCTATGAACCTATGATAGTTTTCTGCTTAATAACTTGAAGTTACTTGTAAGAGGATGGTTTAAAAATGTATACAGAAGTAATACAACTGGTCATTTTTGCCATACTATGTGCTGGCATTCACTTGACATTGCAACCTCCACCCCTCCTCCAACCTCCATTCTGACTAGTGTGTGATACTTGAGTTTAGTCATCTTCTATGTGCCGTTAATATTGTGGAAGAAATGACTGGCTTATACAATTACCGTACTAATAAATATGTTCTGGCCTACACAACAAAAATCCTTTCTATACAAAACTGCATATATTTCAATCACTAAGGTAATACATAATGGGAATTAAATTATGTGGCAATACAAATATGTTTTGTTTGTGTATAAATGCCTACATTTATATACATGAAAAATAGTTGTAAGTGTACTCATGCAGATGCATCTGTAATATATACACACATATATATATATATATATATATATATATATATATATATTTAAATATATTTTTTTACTCATGCATTTGTATTTTTACAAACAAGTATGTTATCACATAAGCATTTTGTGTATTTGTATATAGACACAGTTCTGTCTACAGATATGTTTATGCTTTCTTTTGCATTATTATAGTAACATTATAGATACATATTTGCAGTTACACATACTTCTTATGCCAAATATGTTCAATTATGCAACCTTCTTATACTTTATTTTTTAAATCTATGTTTAATATGACCAAAGAAATTCAAAAAAATATATTTACTATAGAAATCTGCCCATTTTGCAGCTGCATGGGCAAACCACTTGGCCAGCTAGTCAGGTCTCTAAATCATTGTGGCTGGAGTGAGTAATCCCTGTTAGGAATGACAGGTGCTCAACCATTTCCCGGCAGATGTCCATTTTTCCCTCAAAATGTCTCATACACACACATGGATCTTATCCAGGTATGAATCACTCAGAAGGTAGAGCATTTTTTTGGCCTCTTTATTTGACCAGTCCAGAGTGCAGTCTCCTGCCTTCACAGTCACAGGTGCTGCCATCCGTCACATGTCAGAACCAGAATGAAGACAGTGTGAGCAGGCCTGTGGTTCACAGGTTTAGCACCACTCCCTCTGGAGTGTGGTATCACCCTAACCAAACCCAGCTAACCAGCAGGACATTAAACTAGGTACTGTTATTATTGCCAAATTTGGTTTTATCAAAAATGCTTTGTCACCTACATTTATTTAACAAAATACATTCCCATTTCATGTGTATGGTGGAAAAAAGTCATTATTTAAATTGTCATTTTTAAAATTTAATTTACAATTGCTAGTGATGTTGTGCATTGCCTTTCTGGGGTGTTACACCTGAATGTCACCTATGCATGCCTCATGTAGTATTGTAGCAGTACTGATTTTTTTTGAGGGGTGCTTTTTGCAGAAATAGATATTTCTGTGTGTGTAAGTATCAACTTTCAGTAACTGAAGATTGCTTTGGTGTGATAAGGTGTGCCTGATGATGCAAGATGACCTGGGATTATACTTCATAGTTATGCTAACTCACATGCACATGGCTTCATTTTGCCTTTTCTAAACATGGTCAGCTTAGAGAATAACTGAGGCTATCCATGCATCTCCAAGGCATTCTTGGGACTGCTGAGGGGTACTGCAGACTTTGCCACTATCCCCAGCCTGTTCATGCCTCATGCAGTATAGTAGCAGTATTGATTTTATTTTGGGGGGGGGGTGCTTTTTTCAGAAATAGATATTACTGTGTGTGTGTAAATACCAACTTTTAGTAAATGATGAGTGCTTTGAGGTGGTAAGGTGTGCCAGATGATGCCAGATGGGCAGGGATTACACTTCATGGTTGTGCAAACTCACAAGCATATGACTCCATTTTTTTTTCTAAACATGATCAGCTTAGAGAATAACTGAGGCTATCCATGTATCCCTGAGGTTTTCTTTGGACTGCTAAGGGCTACTGCAGACTCTGCCACTATCCCAAACTTTTTCATGTGAACTTGAGGTCACGTTCATGAGTAGATGAGACTTAATTACATGCATTAGTTGTAGTGGAGATTCCCATATTACTGTGATTCATAGCTGTAAATATAAAAGGGCTTAATCTGCATACAAAATGTGTAAATGGCCCTGAACTTTTATGAACAAGTTTAACACTGACATATTATCTTGCAATTATTCAAGTTAGGTAGCGAATGACTTAGGAAACTGCAAACTTTCTAAAGTAAGAAGAAATAATATAAATATTGCAAATTATTATGAAATGGTTCAAAATGATGTAAGATTACTGAGTTCACTTCAAGATTTTTTTTAGGTTTATAGGTTCATAGGTAGGTACTAGGCTATTGGCCCTAGGGCATAATTAAGCCTAGCTAAAAATGTTCTGCTTTCACTTCCCTCCCAAGTGGTTTAGTTACCTATGCCCCTGTCTAGCAGGGCCACAGAATTGATTCCTGGGGTGAATTTCCTGTTTCCCATCCACTCATCAAGATTCCTCTAGAAGAGTGCCAATGAGGAGCTCTGCCTCACATATATGGGGACCTTATTCCAGAGTAAGGGGAGTCTCTGGGACACAAATCTGTCCCTCCAACATGTCCTGTTTATTGTTGATGTCAGGTTTATGTCCCTTGAGTGTGTAGCTCTGGTGGATTGGGTTTTCCTTAGGTGGAGCATTTCCAGCAATTTGGAGTTTGCCTTGTATGTCAGGAAGAGATCACCTCTGAGTAGCTGGTACACGACCGAGTACAGTCTGAGTTTTTTTAGCCTCATGGTATAGGGTAGGGGTCTCAAACATGCAAAGTAGTTTTTCATGGCCCACGATCAGTTAGTAGGGCTCTGGATGTATGCTAGTTTTTTTTTTTTCACAGCCCGCGATCACTTAGTAGGGCTCTGGTTGTGTGTAGGTTTTTTTTTTTCTTTCACGGCCCGTGATCACTTAGTAGCGTTCCAGTTGTGTGTAGTTTTTTTTTTTTTTTTCATGGCCCGCAATCACTTAGTAGGGCTCCGGTTGTGTGTAGGTTTTTTTTTTTTTTTTTTCATGGCCCACGATCACTTAGTAGGGCTCCGGTTGTGTGTAGGTTTTTTTTTTTCACGGCCCGTCATCACTTACTAGGGCTCTGGTTGTGTATAGGTTTTTGTTTTTTTCATGGCCCGCGATCACTTAGTAGGGCTTCAGTTGTGTGTAGTTTTTTTTTTTTTTCATGGCCCGCAATCACTTAGTAGGGCTCCGGTTGTGTGTAGGTTTTTTTTTTTTTTTTTTTCATGGCCCACGATCACTTAGTAGGGCTCCGGTTGTGTGTAGGTTTTTTTTTTTTCACGGCCCGCGATCACTTAGTAGGGCTCCGGTTGTGTGTAGGTTTTTTTTATTTTTTTCATACGTCTGCTCCGTACGTCCTGTATAGATTACATCACCATATGTGCCTAATAGAGTGGAGATGCAATTGGAGGGTTGCAGTCAGGTGTTTTTTCCTCCTCCAATTGCATCTCCTTCTCAAATTAGGCACATTTGTTCAATTCAATTACGTGAATTAAAATATATTTCCAAGGAGTGGAACTGGCTTTTGGGTGTCTTTGTGTCAGATCATCTCCTTCCAGCAGACTGACTTTGAAATTGGGAGCAGAGTGTGGGAATTGTGGACTAAGGAAAAAATTAAAGAAGCCTATACTGTATTTCTCTGATGAGAAAGAAGCAAATCTCCAGATCTATTTAAAGTAGTGAGATAAGGTGCTGTAGTGATTGTAGTCCTCTTCGGATCTTTGTTAAAATACAGAGAACCTGCTTGCAGCACAGGGAACCAAATGCAGATCTCTCAGTCTGAACAGTTAAGTCGTCTGGCTTGGCACCCTGTGCTGCAAGCAGATTCTCTGTATTTTAACAAGGATAGGGTGATTTACGTTCCTCTTTTCATGATTGTAAGACTAAGTTATTAAAAACTGCATCAGGGTCCAAGCATGTTTTAATTCTCAGAGGGTAAAAGCCATTGAAGTGGTGGTGTACAATCTTGGTTTCACTTCTATAGTTAAGAAAATCTCTGGAATGTAACCATTACGATTTATATCTGGCATTCAGGGATTAATCATTTTGCACATTTGCCACATATTAAAAGAGGTAGTCTTCCTCACTTTGCAGATGGAGGGTTGAAAGTTATGGTTGCCGTGTAAATTTTTATATGCTGCCCTTGGAGAATACTGTATGTTTATTTGACTTTGTTATACTCAGTACTAATGAAAAGGGATCAGTGGGGAAATGCTTCATTTTGGTGCTGTGCATACTTGGCAAACTCCTGATGTGATTGCTGGGCAAAATAAAATGTCATTTCAGTGCTTGTGCATACTTAGACATGCTAATGAAGGAATCAGTGGGGACATGTTTCATTTTGGTGCCTGTCCATACTTGGCAAACTGCTGATGTGATCGCTGGGCAAAATAAAATGTGTCATTTCAGTGCTTGTGCATACTTAGACATGCTGAGTCATAAACTATTGCTTACCTAGAAGACTGTCAGTACAGAGAACTCTACATAACTCCTATCCCCTTGTACCACTCAGGATTCACTAATGTGTGAATGATGGAACTTGTTTATTGACATTTGATTACCAGGAATGTCTGACTTGGTAGGTGCCAGTTATCTCTGCAGTCTGCACCAACTGCTGGATATCTTTTTGCCTGGTGGTTTACACGGCTGTCTTGGGGAACTCTGGATAGTGTGGATTAATTATGCAAAGATCATTGTGTGTATGTGTGCAGGGCGGCTACAGTGGTGCAGCAGTTAGCGTTGCCGCCTCACAGCAAGAGGTTCTCTGGTTCGATTCTCGGCTGGGGTGCCTTCTGTGTGGAGTCTGCATGTCCTCCCTGTGGTCACGTGGGTTTCTTCCAGGTGCTCTGGTTTCCTCCCATATCCTAAACAGGGACGTTGGGAGGCATATGCACTGTACTGATTTCAGTACAACTTCTTTAGAAGAGGGGGTAGCGTTTTTTAATTAAAAAAATTTAAACAGCGTTGGCTCCTTTAAGTTACATTTAATGACTACATACCAGCCAGTCGGAAATGAGCTTGCATCATCACATCATGTCCGGCTGGCTGGCTGCAAGCAGGAAATATGCATAGCTTGAATGATGGTGGAGGCAGCCACATAATCATTGTTGGCAAAGCAATCGCAAATGGATGGCGATCGTGAAGGCAATCGGGTGAACGGATTATCAGGTAAGGGTGTGTGTGTGTGTTCGGGTGAATGGATTATCAGGTAAGGTGTGTGTGTTTGGGTGAATGGATTATCAGGTAAGGGTGTGTGCGTTCGGGTGAACGGATTATCAGGTAAGGTGTGTGTGTGTGTGTGTGTGTGTGTGTGTGTGTGTGTGTGTGTGTGTGTGTGTGTGTGTGTGTGTGTGGTGGAATTTTACACATATACTTTTAAAGCTTGTGTTAAATAAACTGAAAAGAGGTTTAATATTCATTGCTCCTACACTATGCTTAATAAAGACAAAATGCAAACTGTCTAAAGAAAATATTTCCTTTTAATAGCTTAAAATGCTTAAATCTGAAAACATGATCCAGTTTCAGGTATATAAGAAATGATATTAACATATTAATTTTAAGATGGCTACTGGAAGAGATGTATCCACTGTGAACAAAATAATAAATATGCAATTCTACAACAGAATGCTCTTGTACTGAAAAGTATATACAAATAACAGTAGTTGATGTAAAAGCTGTTTATAAAGAACTAAAATAACTATTGCATTCATCAGTAGTTAGAGATACTGATCCAAGATTGCAAGGTTAAGGTTAACTGAGCACAAGTCTTTTAAATCTGGGATAAATAAAGTGAGTGCATTTTGAAACTGAAACTCCAGGAAGAAAACTGTTTATTAATTTTGAAACTGCATTTAAATAACAAAGGGGTACAATAAAAGGGAGCACAATTAGTATGCATATTCCAGCAGATGGCTGACCTAAAGTTCTTCAGATCTGAATCAGTTTCTTACACTAATGCTGATGCATTGTTTCCTGTTTTAGAAAAAAGACAACTGACTTTGCCATACATGTTCAAGTACTGATATCAGATGTAATAAACAATACTAAGCAAATAAAAAAAAAATCCATGATTATTTCTTGAATAGCCGGACTGAAATAATCTAAGTCAGAGTTTATGCCATACTTTTCTAGAAGACTAGCCTTATGCGTTAAATCGTTGAATATAAGGCAGTTTAGAGTCGTGGTCCTTTCACAAGGTAATTCTGTTATACTGACAATATTTAATTTAGCTCACCTTAGAATGTCCTGAATTAAATGCATAACTGGTACATGTGTAAGGAAATTAAATTAAAATTGGATGTGAGAAAACTAAATTCATAAATAACCTTTGATACAAATAATAAGAAAAATAATCTATAAGCTTTGAAATAAGTATGTACATATGTGTGCATATTACAGATCAATGATACCCTAACATGGAATTCCAAAATGACAGCAAATGTTTAATACATACTTTGCAAACAACTATTGTGACAAAACTTACACAGATAACCAAGTCATTCATCATGAAAAACACTGTCCTATTAGTAAGGCAGTGAACAAAATCAACAAATGTATTTGTTATTTATTTACATTTGTTTACCAGGCTAGTCTGACTGGACTATTGAGTGTGATTCTCAGTGGAGGCCTGGGGAGAAAAGCTCCAGTACAAAAATACAGTTTACAATCAATGATTACACTTGTTGAGAGTTATAAAAGAATAACAGTCATGAAAGATAATAGTACAAAGTTTAAATGAAAGAACAATGTACTGTATAATGCTGTACAATGCAATTTTAAAACAACAACGTGATATAACATAATTTACAACTCTGTATCAAAAAGCCCTTAAAATAACCAATCCATCTTAGTGTCAAATGTTAAATGTACACTTGGGCCCATATTGTATCCCATTGTAATAAATTTCTCCAGTCTGGAAGCATGCCCTGTTCTTAGAAAATATGATACCACACTGATAAAAAGGTAATAAAAAGAATGTAAGAAATTACAGACCAATTAGCCACATCTGTCTAAGGTATATATTAGAAAGCTGTATTACTGCTGCGGTGGCGGAGCTGTTAACATTTTCGCCTCACAGCAAGTGGTTTTCTGGTTCAGTTCTTGGCTGGAGTGCCTTCTGTGTGGAGTCTACATGTCTTCCCTGAAGTCAGGTGAATATTTAAAGACAAGCAGGTAGGTGTGTGTGAGTATGCATGTGCCTTCTGTGAAGGTTGGCCGCCGAACTGGCAACTCAACACCATAAAAACACCACTGCCAATCAAACGCTGGGCTGGCAACTCGACACCATAAAAACACCACTGCCAGTCAATCTGTGGACTGGTGATCCACTTTAGTGACACCTAACTGGGAAAAGCAGAAAGACATTGCTATTATATGAAAGGTGTATTACTGATGTATTAGAAAACAATGTTAATAAACTAGTATTGCAAGATGTCAGTCAACATGGTTTCATAAAGAAATGATCCACCTGTACAAATTTATTAGGGTTTCATGACTATGACTGAGATTCAATAAGGTTACTGCCAGTGGTAAGCCCATTTCTTATTAGGCAGCCCTATTCTATTTCTTACTTTGAAGAGGTGCATCACTATAGTGGTCTCTGTGCCCTATTGCAAATGTTAATGAGGCATTCCAAGGGAGCATAATTGGCAATGTGTTCTTCCCTTTGAAATGCCTGCAGTAGGTGCTATACATAGCCATGTGACTCAAAGAGCCACTCAGCTGCAGAAATCCTAACTGCAAGATGTGGTAACCAGGCCAAAAGCTTGCATTATAAAAGATGGGATCATGTTAGAGGTAAGTGCTGGAAAGTTTAGTTGAAAGATAGCATTGGGGAGATGTGTGTGCCTGTGTGTACATGTGCATGTGCATGGCTGAACATTCAAGTACATGTAGTGCATGTGCCTTCTGTGAGTGGTGTTAGGGGAGTGTGTGTGTGTGTGTGTGTGTGTGTGTGTGTGTGTGTGTGTGTGTGTGTGTGTGTGTGAGAGAGAGGGAGTGTGTCTGTGGCTGTGATTGGCTGAGGGGGTTTGTTATATGGAGAGTGTGTGTCTGTGTCTATGTGTCTCTGTATGTGTTGGAATGTTCATACTGTACCTCTCAAATCTTTCCGTACACTAATGAACAGTGGATGTAACAAGGGGAATTATAGACACCAAGAATATGTTTTTAAACTGTAGCCTCAAAAATGGTTATAACAATAGACCTTGGTGCACAAAAGACTATGAGTATCTGAGATACTTTTCTTTAATTTTAGTCAATGGAAAGGTGATAAAACAACAATTTCTGATGAAGACTGCTAACAGTTTACAGTACAAAAAAATGTATTAGGTGGAAGTGTGCGTGTGTAAATGCCCCCTACATAATACAGCTGCTGGCTATAGGTGTTCAGGCTCAAACCCTGTACTTTTGCTTCAGGGTAAGAAGAGCCTATAGTCCCTAACCACCACCATTTCTGAACTTTGTTCAGATTTGTTTTTCTAGCAGTTGTGAGCTATGGTGAGAAGTGAGAACTGAAATTGTATTTCCCCCATTATTGTTTATGTTGTTTGCCCAGTTTTTTTGTGCTAAGGTTCAAGTGAGAACTGAATTTCTATTCCCTCATTATTGGCTTTGTTTGTCCAGGTTTTTTGTGCTAAGAGGTTGAGAGCTATCTAAATGATAGCCATTAAGTTTCAGTCTTCCTATTTTTCAAACTGCTGATTTAGCATAGTGTTATGTTGCACTGACTATAGTGCATATGGTTTTGGGTTCAAGACATGCATGGTGGTAACACAGCATTTTATTCTAGCAACTTTCCAAAATTATACAAGCAATGTTTAAAATGTATCCCTGGTTTTTGGGCTTTTGTCCCCCCCCAATAAATGTTAGCTTTTTCCAGATTTCTTGTGCTGCAAAGTTCAGAGATACAGCTGAGTGTTGAGTACATTTTACAAGGAGCTGAGAGCTGCAGGGGAACTAAAGTTTAGTGCTGCTTATGCTGAGTCTGCTTGTACTGTTAATAGTAACAAAAGAACAACAAAGTATCCCAAAAAAATGCTGGTGCAGGACTGGTAGATAAAAAACTTCAGCACAGCTCGAACAGAGAAACTCCTTTATTATATTCCACAATAAAAACACCCGAACTGGTTAAGCGCTTTCATCTGTTATAATACAGACTTCTTCAGAACCAAAATAATTAAAATTCTCATAGTTTAAATAGCTATTTTGGTGCCAAAACTTTACATACCAATGAACTTAAAGAAACATACTCCTATAATGAAATCTATTATATACACTATTTAAAAATTCAACCACTATATGAATAAAAAGTAAATATCACTACTATACGATACTATATAAATATATTTTTAAAAAATTATTAATATAAACTACAATAAGGAATTCATTCATAAATGAATATAGATTTGAAATTTGAAATCAGTTATATTTATTATTAATATACATATATTTATTTCTATATTCATTTATGAATGAATTCCTTATTGTAGTTTATATTAATAATTTTTTAAAAATATATTTATATAGCATCGTATAGTATAGATATTTACTTTTTATTCATATAGTGGTTGAAGTTTTAAATAGTGTATATAATAGATTTCATTATAGGAGTATGTTTCTTTAAGTTCATTGATATGTAAAGTTTTGGTGCCAAAATAGCTATTTAAACTATGAAAATTTTAATTATTTTGGTTCTGAAGAAGTCTGTATTATAACAGATGAAAGCGCTTAACCAGTTCGGGTGTTTTTATTGTGGAATATAATAAAGGAGCTTCTCTGTTCGAGCTGTGCTGAAGTTTTTTATCTACCAGTCCTGCACCAGCATTTTTTGGGATATTTTGTTGTTCTTTTGTTGCTATTGGTGTACGTGGTTGTAAGTCTGGGATGGCAGGCAATAAAGACGAGTCACAAGCTTCATTGAACAGGGAGGACTTTGATGCACTTCGGTTTGAAGTTACTACATTACAGGCAGAGGTTACAAAACTCATTGACCTTGTGAGTCGGATATCTGTAACTCCAAAACAAGGTGTTGTTTCTGAGCGCACATCTTCTGCAAAACGTTCTGCTGTACCTACCGGTATTGACATCAGCACGCAAATAGATATACCTAATGGACAGGTGTGCGTGGGTAATGGCGGCGCACAGTCTTTACAAGACTCTCTTGAGTTAACCAACAGAAATATGAACATTAACTTGTCACCAGTTAATGAATTTACATTTGACTTCAGTTTATTCCATTCCAGAGATGAAGCCGAACGCAATGGAGCGCGACCTAAATGCCGTCAGCATGTCAAAACTTATTCAGCTATAACGAAGGCGCAAAGTGATTATTGCAAAGGTACTGTTGCTAATAAAACTGTTTCTAGTCCATACATCAATCAAAAAGCTAAAAAATTATCAGGACAAATGACTGTGGGTTCTAACCATGTAAATAACTATCAGAATAATGATGTCATTGATCAATTTTTGAGTGATGAATATGATTTTACAAACGTAGATGGACATTCACATGTGTTTAAAGAAGGGAGATGCCTGAGCCTATCAAATGACTCTATAAAAGAAATGATTTTGGCTTTGGGAAAGAAATTACTCAACATTAAGAATATAAAAATTGATAATGCCTATTTAGCAAAGTGTATTGCAATACAAATTGTACCCAAAGGTCTTAGATTTTATAAATTACCTTTGGGAGTAGAATATAATGTAGGCATTATAAATGAATTCAATAAGATGTTTGACGATTTTGGTTTTGCATATATGAAATTGATAATGAAATTGAATGATGAGAAATTGTCTATTTTAGTTAGAGAAGTTGAGAAGTTGAATGAAGATATTGTTAAGGACATGTTATTTGAACAGTGGAAGGATTTTTATTTCAAACAGTTTCATACAGCAGAAAACAAAGCTATTAATATTTACAATAGAAAAAATAGAAAAATACAGCGTGACAAGGAACAGTACCAAAATAATAGAGCATATATTTGGCCACAAGACAGACCAGTTTTTGAGATGGAAAGACACTAGTTTTAGAAATAGAACAAGACAAATGGATAGGGATGTAAATTTTCAGGGGGGCAGGTTTTATCCAGCCCCAAAAAAACAGTACACCCAGTGGAACAGAAGGGAACGATGAATTGTTCAAACACTAGTCAGAAGGATTTTAGTAAGTTAATATCTGATAAGTGTGTACCATATAGGTCTATAGATAAACCAGAAGGAATGAATCAAGTTATTATACAGTATAACAACAATACTAATGATGAAGAAGATAAAGGAATAATGTCAGGAGGTGGAAAAAACATTTTATATTCCTTTAATGGTTTTAATGTATTTAATTATACTGAGCTGGATATTAGTCAAGAATTTTTTACGTTATTTATTAAAGGCATGAAATATATTCCTAACATGGGTTTTAATTTAGTTGATACTATCAAGGAAATAAAATTGTATTGTATAAGGTTAAATTTAGCCATACAATTTGGGCAATGTGAGGATAACGTTATGCCAGTAGTGCAAAAGGATCTTATTAAGAAAAGTACATACATTCCAGTCCCCAATGTACAAGTAGCCAATTTCGAGAAAATGGTGTGTAAAGATATTTATTGGCTGAATAATAATATAAAGACAGGAAGCTTATATAAAAAAGTTTTTAAGGATAATTTAACAATCAATGAATGTATGTGTCTTGAACAACTTATGCACAACAATGAGATAAGAATTATGAAACCTGACAAGGGGGGCGGCATTGTAGTGTACAACACATTTGATTATAATGTTGAAATACACAATATACTGTACTTATCAGGTAATTATGAAGTAGTTTCTCTTAATCAAATAAATATAGGATATAAAAAGATAGATTTGGCTTTAGAGGAATACTTGATTGATAATAGAATAACATATGAAAATTATTCGTTTTTGAAAGTTGAATATCCTATATTGGCGAATATAATAGGTATTCCTAAGGTACACAAATGTATCAAACATCCACCTTTTAGACCTATTATTTCGGGATCCAAGTCTAAAACGTATAATATGGGAGTGGCAATTGATAGATGGACTAAACATGTGTATGAGAATATCTCACATTTAACTAAGGATTCTTGGAATTTCTTGAGCAAGCTTACGCCTGATCTTTGGAATGAAGGATTGATTTTTTTAACCATAGATGTTATAGATTTATTTTCATGTATACCCAAGGATGTCGGTCTTGAATATTTTAGCAATAGTTTGAGAAAATATTCCAAATTGAATTGGGACAAGATTAGTCTAATTACAGATATGATGGGCCTAGTACTTGACCATAACTATATACATTTCCAAGGGGAATTTTTTAGACAGAGTAAAGGTGTGGCTATGGGGGCCTCTTGTGCCCCCATTTTTGCAAATCTTGTCATGCTGGAATGGGAGTCAGAATTTTTATTCAAAAGTAAATTTTATTCGGATATAGTTTTTTATACTAGATTTTTAGATGATTTATTTTATTTTATGGAAGGGTCCAAAGGAAACAATAAGTTCATTTATTGATTACATCAATGGAACAACGGAATTTCTCAAATTCACATATAATATATGTGATAAAGGCATTGCTTACCTAGATACATATATAAGTCATACTAATGGAGGTTTTGCATCTAGGATATACAAGAAAACTACATTTTCCAATGACTATATTGAATTTAATAGTAATCACCCACCTTTTATGTTTAAAAATGTCTTTAAGGGACAGTGCATTAGAGCCGCCCAGATGTCATCTACAAAAGAAGTTATGGAACTAGAACTAGAGCTTATTTTTAACATGTTTAGGAATAACGGTTATCCTTGGGCTATGTTGAATGACGTACTCGATTATGTAAAAAAGCAATGGGGTATCAAATATTTACCCCGATTAGGTAGACCATATATTGTTAATAAAGACATTAATTTAAACAATAATGATTTGGTATGTGAATGTGATAATAGAGTGTGTGTTTTAATGTACACCCCATATGTGAAATTTGTTAGAGAAATAGTAAATAGACATTGGGATTTGATAACAATTACAGACAATATAGGGTTGACATTGGGTAGCCACCCATGTTTTGTATATAAAACAGCTCCCAATATAAAAAAAGTTATTAGAAAGGGCAACAAGTTCTGGAAATTCCAAGAATGCATCTATAGGAACTAGAAAATATGGTGCTTGCAAACAATGTGGATGTATTAATGAAGTAGTAAGTATCAAGTTAGAAGATATTAATAGGACAATTATTAGATGCAGGGCAGGCAATTGCAACACTAAGCAAGTAGTTTACATTGCCACTTGCTTTGCCTGCCCAGCATTCTATATAGGAAAAATAGAGAGACAACTAAGAAAACGTATATATGAACATTATTATAAAATTCAGGTTAAAGATAAGAATAATGCATTATATAAACACATATTTGACAAAGGGGATAAACATTATTTTAAATTTTCTATTATTGATAAGGTAGATAGTTTCAAACAAGGTGGGAATTGGAAAGCCCTTTTAGCAATGAAAGAAAGTAAGTGGCAGATGCTCACAGATGCCACAAGATTTCCTGGCATTAACGAAAGTATTAGTATTAAACCATTTTTAGTCCTTGGTTAGTTATTAAGTTATTATTTTGATTCACAACTTTATTTGAAATCAGTTATATTTATTATTAATATACATATATTTATTTCTATATTCATTTATGAATGAATTCCTTATTGTAGTTTATATTAATATTTTTTTAAAAATATATTTATATAGTATCGTATAGTATCGATATTTACTTTTTATTCATATAGTGGTTGAATTTTTAAATAGTGTATATAATAGATTTCATTATAGGAGTATGTTTCTTTAAGTTCATTGGTATGTAAAGTTTTGGCGCCAAAATAGCTATTTAAACTATGAGAATTTTAATTATTTTGGTTCTGAAGAAGTCTGTATTATAACAGATGAAAGCGCTTAACCAGTGCGGGTGTTTTTATTGTGGAATATAATAAAGGAGCTTCTCTGTTCAAGCTGTGCTGAAGTTTTTTATCTACCAGTCCTGCACCAGCATTTTTTGGGATACTTTGTACTGTTAATAGCACAACAGGTAGTGTACTTGCTTTTCATGCAGAAGGCTGTAGGTTCTTCTCCCAAAGTAAGTAGATGCATTGCTGATACTGTACTGTGTTGTAAAGGGGGGTGGATGCTGTAGTCCTTTTTGGCGAAGATATCTAGTAGTAACTATGAAGCTGTTATCAGTTTGCCATCCATTCCCTATTGCATTATTACTAGCGTATCATTTTTTTAATGCAGCATAGGCAATTTATTCCTCAAGGGCAACAGGCACTTTATTTGTAGATGAAACCATGAAATATAAAGTTGTTTGCTAGCAGCAGCCTCTTCATTAGTTACAGATTTCTTTAATGTGGAATTCTTTTACTGGTTCAGAGATTGTGCATATTTACTGATACTGGTGGACTGTAGAAGTTTGAGTAGACTTTTATGATGGAAATGTTCTGAATTGGGCTGTTTTGTCATTATTGGTGCATGCATTTTGTTTCATTGTTTACTGGAAAAATGTTCAAAGCAATAAATTTAAAATGCTGTCTAACAACTATACTGTATTGTACAAGGAATATAATTTAATACAATCAGGAAGGTGTATCAAAGAGCACGTGTATGTTTCATGTGCAAGGGGCCTATGATTTGAAAACAGCCCAAAGTTAATCTTTATCTGTCACTGGCAAAATGTATTTTCTTTGAATGTGGGTTTCAATGCAGTTTCAATGAATGTGAGTTTCAAGGGCAGAGAAGTTTTAATGCTAAGTCTAGTTTCATTGTGAGACTGCATTGCTTTGATTAGCAGATATTTACTGGTGTTCATGTTGTAAAATGCAAAATAAAACTTTTCTGGCAAATCATTTAGGAATGAAGTCACTAAATAATGACCGACGTTAAGTTTCAGATGTCATAATCTTCAGAAAAATGCATGCTAAAGCAAGACCTGTTATTTTATCAACTGTCTTAAGTTTATACAAGATCAATTTTTTAGTACTGTTTGTATGTTCCCCCAATATATTTGGCCTTGTCCAGATTTCCTGCATTAAGAGGTTGAGAGGTATGTGCAAATAAATCGCTTTATAGAATTAGGAATATCCAAATCTCTCAACTGTCCCCAATTTTGGCTCAAAATGTTGCTCTCCCCCTAATAATCCCTCCGCAAAATAGCAATTTTGGAAGAAACCGTGGAGGGTTTACAATTATAAATAACTGTAATGATCAGAGTTATACATTACTTTTATTTCAGAAATGCATGTAGATTCTCTAATTTTGTCAGCTGCTCAAGTTAACAATGCTCATATTAAAATGGTGTCCCTTCTTTAACAGGTTCCAAGCTGTATTGTCTGGCAATTTTATATTTTTGCATCACATTTTTGGTCTGTTTTTCATAAAATTGCGGTTTTCTGGCAAATTAGTGGCAAATCATTAAAGATTGAAGTTAGAAAGTAATGGCAGACATTTGAGTTTCAGATTTCATACCTTTCAGAAAATTCATACTAATGCAAGACCTACTGTTTGTGTCTTTCGGCTTTTCCCGGTTAGGGGTCGCCACAGTGGAACTCCGGTCCGATAATGATTGGCAGTTGATTTTTACGGACCGGCTTGCCAGGCCTGACGCACAACCTTCAATGAAGGTACGCCCATTCATGCATGTCTCCCACGCAGAAGATGCTCTAGCTGAGAATCGAACCGGACAGCGTCTTACTGTGAGGTGACAAAGACCTACTACTAGTCTATTATCTTTCTAAGTTTATAAGAGCAATATTTAAAAAAAATTGTCCTTATTTTTAGGCCTTTGCCTCAGTTTTATTTATGGGTTTGTTGCTCTAAGAGGTTGAGAGGTATTTGTGTGTGTGTGTGTGTGTGTGTGTGTGTGTGTGTGTGTGTGTGTGTGTGTGTGTGGTAGGTAGGTAGCATACCTCTCAACTGTCTAAGTTTTGCAGGATGTCCAGATTTTTGCCCCATATTTTTTGTCTGTTCCTCATAAATTTTGTGATTTTCTAGAAAATCATTGAAGGCTGAAGTTGCTAAATAATGACAGACATTTGAGTTTCAGACTTCATGTCCTTTAGAAAAATTCATACTAGCACAAATCCTGTTATTCTAGCAACTTTCTCATACTAGCACAAATCCTGTTATTCTAGCAACTTTCTAAGTTCACAAGAGCATTATTTAATATCTGTCCCTGTTTATTTTAGGCTTTGTCCATATTTCTTGCACTAAGAGGTAGGTAGGGTGTGTGTGTGAATGAAACACCCTAGTTAGGGTAGCAGGTGGTTAGTAATTTACTCAAGCTCAAAACCTGTACCTTAGTTACAGAAAACAAAAGCATGAATCCTCTACCCCAACTACCATGCTGCATTTTTCAAAGAACTGACTTTCAGGTTCATTTTCAATTCAAGGAACCGAGTTTGAGTGAATCTATATTATATTACTGAAGAGGCATTACAGCGAATGCCTCTTCATCGACACTAAAAGAGCGAACCGTGAATTACGAGAATGGCTGTAGCTTGGCTGGGGAGGGGGGTAGCAGTTTGAGAGCTGTGAGTACAAATTTGAAAAGCCTAGCTACACCCCTGATCCCAAAGACATGGATTGGACACTCTAAATTGGTCGTAGGCATGAGTGCATGCATGTGTGTGCCTTCTGTGGAAGGTTGGGTGCCAGGCTAGCAACTCAACACTGTAAAACTCCACTGCCAATCATGCGTGGACAGGTGATCCACTGTGGCAACCCCTAACTGGAAAAAGCCAAAAGAAGAAGAAGATTGTGTGTATGTGTGCATATATGTGAGCCTAACTAAAGTTTGTACTACCAATTCAAAATTAGAAAACATTTGGAGGTTATTTTGTGGCAGGAATGGAACAGAGTGAGAGAGAGAGAGAATACTTATTTATAAATTGTGGTCATCATCTGTTACTAATGAAGTGCTAGTTTCAGTGCTAGAAAATTTGGAAACCTCTATAATTTTCTTTGTATGTTTGTTTAGTGCAGACTACTATTATAAGTGAGTATTAGTGATGTTGTCATCCAAGAAATGAAAGATTGTAGATGAAAAGTGTGTTTTCCAAGAGAAGTGGGAAAAAATATTTCTTCACTGAGTTGAATAGTCATATCAAAGCGTCTATATCACATTATCGAAACCTTACTAGATCGAATCACTAAAGGTCGACCTCTAGTGATCTATGTAGTAAAACGAATAACGTTTAAAAAAAACAAGACAAACAAAACTAAAAACTAACTAGCGTAGGCAGGGAGGCAAGCCACCCTGCACCCCCCCACCCCCTACTTAAATATTCCAACTCCGAGACTGCACTACATTGAGGTAAATGGAAATCTCTCCCTATGGAGATTTCCGTTTACCTGCACGATGCTCTGCGCTTTCGATTTTCTGGTGCCGACAATATCAGCTTCGATATTGTCGGCTTTCGACATCGTGAAGTAGACCCAAATCAAATGCCTAATCTGCTATCAATCGGTTTCCATTCCAAAGGAATACAATGTACGGAGACTTTATGAAACTATGCATGGTAAAGAATATGATGTGATTACAGGCAAAATGAGGGAAGAGAAAGTTAAACAACTAAAATCAACCTTTGCCATGCAGCGAAACATCTTCACAAACCTTAACAAAATGAGTGAAGATTCAGTACGAGCAAGCTTTGTTATCAGTGAAATGAATGCTAAGTCGTCCCATCCATTCACTGAAGGCCAGTTCATTAAAAACTGCTTCATAAAAGCAAGTGAAATTCTTTTCCCAGACAAGAAAAAATTGTTTGAAGGTATAAGCTTGTCTGCAAATACAGTATGCAGCAGAATTACTGAATTGGCCAGCAATGTACACCAGCAGCTACTTGCAGCTGGCAAACAGTTTGAAGCTTTTTCAATTGCCCTTGACGAGAGCACTGGCATAACAGATACCGCATACTGCCCTGTCTTCATTCGAGGTGTGGACAGGAACTTAAATGTTATGGAAGAATTACTAGACCTGTTAACTTTGAAAGGCACAACCACGGGACGTGATGTACTTGGCAAACTTTAAAAATGTCTAGAAAAGTCAGAATTGCCATGGGATAAGCTTGTTTCGGTAGCGACTGATGGTGCACCCTCAATGTGTTCTGAAAAAGTTGGTGGTGTTGGGTTACTGAAAGCAAAGCTCAACAGTGTTGGTGTCGCTCACACCTTCATTGCAATTCATTGCATTTTGCACCAGGAAGTATTGTGTGGAAAAAGTCTCCAAATGAAGGAAGTCATGGATGTTGTTGTTATGTTGTTAAGGTGACTAACTTTATACGCTCAAGAGGTCTAAATCATTGCCAGTTTAATGACTTTCTGTCTAACCTTGATACCGAATATGGAGAATAACTCTATCACACCGAAGTCAGATGGCTAAGTAGGGGAAATGTTCTGAAAAGATTCTTTGCACTTTGACAGGCAATAGCAATCTTCATGGCAATGAAAGAAAATGAAATTCCGCAGCTAGCGGATCCATTTTTCATATCTAACCTTGCTTTTCTGATGGATATTACACAACTTCTTAATGAACTGAACCGCAAGCTCCAGGGCACAAAACAGATGATAACGCGCATGCATGACAGTGTCAAGGTTTTCAGATGTAAACTTTCCCTGTGGGCAAAACAGCTGATGGATGGTAACCTAGCTCATTTCACTGCCTTACAGTCACTTGGAATACATCCCTCCAGCGTGTCCTGTTTATTGTGGTGACAAGGTTAACATAAAGCCTAATGTTGACATCCTGGTCTCTGCAAAATGTTGTCAGCTAAGCAGTTAAAATGAAGAAAGGCAATCATTTTCATGGACAACAAATTTTCTGTCATAGATTTAGGTGCAATTACTAGAATGTTTGAAACTAATACAATAGAATAGTATTGGTCTGCTGCTTCAAACCAAATTTTTTTGTAACTTTTTTGCTAATTAAAAAAATATATAAAAATATATAGTTTGTGGATGACTTGGACTTGCGGCCCCCCAAAAAATCCATGGGGTTATTTACAGCCCTCATGCTTCTTTGAGTTTGACACCCCTGGCATAGGGCATCTGTTTGAGGCCCATTATCCTCTTTGTGAGATACTTTTGAGACCACTCCAGTTGTTGCAGATGTCTTGTTAGGTACATCCCGAACAGGGCATTATATTCAATAACGGGTCTAATGATTGATGAGTAGAGGAGGACAATAACTTCCTTATTCCTAGATGCAAAGCCCTTTGTGATAAGGTGGGCCATGTAGAAGGATTTTCTAACCACTTTAGCATTATGGTTGTTGAAGGAGAGGTTACTATCCACCTGAGTCCCTATGTCTCTTATCACAATCTCTGTGGTAAGTGGGCTACCACCTATGTTGTAATTGATAGGCACTTGGTTTTTCCCAAAGGGGATGACAATGCACTTTTTGGAATTTAGCTTGAGGCCGTGGTTTTGACATCACATATCTGTATGCGTAAGACACTTTTGAAGGATGTCTACATCAGTAGGAGTCTCAATTATGGCACCCAGTTTGCAGTCGTCTGCAAACTTTGTTAGCCATAGTCACTTCGTGTTTGCTTGTACCTCCGAGAAGTAGATACCAAACAGGAGGGGTCCCAGGACTGAGCCCTGTGGTACACCAATAGTCACAGGATTGGAGTCGGATCTAGCGTTTCCTATTCTCACTGAATGGCTTCTATCCGTGAGCCAGTTAGCAACCCATCTTGTAATGTAGGGGTTTATATTTAGGTTGGTGAGTTTGTCTATAATTCCCGAGTGGGGAATGGTATCAAAGGCCTTTGCAAGATCAAGGTATGCTGTGTGAACCACCTTTCCCTCATCTATTGCTTTAGTGACCATTTTGAAAAAGTCAACCAGATTTAGGAGACATGACCTTCCCTTTACAAACCCAAACTGGGTGGGGTCTAGGGTTTGTAGGTTCCCAATGTCATTGTTTATGTGTTCCATGATGATGCGCTCCATGGCCTTGCAGACAAGACTCGTCAGGCTGATGGGGAGGTAATTCCCGGGGTCAGTGGTGGCACCTCCTTTATGGAGTGGAATAACTGTTGCCATACGCCACTCTGTGGGTATATAGCCTGACGTGAGGCTGTGGTTAAACATGGTGAGGGATTAATTTGCTTTGGAGTTCATGTAGTACGCAGCCTGGGATGCTGTCTGGTCCCATGGATGCTGTGTTTCTTGCCTTGGAGAGTGCTGTTTTCACCTGGGTGTCTGTGATTTTAGGGGCAGCACAGTCTTCTGATATGGATATGGGCCCTTTGGGGGGTGAGGGTGGGGTGAAGTTTGCACTGAACCAATCTGCCAATATATTGCTGATGTCAGTTGGTTCTGTGAATTTTGAACCATTATGCTGTAGCTCAGAGCAGATCTGGGAGTTGTTATTTAGGTTTCTGACATAGCTAAAAAATGCTTTGTGATTGTCTTTGGTGTCTGTTGCGATTTTTCTTTCAAAACTCGCCTTAGAGATTTTTATGAGGGTTCTTAGGTTTTTGCTAAGGTTGGTCAGGGAGCTCCTCCATTCCTGGGTGTTTACTCTTTTTTGCAATAATTTCTTCCTTCTATTATAGAACTTATTTATGGCTGGGGTCCACCAGACTGGTTTCTTATTTTTTGAGGAGTGGGTCTTGGTCTTGTTTGGGATAGCACGGTCCATGCACTCATGTAGGTGCTTGTAGAGTGCTTTTGTGTAGGATATAGCAGATTCATTCATATTGACTTTCTGTTGGGGAGTAACGAAGTTTGTCACCTCTGTCTTGAGTAGCATAAAGTTTGCCTTGGAGAAGTTTTTCACCATGGTTTCTTTTGGGGAGGGGATGAGGGTGGTATGTGGATATCTAGGGTGATGAGTGTATGGTCTGATCTGACCAATGAGGAATTTACCACAGGTGTGGAGTATTTGTCCCCCATGTTAGTGATGACCAGGTCCAGTATATTTTTACCTCTTGCGGGGGTGTTAATAAGCTGGTCCAGAGCACTGGAGTTAATGTATTCCAGGAATCGCTGAGAAAATGTATTAGTACTTCCGTCGTTTTCCCAGTTGATGTTTGGGTAATTGAAATCACCTAGTATAAGGGTGTTCGGTTGGACTCTCATGTTTTCCAGTACCTCGAGGAAAGAGGAGTGAGTGTCTTGGGGCATCTGTAGCAAGCTACAATCTGGATTGCAGTTTTACCCATTGTCAGTTGCACTTGGATGTTCTCCAAGGTATCATGCTTTGCAACCAGTCTGGAGGTGTGGTTATCCTTGATGAATATGGATACACCTCCTCCCTTTGTATTTCGGTCCGGGTTTTGCAGCCGAAATGTGTGGTATGAGTTGTAGCCTGGAATTGCTGGGGTGCTCTCTTGAGCCTTGAACCAGGTCTCCATTACTGCACAAATATCGATGTTCTCCATATTGAGGAGTGCCTCAAGAGAGTGCATTTTGAGGTTTAAACTCCTAGCATTAAGCAGCATGGCCCTCAGTTTTTTGTCAGTACTTGTTATGGTGGTGGATTTATTTTTTGAGCCTTGCCTAAAAAAGGCACTATGGGGGTGGCAAGAGCCTATGCCAGTATCCTGAATCCCAGAGGTGACAGGTGCAAACCATCTCTGGTGAAGCATTGAGGCTTGTCGAGCATGTCATCCAAGGCAGACAGGTACTGGATCCCCTTTGAATGACACCAAAAACTTAGCCAAGTATTGAAATTTATAATTTTCTTCCTTGTACTGAGATATCATTCTTGGTGAGGGTGAGATGCTACTCAGGGCTATTGTCATACCTGCCTTGATTACATAATCAGAGAGCTATTCTACGTCCCTTTTTCATGTAGTCCAGGGAGGTACGTCTCAGGTCATTCACACCAACATGGACAATGACAGAGTCATATTTGTACTTGTGGAGTGACCTGAGTGCATGGGTAATGTGGCAGATTCTGGCTCCTGACAAGCAACTGACAGTGACCTTCTCTTTATCCAGCCTGATGAAAGGGACATCAGTGTGCCTGATTATGGAGTCACCTATTACAAGTGTGTTAGGTAAGGTGTTTTACCTTAAGGGCTGTGGTTGATGTGGCACACTGTTTTTTGTGGTTATGTGATGATTGCAGTGTGTTTGTTGGTGTAGGTTGATGTGGCACACTGTTTTTGTGGTTATGTGATGATTGCAGTGTGTTTGTGGGTGTAGGTTGCTTGTGTGTCTGCTTTGGAGGTCTCTTCTTGTTTCTGCAGATTTTTATTTAGAGCCTCCAAATATGTATTTTTGTATCTATGTGTGGGGTTTGCAGTTGCATGTATGGTGGGTCTATGTGTAGTAAGTGGTGTGCTGCAGGTTGGTACCTTCTCCTCTTGACTATCAATTCCAGTCGTGACTGGAGAGAGCTTTGCCTCAAGTCTAGCTATGTAAGTGCATCTCTCACAGATTTTGATGTCGTGTGGTAGGAGGAGAGGGTTGTCTGGGTACATAAGGCAGTTGTGACATTGCCTCATGATGCCCAAATTCATCAGGTGCACAGGAGAACTGTTAGAAAAATATGTATTTGAATATATGTGAAGTGCTAGTTTAAAAGCAAAGTAGTATGTAATGCATTTTATTCTATTAATGATATAACAAAAAGGATGAATTCATGTGTAAATGCAAGAAGTTTTGAAACTGCAGTGTGGCTTGTAGCAAGTTGACCTCTGACCCTGGCAGCTGCTAGCTCAGCAAGTTTTAATGTTTATGCTTTTCATAAGTGATTATCTGCTGGATCAGGAAATTAAATATGTGAAATAATGAAATCTTCTGCTCTTTCCTGCTGGGATGATTTGGCCTTGTGTATGTGTTACTAGGATAACACGCAGCTGCTGGGAAAGTGTTATAGGGAACAAAGAAGTGTATTAAAAGACTGAATCTGCTATTGTATTCGAACTGATCTGGAACCTTGAAAGAAGTAACTTTACAGAAAGACATTATGTCTGACCAGGTGGATAGCAAGGCCGTATTGTTACCAGAAAAAAACTTTTTTTAAATATACAGCATCAGCAGTATTTTATGAATAGAGGACTGTAAGCTAAAGTGATGTAGATGCCCTGTGACATACCACGTCAGTAAGGTGGGCACAATTTGAATGTAAAGACTATAAAATTGTATACTTCCTGTTTCATGTCAGACAAAATTCTGTACTTGTACGTTTTTTGCCTCCTGGTGTACACTAGTAAACTTTTGAACCTGAACCTTCTGTGTATTGATCTCTTGATTTTATTTAACAAGAACACACTGGGAGCTGACTCTTGGACATGCCTGAATGGGTTAAGGAACTTATTCTTATTTGCCAGGTGGGGAGAGTTGTTCCCTATAAACAACTGTTGGGGATCGAGTACTATAGTTTATTAGTGCTTCTTTCTCTTATTGCACCAAGTGCTAGTCAGAAAGCATTGATTTCAGTGCTAAATCAGAAGAACTGGCTAGTACCAAGGGAAAAAATGAAGAGCAGACTCGGTGGAGCCGGGGATATTTTAACCCTAGCTAACCGCTGCTGCGCTATGAGCAAAACCTCGGAAATGCAATTTTTATATCAGAAAGGATAAAGAGATAGAAATTAGCCCAAAATGGCCAATACAACTACAGTTTCTGGACAGAAACCACTCCTCCAAGGACAGGTAGGCTGTTCAGAGCTCCCCACTTTCACTGGTGAACAAAGAAACTTCCTTTTTGCCCAAGTAAGGTATGGCCAACACAGAAGCTTAAACACAGTCAAGGTATCAGCAGGTATCTGAAATTGGACTTTTCTAGCTTAGTAAGGTGGGAAAATAGCAACATTATTATTTTTTTTTTTTTCAGAAGACAGTAGAAACAAATGCAAAAACACTTTTACAGTGCAGTAATGGCTGTCGCACGAATGAGAAGCTAGTAACAATTAAAAAATACAATTTACAACAAAAATGACTTTTTTAGAGTGCAGGCACAAATAAATGCAATTTCAGTGTAAAAGGAGTGTTCTGAGAAGCAATAAATGCCAGAAAATGAGCGTTTAGGCAGAAATAGCAATAAGCAACATGAGAAACCAAAAAATTGTACTTAAACACTCCAAAGTCTCTCCTTTTGTCTCTCTGGCATTGTAGGTCTCTGCAGGACCCCTGGGCAGGATCTTCTGAGCTTATACAATGCAAAAACCACTGGGAATTATTTATTAACTTTAATGAATACTGAAAAGCTCTCATTTGTAAATGGAAAATTATTAAAGTGGCAGTGGAAATGATTAGTGATCACTGAGAAAAATCATTTGCTTTAGTGTCATTTAGTGATTGTGTACACATGGCAGAAATGCAGTGATTTAATTATGAAGCAATGAAGTGGCAATGATGTTTTGTTGGCTCAACTTATGTGTGTCTTTAATGGGATATTTCTGAGTGCCACTGATGAATGCAAAATGACAGCATAATGATTACAAAAATGGTAGGGGCATGGGGAAGGATGGATCTGTGAACAAACAGCTTCCCTTACTACTGCGAATGTATTCATGATAGTGCAAACATTCCTTCAGCACTTTACTTGTCTGGACAGAGGCTCTGCATGTGTATGTAATTATGGGGTTTATCACTTAACTTTTTTCTGAGGATGGCAGGCATGCTTTCTTTGTTATTTTGTGTTTACTGATGATTACATGAAAAGTTTTTTTGTGTATGACTGTGGCATATTTTTTATGTGTCATAATGAGGAAAAACAATGGATCAAGGCAGACAGAAGACAACTTCAGCCATGAGGAAAACCATGGCAGCCCTTAGGACGTTTGTAACATTTGTTTGGTAAGGGGGCCTGAACAAGCTGAGAGAGCAAAAGACTGGAATCAAGTTGTAATGAGCATTAATGTGGTCAGTGCAAGGAACCATATGTTAAGACAGTGTAATTAGAGGGAAAATGATATTGTAGAGCATGCTAGAGCCATTGTGAGGCAGAATGCAATTGCCATACTAGTATGGGGTTGTCCAACACTTAACCCTTTAACACCAGATGAGGAATACCTCCTCACCATTCAAGAGGATAACTATTACACAGAAGATGATGGCATTGGAATAATCACAGGTGGTATGGGCACTGGCCATTACCAGTGACTACATCAGCAATAACTATCTGCTCAGGAAGGTTGGTTTAAAAAGAGTAACATGCAGTTATATAGAAAACTGAATTCTGACATGAAATGATTGCATTAAACACAAGACATTAACTATTAACAGGTGAACCTTCCACATTCACTCAGAATGACAATGAAGGCAGTGTGGATGGTAAATGTCCTCCACACCCCCATAATAAGCATATAGCAGTGTGTGCTATTTTTTTATTAGTAATGTTTTCAAATCATTTTTACAGGATCAGCAACAGAAACAAAACATTGCACTATTTCAGTAAATTAGTGAGGATATCAGCATCAGAATGGCTATTGACGACACTGATGATGATGATAACATAGTTATGTCTATAAGGCAGCCTGAGGAGGGTGGCACACAGTCCCCAGGTTTAATGGCAAGATCTCACAACCCGGAACATGTTAGTAACTCTGCAGTAAGTGACATTGCATCATAAAGTCAAGGACATGCTGAAATTAGACTCCAGCTTCTACAGGGAGAAAATCCACGCACCTCTATGCCAGTATCTCCACACCCAGGCAAACACTTTCAGGATGACAGCATAAATTCAGATTTAACAGTGTCTACAGTGACACCTTTACAAAGGGGAGCCAGGCAAAGGAATTTGTTACAGCTACCCCAGGACACACATAACGCATTGGCTGCCAAGCAGCAGATGTGCCATGACACTGTTAGAGCTCAAAGCACTGCCACAGAGAGTCAGCTGGAAATGGTCAGAGTCCTTCAGGGCATATGTGAGGATTTCCAGCACTATACAGAGTACGTATAATGCCATGATCACACTGATGCATAGTGTGCTGGCACTCCAAGCACCCATGGGCACCTCAACTCATACACTAGTTAAGACTTACCAGACTCAAGTTGCAGCCAGTCTTGAAAGGAGAAGATGATGGGATACTGTTCAGACAAGTAAGGCAGATCACATGAGACTACAAGTTCTTCTCAAGAAACTAGTATCATTAGTTGGGGTGGGGTGGTGCAAGCACAATAGATTTCATGCAGGCCACATCAGTGTTCATCTACACCTATCAGGACCACTCATCCGAGGTCCCAGTCCTGCAGGATTGTCAGATCAGTGTCAGTAAGATCACCTAAAT
The DNA here is from genome assembly GCF_019279795.1 of Protopterus annectens. Taxonomy (NCBI): domain Eukaryota; kingdom Metazoa; phylum Chordata; order Ceratodontiformes; family Protopteridae; genus Protopterus; species Protopterus annectens. The sequence continues at coordinate 447,131,393 of NC_056737.1, read as the reverse complement.
CAAGTAGGTCAAGACATTGGACCAACTGACCAACCAGCTCTCATGACAGCACCTCTTTAAAATCACTTGATCTATCACCTAGCCTATCCTTGCAGATGTGTATGACACATTTGACCCTGACTACTGTGATTCAAATGTGAGAAAGTGTGACAATTCTGTCACTTACAACTTGACCACACACACACACACACACACACACACACACACACACACACACACACACACACACACACACACACACATGACAATATTTAATTTGAGGGGGAATAACTTAATAAACAGAGTAAAAAAGGGAGGACTTAAACCACTTTTCAACTGTATGCATTTCATTCCTGTAATGGTACTGCTTAGACCCTCATAGAACTATGGAAAGAAAGCTGTATGTCATAACATTAGATTGCAATGATTAACACCATTAATTTTCTATGCTTTGTCATTGTCACAGCTGGCAATTGCCTACAAATTAAAAGTAGTAAACTATTCAAGGAAACACTGATAAAAAAATTAATATTAAAATGAGTATCCTGCCATGTAAACAAACACTGATGCCACTTCATCCTCACCACTGTGCAAATGATGATGTTTTTGTCTCTGAGGACACAAATTATTAGGTATTACAAAATGAAATAATCTGATGTGCATTACCATAACAGACAACATAGTTCATACTGAGAAAACATTATATAATATAAAAAACAATATAGTATGTTTGAATTCAATTGCAAGGTATGAACTCATGTTAAATACTGAAGTAATACTTTTTACTAATTGTACTACTTCAGGACATTCTGTAGGTGCATACTTAGGTACATCCGTTCAGCAGAATTTATTGTGCAAAACAGTTAGAAATGTGATTATTCATTTTATGTTGCCTTACATCATCATTGAACAGGATTCATTAAGTACTTAGGCATGACTTTTATTAATGATAGTATGAGTATGTGTTCTGAAATTAAAAAAAATATATATTATTTAAAAATGGGAGAGAATGTTAGATGAAGAGTGACGGTAGACCATGCACCATGCAGAGTAGCCCACAGATATCACTGCATGCCTTAGATGTACTTTACAGGGAGGATTCAATAAAACCTACGCAGATTAATTTTCCATGTAGGCAGAGTGGCATGGAGCTTGCATAGAAGTAAGCAGCCATGCGATCCAGTAAGCCGAGCTGAGGGGCGTGCACAAGCATGCCAACATGGAAGTGTCCGTGGCATGCAAATAACCTCATAAGCAGGTGAATTGCATGCAAATGAGGGTGTAGAGTGATCCAGCAAGAAGATAGGCAGTTGTGCAGATCCCGTGTTGGTGTCAGAAGTGTATACAGAAAAATTCCGTATACATGAAATTAAAAAGTAGCTAGGGGCTGTAAAGCCCTGTGAGAAGGTCAGAAATAGCAAAGCAGACACAGATGTATGCAAAACTGTTCCCTGCATATCAAAAACATAATGATAAAATATTTAAAATATATTTTTAATACCCATATCATGTTTCCATGGTGCACAGCAGTACACAAATATGCTGTTATGCCAAAAAAAAAAAGTAAAAGCTTAAAAATGAAAAAAATTAAATATTTGACAATAATGCATTATAGGGCCTTGCATGGAGTATGTAGAATGGTAGATGTCTGTGGTTGCTAAGGAGGCACGGTCTGGAATGGTGTAGTATCCAGGTTGTGTGGTTGTGTAAATGAGCTGGGGTTACTGAATGGCAAAAATGGGTGTCTGTGCCCGCAGATGAAACCTGTGTAGCCCCAGAACCATGTTGGTGTCCACAGAAGAGGTACCTGACATCAAAAGGGGGTGTGTCTCAATGTTTTTAAGCACATTGGAGCTCAGTGGTGCCTGTTTATGTGCCGCTGAGCTGAGCTGAGCAGGGGTGTGTATCCAGTGTCTACTAAGCTTTGTTTAGTGTTGAGGCATGTGTTTAAGCTAGTTTGAGCTATGCTTAGTGTGCCAGTGCATGGGGGTGTGTCTACTGACCGCTAAACATTGTTTATACCTGCAATGCAGGTTTACTCACTGCGCTGCAGTGCTTAGCAAGGAAGGCAGTAAAAAAAAAAGAAATTGGCTGAGAAAGCCAATCATATATAAATTACTGAAGACCCCTGTCCCACCTACACTAGGCCATTCCAACCCCTCAGTGATGTACTTGGCAGGTGGACTGCATCATAGTTAGCCAATCAGACAGGCTACATCTGCAGCAGAGCACTATAAAGTATGCATACACCCTACAATCTGATTTTCCCCATAGTCTGCACCATTGGAGTACAGACTTGGGAATTTTAACTGACAGAATGCTAGGGGCTGCTGCAGCTCTGATTTTTCCCATAGTCTGCACCATTGGAGTACAGACTTGGGAATTTTAACTGACAGAATGCTAGGGGCTGCTGCAGCTCTGCTACAGCTGTATGTGCTAGATGCTGAGGTTAGTGCTGATACTGATGCTGACAATAGGCCTAGACTGAGAAGGAGAACAATGTTTAAAGCTCAGGATAACCTTTCAGGAGCTACATGAACTGGAGATTGTAGAGTGCTACAGGGTGGATAGGGACATACTAGAAGAACTCACTGAGCTCTACTCCTCTCAACTCAGACCCAGAGCCAACAGAGGGGAACCCTTCCCAGTGGAAACAAAGGTATGTGTAGTCGTTAGGATACTAGCTACAGGTACTTTTCAAAGATCAAATGGGGACATGATTGGGGTCTCACAGGCATCAGCATCCAGTCTACTTCACCAGTTCCTGGATGCCAGTGAACACATGTATTTGTCTCGCACCCCTGAGGAGAGGACCAGCAGTATGCACCTCTTCTACCATGTAGCACACCACCCTGATGTACTGGGTGCCATAGACTGCACCCATGTTCACATCATAGCACCGCCCGATGAGAAGGGTAGAGTCTACGTCAACTGCAAGGGGTATTACTTCATCAGGGCATTATCATGAATGTGTGTGCTAGCAGCCTTGGCAGTTATCATGACTCCCATATCTGGCACTCCTCACAGCTGTACCAGATGTTTGTCAGGGGGACATCCTGTACGGCCATCTACTGAGGGATGCTGGCTATGCACTGGAACCATGGATGATGACACCCATCAGAAATGCACACACACACCCACTGAAGAACATAATAATGAGGCACCCGCACAAACTAGGAACATCATAGAGCATGTGTTTGGACTGCTGAAGTCATGGTTCCAGTGTCTTTATATATCTGGTGGAGGCCTTCAGTACTCTCCAGCCACATGTGCACAGATGTTCACAGTATGTGCCATGCTACACAGTATGATCCTGTGGAAACAGTTGCAGCAGGATCAGCACAGGGAAAGGACACACAGCCCTACACCAGTGCCTAGGTCCCCACAGCCACACCCACACAGGGACTCAAAGGAGGAACCCCCCAAAGCTGCCCCTGTAGGCAGATGTAGATGTGCCCAGTATGCCCTGGCCTTAGCCAAGAGGCAATGCATAGCACATGCACTGACAACCTAGCGTCCTAGGGACTGACACCTTACTCTGACTTGTATACATAGTAAAAGGATGCCAGGCACACACACAACCTGAATCTAACCATATATTGGCTGTGTACTCATTGCATCAGAGTCAGCCCTTAAACACAGGTCTCTCAACTGCTGCATTCACAAGGTAAGTCACTCTGCTATACAACAAATGTACTGGGTACTAGACTATGATAGCACATGTATGAACCTGCTGCATGTATGCAAGGGAATAGAGTGGGCCATTGGGCAACTTGCAGACATCTAACAGCCATCTGGGACAACAGGGGGTCTATATTATAACATCAAAGTTCAAAAACTTTGAATGTTATAATATCGAACCATTTAGTGTGAAAGCTGAGAATAGCGAAGCCTCGGAACATTGAAATTTTACCTAAAGCAAGATTTCGGTGGTCCATGGTTTCACTATTTACAGCAGTGCGGTGTGATGATTACAGACCGGGTTTAAGGAAGTGAGTGAACGGAGGTTACGGATTGGGTTCAGGTAAGTGTTGTGCGATGGTTACAGACCGGGTTAAGATAAGTGAGCAATGACTGGGTTAAGGTGAGTGTGCGGTAGTTAGGGACTTTAGGGTTAGGGCACAGGTGAGGTGAGTGTGTGGTAGTGAAAGACTTTAGGGTTAGGGGTGGGTCAGGTAAATGTGCGATTGTGTGGATGTAAGGTTTAGCGTGGGGTAGGTGAGTTAGGGTTAGGGAGCGGGTAAGGTGAGTGTACGATAGTTAGGGACCTTAGGGTTGGGGTTGGGTTAAGGTAAGTGGGTAGCTAGTGGTGTATGTCTGGTTTAGTGTAGGGTTTTGTGAAGTGTATGTGTGTGGATTATTTATTTTGGTGTGCTTGAGTTGTGTGTATGTTTGTCGGAACAGTAAATTTTTTCCCTGGGGAAAAATTTGCTATTCTGACTGTTTGGTTTTCTGGTGTTTCGATTGAATGGGGTCGATATTATAACATTCAATGTTTTTAGACTTCGATGTTATAATATAGACCTGACAACAGGTACTCTGTCCAATACTGAGTGCCCCATAATATTCATTAGGCCTCATGGCTGGAAACCCCACTGCATTATGTAAGGGAAATGCCAAACAGTGGGGTCATAGGACAGATGCACGAATGTTAATGCCAGAGTCCCCTACCCCCAACACATCTGTGTTCCCATACAACTGCAGTAACAGAATATGTTTTGCAAAGATATCTCAGCAGACCACACTTTTTCAGGGCTGTGACATACAACTTGCCCACATATTTTACCCATAAAATGCAGGGGTCAGTGTATGTCTGCATGCTGTTGATAGTGTGAGGAATTAAACCTTTCCCTCTCTCTGGTGGCTGGTGTGGCTCACTGGGCTAAGGACATGGGTGATGGTATGGATGGTTCGAAGATGGCAGCATCTACAACTTTTGCATGTGAGTTACTCATATGGTAGGAGTCCCAGAGAATGTCTTAATGCCACAATCTCTGACTGAAAGATAGCTGGACAAAGCCACAGAAAATGGGAGGACAGAGGACCAAACATACAGACAGACATTATACATGGTCTGAGTAACCTAGATGTTGGCTAGTATAACAGCAGGTTGCACCAGGTCAGATTAACTGCAGGATGTAAAGGCCATCACTTAAATTCCTCAGTAGTTACAACACTTAAGTGGCTGCATTTTACAGTATAGTACCAATCAACCACAACTGTATGAGGAACAGATTGGACATATGGGGCAATAGGCTGGACATTTTGCAAAAAACATATACAGGGAGAGGTATTCAAATTGTCACCCTGTATGTGGTGTTACAGCATGTACCCCAGCACATCAAACCTCTCAACCTCTTACAGCAACAAATCTGGCCACAGCCATGAATATAAGTGGGACAAAGCCCCATAAATGGAGATAAGTGGTAAATATTGCATTTACAAATGTAAAGAACTGACAGACTAACAGGTTTTGCATTACCATGAATCTCCTGAAGTGCCTGTAGAGTGAATCTCAAATGTCTGTCATTATTTCCTAATGTCACTCTTTAATGATTTGCCACTAATGTGCCAGAAAACCACAATGTTATGTAACACGGACCAAAGATATGAGGTAAATATCTGGACATTCTGTGCAAATCTGTACAGTTGACAGGTATGAGTCACATATTGCATTCAGCAAACAGCCAGGGAATGCCTTGGGCAAAATATAGGGAGGTGCTGGACTGTGGAAACAGGTGCAGCAGCTAATGGTCAGCAGCACACAAAATCCTGGACTGGAGTATAGGTAAGTCTGGCCTGGAGTCACATTGTAAGCACTGGCAGTCACACTGGTCATGCTCTTAAATGTAAGCTAACTTGAGCCCATGTCTCTTACCTCTTCCGCCCAAAGAACAGCTATGTGGAAATATATATGTGCATACAGACAGCTATGTATGTCTCCCCCTACCCCTCTCACACATGATTACCCTAGCTATCAGTATGTGGCATATGTGTGTGCGTGTGTGTGTGTGTGTGTGTGTGTGTGTGTGTTAACAAGGTATGTATATACACGCACACACACACACACACACACATATATATATATATATATATATATATATATATATATATATATATATATATATAATATATATATAGAGAGACAGAGAGAGAGAGCTTAATAATGTGTGGACTGACATAGACTCTCCACACATATCTACATAGCACATTTAAATAATGTACACACACAGCAAGGGTTAAGATGACATCCCTGTTATACACACACACACACACACACACATATATATGTGTATATACATATATATATATATATATATATATATATATATATATATATATAGCTATATATGTATGTATTTATATGTGTGGATGTAGGAATGCCTCCACTTACACACAGAATACTGTGCTGGGGTTATCTGCACCTACACATCACAACAATTGTCTGATGGTAACAGACCAAGGCTGCAAAAGGATAGAATACACACACCCACAGAGCCCTGTGCCTGTGGAATATTAACCTGTAGACAGACAATGGTGAGCAGGCAGTCTAATGTGCACTGGTTGTAATGCAGGCCTTGGACAGACCATATTGTCCATGGCCAATTGTCCATTTACCAAACTGCAACCAGCCAGACATGGCCATACTGGGAACTGTACACACATAGCAGGGGTATTAACAGGTATTCCACTCCTGTGACATTAGAGACAATAATAGCAGCATGCTGGAGCACTCTGTATGGCACACATACTGTTTAATACAAGGCCACTTTGCGTAGGCCACAAATACTGTGGCTGCATCCACAAATACAACAGACATGACTATGTAACAATGTTATGAAAACCAGGCCAAAAATATGGGGCAAAAGTCTGGACATTCTGCAACAATCTGTACAGTTGAAAGGTATAACTGGTATCCCAGGCCTGATGTACATCAATTATTATTTATTTGGCTGTGTACTGATGTAGTATTTACATCACAGTCCCAGGTACACACCCATTTTTTCCTCATTATATGTATTTGCAGTCTGTCAGTAGCAATAAGTAAAGTTTGCAGGAAACACCTGTTTTAATTCAGAACTGCGTGGCCTAGTGGGCTAATGCACTATGCTGTAGTTGACAGGGGCCTTGGCTTGAAACATGGCAGGGGCGATTATTTTGCTGGTCTGCATAACACTGAGAAACACATAAGACCATTAAGGCACTTTTAAGCAATGTTAAGCAGGTTTGCTAGGGTTTGTGCAGCTCACCCCTTAGCTCCCCGTAGACCCGTGCTAAAAATTATTAAAGAAAAGAAAAAGGGAGTGATAGGACAGTGGTGAAATGGGGGCAAGTAGGGGGGAAACATACTAAAAGGCAGGTAGGGTTGTGCAAGAAGGGTGTAGGAAAGGACCATAGCTTTCCATTTCTTGTACAGCAACAGCTGTGCAGGTTTTACAGAATTTGGAATTTGGAGCCTCACACCCCAGAGAGAGGGGTGAGGGCAATATAAATGTGTTCATTAATTAATGTAATAATTAGTTGTGTCTAGTGGACACTTGTGTGAAATGGAGAGCTATGTATGGGGTGATTTTTTTTGTGGGACAGATGCCCACATTTTTTTTTTTATTACGGAGAGAGTGGAATGTTGGGAGAGGGATGTAGTATGTGTGAGGAGGTAAGTTGGGTAGGAGAGGTTGTATTTGCAGACAGACAAGACAGTTGACAGGGGTGGTGTGTGACACATGAGGGGGTAAACACCTTGGACGGGAAGGGTGTTGTGGAATCTGATGTGCATGTGCCTTCAGACGGTAGCAGTGTGATTGAGATCCCCACCCATGGGCAGTTGGCACTGCTACTTCACTTCCCTGAATGTGGCTGTGCTGGAGGCTGGGTGCTGGGGCCACCAGACCCCACCAGGTTGACCTTAATCCGGCACAGGCCTGTTCATAGCTCCTATGAGCAATCCTGAGCACCATAGCTGGTAGCTGATCCAGAGTGATAACCCCCTCTGTCCCTGCTCCTGGGGGGATGGGCCCCATCCCCTGAGGCAGTTCCACCCAAAGTTGGTGAAGGGACAGCGGAGGGGGCAGCACTAGTTTGGGTCCCAGACATGTTGGGACTGGGATCCATGGCTGGCTGAAGTAGAGTAGGCAGATCACCAGGAACCAGCCTACTCTGGTGTGCTTTGGTTATGCAGGTAAACCTATATATATATATATATATATATATATATATATATATATATATATATATATAGAGGTGGGTTATGAACAAAACCATTGTTGGCAATAACAGCATGCTAGAACATTGCAAATAACCCCGTGACAGTTCAATACATATTATGTGAAACACAACAATATATAACAGAACAGTCAGTATAATAACATCATGCCAGTAACAGTTACGGTATAAGGCCAAAAGAATAGGTAATTCAACAAGATATATTAATATGCAACCATAGTAATACATAACATTAATAAAACACATACCCCAACATAACATTTATGGAACAAAATAGGTTAATAGTAAACCATAACCAATATATATCAATAATAAATGTATGAAGACAATGGGTGGGGACAGAGAGAAATACAGTCCATTAATACCATCATAGGCTATACAGTTGACTACAGTAATGCTATCTACGCTACAGGTCTGTCCTTTCTTTATGAGTAAATGTGCCCTGTAGCTGCTGCAGCATGTACATACCTCTATAGCTCTCCACATGGGACACTATGGGCCAAGCAGTAATACTTGCAGGTACATAACTACAAAAAATACTTGCACATCAGGTGGACCTATATAACTACCATGGTGTACTGTGGGCTGATGTACTTTTACTTTGCTATTAACATATAACCATGTTGATGATACATCTACAATAGAGAGTTTACACAACAGTAATTACATTCCGTGATAGTGTGACACTTGAGAGGCATGCATGTGTACAGTAAAGAAAGTACACAACTGTCATGTCTTGCTTGGCAGGCATGGGGATAAAAACCAATAGCAGTGACTGCAGGGGACATGTGCATTACATGTGTTAATTGACACCATCAAACTTTCCAAGACACACCAGGCATACAGCCATACCAAGAGTATACATTTTATTTATTTTTTTTATTGTATTATATGTTATTATTATGTCAGATATTTCCTTTATGTGATGCATTAATAGCACATTGGTGGTAATGATTTCAACAGTATGTGACATCTGAAAAAACACTTATTTACACAATAATATGAGCTATCACACCATTTACCTGCAATTCCTGTGGAGAGAATGATATCTGTAATCAATAAGTGAATGCTACCACAATATTTTTGTCAGGCATGGGGATAGAACCCAATAGCAGTGCCTGCAGGACGCATGTGTGTCACATGTGGTAATTGACTGCAGCAACCTTTTCATCTCACAGGAGGCATACAGCCATACCAAGAGTACACATTTTTTTATTACAGATACCTTCATTCAGTTACAGGAATAGTTTAAGCACTGCTGAGCATTGTGCTGTGCCATGCAAACCAGCTCAGCTATGCTTAAACTTGACCTTTGAATTCATAATTAAATGCATCCGGTTTATTTTTAGATGTTTGACTCATGTCATTTGCTGTGCACTGTGCAAACATAAAAAAAATAATAGATATACATACATTGATATACTGCACTTTGACAGTGCAGGGGGTGTTTTACTCATCTGTTGACATTGTTAGTAACACAATCTCTGCACTAATTCAACAACTGTGTTCCACAGCTCTCCCTCAGCAATGTGCCATCATTAATATGCAAGGCGCAATACCGAGAGGGAACCGCATACATGGCCACGGTACCTTCCATGTAGGCTGCATGCTATGCCTACACAGAGTTTATTAAATATGGGAGTATGTGTTTTTTACAAGAAAGTAAGCACTACCCTTAATGTCATGGCACAGAATTCTAGACTAGACACCACCACCTCTTAACCTGCACAGCCATATGCCGTGCGTAAGCCTGCTGCATGGGATCTCATACTACTACTGCTGGCTAGTAACCATATAAGACAGGAACTGGGAGCTACAGTGACAGTATGGCTCACTTCATCAACAGACGGGTGCATGATTATGTTGTACAGGATGCAACATGTAGTGAATATCCTGCATACAGTAGCTGGGTCATATTGAAGGGCACCCCTAGACTTATTCAGGCACCAAAAATGGCTCCAGAGGCCACCCCCACCTCCCACTGATGATAATGCACACCTGGAATAGGGCTGAATAGAGAGGAGTTTCTTCAATCTGGCAGTATATGACAGATAGTCTGATTTCACTTTCCATTATGGCGCCCGTCTGACGCGCCCAGCAACTCTAACCCTGTGGGTGTGTCCTTAAGCCAGTTTGCAACCCATCTTGTGACATATGGGTTTACATTTAAGCTAATGTGCCCCCCTATATCTTTTTGTTTATGAGCTCCATTGATCCTTCCATAACTTTGCAGACCACATATCCTGTGGTAAGGCTGAGATTAAACCCACCATCCGTCCCATTGATGCTGTACTGTGAAACCTGTCTGCAGTATGTGGCAATGTCTGTGGGTTCAGTGATTTTATGTTTGTGATAATGAGATCTAGTATATTTTCATACACCCCTCCTTGTGTGGTGGGTCTGGGTTTTGGGGCGGCTTCAGAGCCCTTGAACCAGGTTTCAGTTACAGCACAGACATCGATGTTTGCAAAGCGGTGGCTTGTCAGCATTCATCCCCAGGCAGACAGACACTGGATCCCCTTTGAATGACACCAGACATTAAGCCAATTGTTAAAGCTGATCATCTTGTCTCTATATAGGGGTGCATTTAAGTTGTCTTCTGCATCTAGCCTTAGATTTCTCACTGGAGTCATGAGCCATAGCTCCAGTGAATATCCAGTATCACCTGAAAGAAAAAAAATGAGAGAGGAGAGAAGAGAAGGGGGAGACAAAACAAACATAAAGTACTTTGTTATTCTTCAATACATTTTACCATGAATAACTACTTAAATGAAAAAGAAAAACATATTATTCCATTTACCAATACAATGACCACTGGGCATTCTACCATGCAGGAAGAGAATGTAGAGTGAGCTAGCATGACAGATATGAGAATCATGTGCACTGCCAAGATGCTAGGTAGAGACATTGGTGATGCACCCCCATGCATCACACAATACCTGGCAACTAAATGGTAGCCCTTCCTAGTGTGGTACTACTCCCCACATGGACCAAATGGGGCCCTATCTGCAACAATGGTACATTCTATTGCATCATGTACCTCAGCAAAATGTGCCACTTCATAAAAGGCACACATTCTCCAGGCTCGGTCCTGAACTGACATTGGGAAATAGGTGTAATGATCCACATATGGGAAGAGTATATCCAGGAGCTGCTGAAGTATCCTTGAGGCAGAAGCATGCAAAATACCCAGTGTGCACCTAGTCTGTCTTTGGTAAGTACCCATGACAAGTATAGTGAGGGGTATATGTACCTTTGTATCCACAGGAATAGGAAATCCACGCATTCTTCCAGTGGCGCTGTGGAGGTCATACATATTCACTAAAACCTTTACAATATCCCTGTCCACTCTAAACCTATCAAGTATCTTCTAACTGACAAAATTGTAGTGAGTTATTCCCTGCCTACATCTACACCTTCTTGGCCAGTGAGCACCACTGGGTGCAAGCAGTTTTGACTTAGACAAGACAAGCAACTCACACTGAGAAACAGCAAGGCAAGCAGCAAGTGACATCATTATCACACATTGCAAAGTAGATGGAAAAGGCATGATTCCACCCTTTGATAATGATTCTATAGACAGCACAGAAAAATGGGAAAGATTAACTATGAATAGCAAATAGGTGGAAAAAGGATTCATTACCATATGTCATTTTACAGCATTTCATATTTGCATCTCATTATAGCTTCATTTGCTTATGCTCATTCATGGACATTCATCGATATTGTGTAAGTGGCCTATCTGAATCATGGCTTTGCTGTGCTCATTCACGATCAGCGCTGATAGCCTTAACGTGTTTATATAATGACTATGAATAACACCCAGGACCTGGTACATCCTTCTTCTCAACCTGCACTCATCACTCTCCTCCCTTTGTCTCTTCTATGTTTCTTATAAATTCTCAAACTCCTTTTCTCATCACCTCCTTGGTGAAAGTTATGATGGCCTCCAACATCTTAATTGTTAAGGAGTTTGTTGTTGTTCTTCTTACCACATATGATTAGGATAAACCACAAAGAAATTGAAAGTAGTTTGTAAAAACATTTATTGTCCAAAAAGATAGCAGCATATCTATACTATGCTAATAACAAGCTTAGACAAACTGACACAGTAGAACTACAGAATTAAATACATGGTCCAAGCATAACTCTGAACCTCTTAGTGCAATAAATCTTGACAAAGCATAACATAATGGAGGGATACAGGCCTAGATATAGGGACAGATTCTAAATATTGCTCCTATAAACTTATAGTTACTAGGTTACTTGTATTTGTGTTTGAATGCATTTTCTAAGGATATGAAATATGAAACAAGTGTGAAGCACAAATGTGTGTCATTTAGTGACTTCAATCCTCAGTAATTTACAAGAAAATCACTAATTTTGTGAGAAACAGACCAAAAATATCGGGCAAAAATCTGGACATTCTGAGAAAATCTGAACAGTTGAGAGGTATGGATCCAAGTCTTTTTGGAACATTCCTTTCAATCATACTTCATATTATAGAATGACAGTAGATTCATTAATTATTATTCAGGGACTGTTGGGCAGCATAGTTCTCACATACTCTGCATTTTCTCATGACTTAATTTGCATAGTTATAAAAACAAGCTGCACTTGTCATGGAATAGAGAACAGACAAAGGCCAGACTACAGAGACAAATTGTATATGTTTCTAACTGCTTCACTCAAGTACTCAATATTCCTTCATTTCATAACAAAGCAGTATTATGAGGCTTATCTAGCTTACAACATAAATATATTTCTGGCCTGGAATACAGAAATACATGTCGTCCTCCTCTGTAAAGTCCAAAATAATTTTAGTAGACAAAGTCTATCCTGGCGCTTACATGTTTTGATATTTCAATACCGGTGTAACAATGACCTATCCATTTTATTTATTTATTAATGTATTTATTTAGCCTGTTTTGCGAGTACTGTATATTGATACCAAATATTTTTTTCTTCCAAGTTAAATTTTTTTTTTTGGTTATTCATTTATTTTGCTTTATTTTTATTTCAGGTATCCTTCAGACAATGGCCAAAGTAAATAAGTATATTTCCATACTTTTTAACTACAGCCTGTCAGCTTCTTTATTCTGCCTTCATTTTGTGTTTTATTCTCTCTGTCTTTAATCATATTTCTGGTCATTAATATTTTATGCTAGTCTTCAGTTTCACAGGAAACACTTTCCACGTTGCTCTTGCCAATTATTCTTTTATTTGAACTGATATGCAGATGCACAACCAGTTTCTGCTAAACCTATACCAGATGTGCATATCAGTGATGTGTTGTACCTGAATTTGACTTAATGCAGCCAAACAACGGTGCATCTTTAAAACTCACAAATTTATTTTATTATTTTATCTATAAGGCAGGCAACAGATAATCTATACTTTTAAAGCAAAGCAGAGATGGCAAAAATTAAGCTTGGGCAAAGAATGATAGCAGAGGCTGAAGGGACATAATTTTGGGCATTAATATAGGAGGGGGAAGAGAGGACCATAGATTCAGTTTAAGAAAGGAGAAGCCATGAATGGTCAGTAGGTGAAAATCCAGTACCAAAAGGTAGGCATTGATGCTCTTCAGTTCCAGCAGCCTGGGAAGAAAGTAGGAGATTCAGGCAATTATATGGAGGGAAAGTATAGACGTAGCCAGAATAAGAGAAATCTAGTTGACATACGAGAGTTTGTGAGATCTGTTAGTTGTAGGCTATCAAATATTTAGGGTGCACAGGGAAAAGAGATACAGGTGGCCATACATGTTAAAGAAGGGATTGCTTCTGATGAAGTGACGAATGAGGAAGACTGGAAATCATCACCATAGGAAGGGGCAAGGAACAAGATCAGAAGACTCACTGTGAGACTGGAAACTGATCGGGAAGAGCGGAGGGGTGGAACTGTCTTTTTCCAATCAATACCCCAAGGGAGGAGGAGGAGGACGACAAAATGTTGAAAAGCAGGATCAGGAGGTGGGGAAATAAAAAAAAAGCTCATAACCATGGTTGGAGGAGGCCAAAGCCAACCAGCAACAGAACTGTAAGTGTCTATACCCAGAATAAAAAGAGGAAAGAGAATCATGTATAAGGCCTTCAGTCAGGATGGCTTCACCCAAATGATAAAGAAAGGTACCAAGAGGAGCAACATTCTCAATGCAGTCCAAGTAGGTGTGAAGTGAAAGCAAGATCACCACTGACAAATGATGGTTATTTGCAAGGAATGGTTCACTACTGAAGTAGAAGCTGACAGAGGAGCACAGACATGCATGTGAGAAATTATCTTACACTTTCACTAGTCTAAAGTGGGCAAAGATTAAACTCAAGTTCATTTCCCCAAAGATTAGCTCCCCAATGACTTTTCATAAGAGAAATCACTGTTGGTGTGGTTCCTTTGTGCTGGTAGTGATTTTATACATGTGGACAATTTTCTTTTCTTTTCTTTTGAGTTGTGTAACTGTTGAATGAGTAGATGGGAGGGGTGGTTTAGGGACTAGGGAGCTTGCCCCTCTCTATCTTTTAGAGGTTTCACTGAACTGAAGCTTTGTCCAGTTTATTTCAGACAATTTTAAAGAAGGTCATCTGTGAGCAATTAGGTGGCTAGGCATGCAACTGGCTGTGAATTGAGAGGTTAGAAAATAAGTGGATACATCTCAGATATGGAATCCTGAGGAGTATTTACAAATTCCCAACAAAAAGAAAAAAGGAAGAAAGAAGAGAAAACAAAGATGGTTAAATAAAGAGGTCAAGGGAGTTCTCACTGGAAAAAAAACTGTGTATACGTGAAGAAAGGAATGCAAATAAAAGGGTAGACAAAAACAAGCTTTTGTAAAACTTAGGAAGACAGAGACATGAAAGGTTAGATAATTCAAAGCTTTGACAGAAAGGGATCTAGTATGTGGTGCTACTAAAGAGGGAAGTGAGACTTTCAGGTGCATATAAGGTTATGCTGACCAAGAACTGCATGGTTGTATGAAAGAAAGTGGACAGAGAGTGTACTTTGGTAGGAACAAAAAGAAAGTAAGTTTGAGGGAGTGAGGAGGACGTTGGCAGATGAAGCAATACAGTAGGAAAGAATGGAAAAAGTGCTGACCAATCTGCAAGTCAGCAAAGTCCAGGGCATTGGTGGGATGCCTCTTAGAATTATTTAGAGAAACAGCAGAAGTCTTAGTGGAACTCCAATGGAAATTTTCAAGAGATTCCTGGCAACAGAAGAGGTGCCTAGTAACTGAAAATCTAACTTGGTTATCTCCCAAGTCAGTAATAAAAACAGAAACATTTTAGGCAATTAACATACCATTCAGCCATATGGCAGCAGCTGGCATTTTTACAGAAAAGGCTCTGAGGGAAAAGCTGGAGTCTTACCAGAAGCACCACAATGTGAACCAACATGGCTTCAAGCTTCAAGATGTCAGTCAAACAGTCTTATGACTGGCATAGAGTGGAACTAGAGAAGAGGGATGGTATATGTGGTATATTTGAACTTAAGCAAAGCCTTTGACTTAGTCTGTCACAGTAAACTGCGTAGCAAGTCAGCTAGATAGGAGCTCAGGTGGTAACTCTGGAGCTCAGTGGATTCATATTTGGAAGGGGATGAGGTAAAAGGTAATGGTGACAAGAAAACTGAGGACAGAGCAGTCATCAGCAGTCTATTGCAGATAGAATTCTTTGGGCCAGTGCACTTCATCATACTCATTTCAGATACATTAGAAAAGCATGACAGATGTACTGAAACTACTTTCTTTTTTAGCACTTTTTGTCCCTGCTGTATATTGATCATCAGGCTCCTCTTGAACAGTTGGCCCATTCATTCCCCATTACTCAGTGAGGGTCATCTGGGAGAGGCCATCATTCTGACAGCCATCAAGGGGGGGGTTGAGGGTTTTCACTTAGCCCTAAGGTCCCCTGTGGACACACAGCCCATGGAGCAGAAGGAGGATATGCAGAGGGCTGACCACAGTGGATGTCCAACACTTTTAGAAAGGGCATTGCTAGCACCCCAACCACTTTTCTTGAACAAGGAAAATGGTTTCCCCAGTCTCAGCCAGAGAAATCACATTTCCCTATCTGTTCATGGAGAACACACAACCCTCTCCCTCTTCATGACAGGCAAGCAGGGCATTCCCCTATTCCTCCTCCTCCTTCCCTCCCTCCCTCTCTATCTGGCTTTTCCTGAGCCAGGGTCACTATTCAAACCCTGCTCACTTAGGTTACCATAAGAGCTCCATCTCACTCTGTATTGGAGCCAGTCTAAATGGGATGAACATTTTTGCTCGTGGTATGATCAATGTCATGGTGGAGTATAGGTGAACAGGCTGGTGAAGGATTTGGACATCCTACCTGTCGCTCGTCTGGTCAGGATAAAACAGACCAAAAGTTCTGGGTTTGGTTCAAGCAGCTTTATTACAGACAAACACATCAGGAATGAGGCTTAGTAACTTAAACTTAAATAAACTTATAAACAGACTGACTACTACACTCATACATGTTAACACTCTGTTTGTTGTCTCAAAATGGCACTGCTGCCTCCACATGCTCACTATATATATGCACGTGCCTACATCTGGAAATGCTTCTTAAAGTTACACACACATGCTCTGTTCTACACTACTCCGGTGGGTTAAGAAATGACATGAGAGGTAGAGTGCAAACAATTGCAAAGAGTTGCACTTTGAATACAACAACCTGGTGGGTAAGCACAAACCTGAAGTGGAAGTGATCAATAACTCAATAAAAGAAACCAACACTTCTCCCATGAAGAGTCACAAGTGTTTTTTACAATTGACTGACAACACATTTCAACTACTATTTACCAACAAAGAGCAAAATCAATTTTCTTTGCAGGAGAAGAAGCTTCTTACACCCCACTTGTGGGATGCAAGAACTACCCTCAAACTTATATACACCAATTTCATGGTTTTTTAACAGTTGGAAAGGGAGAAACTTCCCATTAAAGTGCATAGTAGTCTCAAACAAACAGCATTCATGCTATGTCTAACAGTTTGGCTTTTGGAATGCAATAGCTGCTGACCCTAACCAGTTGTATACAGCCACTTTAAACTCAAACAATCCATCCTTGTACTCCTGTCAGGAAAGTGAAAAGGACAGTGAGATGCTGCTAATGTCTACCTTATAGTCACCAGCTACAGGTAGAAAAGGAAGTAGTGGCAATCAATAAGGTGCTGAGGTACGTATATACAGGACAAACTTCAGGGAATGGATAATTATCCAGTCTCTCTACTGTACACTGTGGAGGCTGCCCAACAAGGTGTTGAGGTATGTACTATACAGGACAAACTTCAGGAAACAGATCCAATCTCTCTACTGTACACTGAGGAGGTTGTACCGGGAGTACTTTGTACAGTTCTGGACTTCAAGCAGGCATTTCAGACAGTGAGAAAAAAAGTCCAGAGTAAGTCCATCAGGGAAATAAAGGGGATGGAAGAGAAGTCCAGGCAATAGCAATAAACACTAGTTCTGTATTCATTGGAAACCAGGTGGGAAGAAGGGACATGATATGGACCCTTAAGGAAATGACAGTGGATATGCCTATGTGAAACAAATAAAATGGATACACAGGGCACCAGATGCAGCTCAAGAGTACCTTTCCTGACCCAAATGTAAGGAACCTTTCTTTCCTTCTGAAAGCATGATGGTTTCATGAAACAAGATGCCAGATTTGGTAGTTTTAAGTAAGCCAATAGAGGCATTTGAGAATGCAAAAGAAGTGACAGTGAGTCCTTGGGAAGGGGGGGGGGGGGGCAGACATGAATCTCAGCTAGAGCATAACAGGCACTAGACAGGCAAAAGTTTTTGTTTCTGATAGCAAAATACAAAATTTAAAATATGGATTCCAGCTTTTATATAACCAAAACATTCACTTTTGAAGGAGTTCCTTAGTATCTTTATTCCACACAGGACTGTACCTTGCATAGTCACATTTTTTTCCTGACAATCAATGTTTTCAATTCCTTCCAAATGTTATATCTCAGTCTATGATGTCCTCTTGTGTTAATGTTATCTGCCTGGAATAGTAAACCATTAATGGCTCTTTAAAGTAGTAATATTGTGTCAAGTTCTTGTTACACTCTCTTCCCCTTCCCAACAAACAAAAATGAAACTTTAGGTTTATTTTTGCCTTCTTGCATTACCTTCTTTGTAATGGGAGAAAACTGTATATTTAGATGTTCCATGTCTTTTCTGGGGTGCACCATAACATTACCATGCAATAACAGTATAAAGGGGAAGGAGGAACCATATTCTTGAATGAGTTGGCTTTGCTTTTATACAAGTAGATGCTGCTCAGAATGCTTTAGAATCTGTGATTCCACAAGAGAACACGCCACTTGCTATGAGCCAAAAGAATTTGCAGATCTACAAGAGTATGATTCTACAGAAAATGAGATGTTAATAATAGTATACAGGTATGAGAAATTCCATTGATACCCTTACAAAGTGAAAGAAAAATATGCTTTTAAAAAAGTGACTTCAAAGCTGCAGAGGATATTACTTAATCTGCTGAAGTATGATCTAAAAGTGAAACATTTTTTTCAAGGAATAAGTAATCTGTATTGAGGGCTTAAAGTTCAAAGCTGTCAAAATAATAATTACAGATCAGGTGAAAAAAAACAGATGATTAAAAGGATACATATATCACATTTGCAACTGGTGAAGTGCAAAGAAAAGAGCTAGTGATTTAATATTTTGGTCAGGACTGTCAACTCATGTAGAAGTAGCTGTGTAGAACTATGCCATCTGCAATGCATCATAACAACAATGCAAAGCCAGAAATGCTAGTATACCCAGTTTTAAACTGTCCATAGAGCCAGACTGTAATAGATTTGTTTGAATTCACTGAAACTATTGTACCTCATATGTGCAGATTGTTATTTAAGTTCCATGAAATAATCCGACTGACAAACCTAATGTTTATTTTTTCAGAGAAATACAGTGTAGTCGTTATGCCAAATACCATAATGAGCAGTGACATGCAGTGAGGGGCAATTCAGAGGTACACACAGCATGACTGTTCTTACAGGAGAAATAACGTGGTACGCATCATATGTTAAAGACTGCATAATGACATGAACATGAGTGTCAAGACACTAATGAGATCCATTGTGTATGCTAATGATGAACTCAAACATTGTAGTGCAATTCAGAAATGCATAAAAATGGCATATGAACTTTGATGATCACCTATTTTGAATGCCAGGACATTGATTGTGCACAGAGGTAGTAGTTCTGTTTTTTGACTTTTTTAATGTTTTTATTAGGTATTCGATGTTACTGGACTTTGATGATATGGTGTTGGTCATATCGTATTCGAAGTTCAGTAGCTTCGAGTATCTAATATAGACCCATATTTTGCATGTTCCTTAATCTCTTTATATCTAAATATTGTGTGTATAAACATGCATATATAAGAATTATGTATTCAATGTTACAAATTTATGTGCATGTAAACATGAAGATTTTCTTCCCAGCCCACTGCTAAAAAAGAGTCTGTATCCCAGTCAGATTTTCCTGTTCAACAAAGACAAATAAATATATATTAATAATAATAAAATTGTAGCATATAGCACTCATAATGGTGCTCATGGTTGTGTGTTGCAGCAGATACTGAATACACATTGGAACAATAGATTATGACCCCTGTCTGTAGCCGTCAGACTATGGTAGAAATGGGGGATAACATCACCCTATAACAGACATGTAATGTCATCAAACGTGTTTAAAATTGTGAAGGCCTGTTTCTTCTGCAGCAAGATATCTGAGGTCTGCACCATGCTGCATGATATACTACTCTGAAAGGAGTTACAGTGAGGAGACACCATAGCACTGCCAGGCACACCTGTGGCAGCACTGGAGAGGAGCCAGGTGAGAAGCTATTAGAGGAAATGTCTACAGTGTTTTCTGATGTGAAGCAGAGGTGGGAAAAATGTTGTGCATTGCTAGAGAGGTAGGTAGTATCTGGTCTAACTATGGGCTGTCTTGTGACAAACACAGAATAAAACTGATGCACACAATAACACATTGAGGCAATGCATTACAGTGGACTAATTGATCATGTTATACATTAGACATTACCATTCGCACACAGGCCAGAGGAGTGGGCAAGGGACTTATATCACTATTTGCACTGATTAGGGGACAACACTGCTAGCATAGGTAGAAGAGTCATCCATGGTAGATGTGGTAGTCATGCACACATCAAGGAGGTTAAAGGTGTCTGGGATCACATTCTCCAGTGATGGACTAAAACTTCCATGGATGGAACACTGGATGGTTGAAGCAAGTGACTCCTGCAGTGTCAGGACTGAAGGCATTCCACCTAAGGGACATTGTACCACATTGTGAGCATGTACGGTAAAGCTACCATGGCCCCCCACTTACAGAGTTCCAATAGAATTTTGGCTTCCATGACCCTGGGAATAGAAACAAGTAGGTATTGCTCAAAGTAGGACTACAGGGGTGTGTGGTGACATTGAACTGCATAACTCCGATTTGCTTGCCTGGTGAGAAATCCCATAAGGGCATCTAGAAGAGCATCCTCCGTGGCCATGTATATGTCCATATCCAGGGCAAACACAGCTATGGACTTTGTAGACAGTAAGGCTGTCTCCAGAATGATGTGTGCCATCTACATAAGCCTGTCATGTCACCACACAATACACATCTGTCCCTAGAATGGCCACAGTAGTTTGCTGTCTGCATCCTTATCACTGCTGAAATAGCTGATACCTGGGTCACCAATGCCCTCATCAGGTGTGACTGTTCCAGGTCCCTATATACCATTTCACACTTAATACATTCATGCATTGCAGGATGCTCTGTAGACACTAAAATGGTTGCAGCTCCTCATGTAGGTCATGCAGCACACTCAACATCTCTGACCTTGTGTAATTAGTGGCCATCTTTGCCTGGATTCCAGACTTGCACATATACTCATTGATGCCAAGTGTGATACTGAGATCTAGAAATGTCCTGGCAACCTTCTCACATCTCCCCTATGCTGGATGCATGCACCTAAGAGGTAGTGCCGCCCTCTAATGCCATCTGTGGTGGTTATACCTGTGAAGCTTGAATAGGGCTGACATGGATAGAACATCCAGTAATAAACATGGAGGATAGTAGGGATTCATCCTGCCTCCCCATCGTCATATCAACTATGGCTGATGTGAGTGCACACTCCACTGTTAGCATTCCTGACATAGTCACTGTGGCACTAGACTGTGCCATGTGCATGATGCCATCATCGTCAGCCAACATTAACACCAATGACATCAGGAATGTTCCAACATGTTGTTCTGGATCCATTTACAGTAGAAATTGCAAATGTATACAGATAACATACCTGTGGCAATGCTGGATCATATGGGTGACTTCCACCACCATGTGGCACACAGACTGCTACACAGTATTTATAAGTATTGCCTAGGCCAAATCCTTACCTTGTGCTAAAGGTTGTTGCTCGTGCAGCCTCAATATCCCTGGATGACAAATAAGAATTTATATTTGTCTGTGCAAACCACTCACAGTGGTAAGTCAGTGCCCTACAATAATGGTAAATGATCAAATCTTTCCTGAATAAATATCAGCTCATCCTAAATTCCCCCCCCCCCCAAAAGCTAATGCTATTCCCCAATGACAATCACAAAACAAACAACCTTAACAAGGACTTTAAAATAACCTCATCCAACCACACACACTGATTGAACCAATCTCTGAAACCACGCTACTAGGTGTCACTATTGATAATAATTTAAAATTTGACAAGCACATATCACTTGCAATTAAAAAGGCCCACATTAAATTAGGTTGTCTATACAGGATTAAGCCTTATCTAACCAAGTCTTCCAGACAAGAAATCTCCAGGACCTACCTAATATCCACCCAATTCTTTGCCTCTCCCTACACTCTCAGGAAAACTGACCTAAGCAAGCTTGAGACATGCTACTGCAAGTTGCTGCCAACCTACCCCCCAAAACCCATCACTGCTTGCTCTAAGACAACTCAAATGGCTGGAACTATCTAACCCTCTTATCCTTAAACCAGCTTACCATAACCCACTCTATAGTATGCCAACCTGACAAATGTCCAGCCATACACAACTTGGTACAAATCCACCTCAACAATAGGACCCTAAGATCCTCCAATAAACTACTGTTAAAAGTTACAAAATTTACCAACAGCTTTGGGGACTCTCTTTACTCAAATCACATCTCTAAAGCATGGGACTCGATCGCACAGTTCAAAGACCTGCTAAAGATCCATCTAAATGACAACTGGTTATGCTGTTGCTCCTCACCTGGCTGAACTTACTCATCATTCTCCCACTTCAACCCACCCCCAAACTTTTTTTCCTGCCTTATACTCTAATGTATATATAATTTTTGACAAAAATGATTGTATGTTATTGAAAAAGCATTATTGTATAGTATTACATTCTACAGTTTTTTTTTTTTATCTGTATAATTTCATGCTCTTATACTGTATACTGTATGTGGAGCTTTTCTCCCTGGGCCTCCACCGAAAATGGGTAACTCATCCAGACGGACTTCCCTGGTAAACAAATGTTAAATAAATAAAAAATAAATAAAATATTAATAACCAGTTGCATCCAGGTACCTGGGCAGTCATCTCCAGCCAGCTACCACATCCAAGCCACTTTGAGGTTTAAGGGTTCCCTCACCTTCCCCAATGAGGATACCAAGAATTCCTTCACGTGCATGTGATACCTTTATTTAGTGGGCCACCCCAGGGGTCAACCTATTTCTAGCAATTTCTGGTGCTTTTGTCTTGGTATGTAACATATCAATGATCCTACAATACACCTGTACTATTATCACATTATGGATTCTTACTACATTTATGTCCTAAACTTGTCCCTGCCACACCTGGTCCAGTAGGTGTTGTCTGCTTTACCCTTTGTCAAGGATATTCATCCCATGTGTACATAGTGTCTTTAATAGCATCTCCATTTCCTATGTGGTGAAATTATTCGGCCATTGACATTCCTTCAGTTGCATATCAAAACACACATGTGGTTTACTTACATAGATCACTGTTTGTTTACAGTACTGCCCATGCCAGCTGGAAACCAAATCAATATTGTCCCCAGCCCCATTTTAATAACCACAGCTGTATGACTTATTAAGGTGTAATCATTCCAACAATGTGCTATAGTGTAAGAGCAGTAGACATGTTAGCTGTGCTTGTTGTCCATCAGATCTTTGCTGATAGTACAGTCAGTTCCTGATGTACTGGAAGCCTCTCATCCCCTACAGCATGTGATGCAGTTCATGTGCATATGCCATGTTGCTGCAAACTCTACACAGCAGGACAGTGACTGGTTCTGACCATATCTCAGTGTTTTGTCAAGCTGAACCTATCCTGAAGGACTATAATCTGTCCTACTCTGTACCATGTGCCTTACCAGGTTGATCCTTCTCTAGCAAGGCTACAACCTGTTCTATCCTGTCCACAGTTCCTTGTCATGTTGATCTTCCCCTTCAAAACTGCAACCTGCTCCGCCTTGTCCTTTGTGTCTTTTCAGGCAATAGCATAGCTAGGGTGAGACAACAGGGGCAAGAGCCCCATGTGTAAAGTGTTGGGAGACATGATTGGCTAATTCTGATTACTCTTTAATGTAATTCTGACTTTTAAAAGCTGGTATTGCATTTGCAGTCAAACTTGAGTGCTGTAGCACTCCATGTGTGGTCTAAACTGTAGCAACAGCTTGCTACACTACAGTTTAAAAGTAAAAAAAAAAAAAAAAATTAGCTAAAACCTGAGCTCGGTAGTGCTCCATGCAGGCAGGGTATAAACTGTAGCAATTGGTTGCTACATTTGTATTAAGTAGTTTGCTACAGTTTAAAAAGAAACTTTCTTTTTTAAATAAAACATGAGCACTGAAGAGCTCCATGCAGGCAGGTATAAACTGTAGCAGCATTTTTACAGTTTAAAAGAAGTTTTTTTTTTAAATAATATGTTAAAGGAGGGTTGGAAGAGAACACAGAAACAGAACCTGAATGGCCGGGGCTGGGGGGAATCCTTTTTTTTTTTTTTTTTGCTTTTCACTTGAAGAGCTGAAGGGTTGGGGTGCTGGTTCACAGCACTGGCCCAGGGCACTAACTGAACCAGCTAGGCTT
This sequence comes from Protopterus annectens, assembly GCF_019279795.1. Classification (NCBI taxonomy): domain Eukaryota; kingdom Metazoa; phylum Chordata; order Ceratodontiformes; family Protopteridae; genus Protopterus; species Protopterus annectens. The sequence goes on along the minus strand of NC_056737.1, from coordinate 447,107,041 downwards.
CTGTTGACAGGTTATTTCCCCCCTCAAGCAACATTGTGACCTGTTCTTCTCTGTCACTTGTGCCCTATCAGGTTATCTTCTCAGCTTGTCAATCTACTTTAATGCCTTGTGCAGTGTTACCCTACAAGCACCTCTGGTCAGGTACTTCCCCTGTTGCCTCTTGCTCACTGCAGTCCTAAGAACCAGTTGAAGTAGACTTGTCTGCTGTCAGTTTGCCTATGTGGAAGTACACTCTGATGTTCACTGCATCTTGAATCTGTAAGATACTTACTGTAATGCTATCTTCAAAATATGGTGATTGCACTTTTTTATCATGCTGAAATGGGCTTTGTGATATAAAAATGATGCTAATGAAGCAATTTAGCATGGTTGCCTCTGAGTCTCATCTATAACATAATGTGTTACCAACAACTTGATACTATAATGATCATGTCTGCTCAATTTCAGGTTGGGAGGTGGTATGCAGTGTGCATACATGCACATCCATTATGATGCCTAGTCATGCTAAGTTAATTTGCATAGTGCTACTTTTAATATGCATCATGTTGCCAAGCTCTCTATTAGTGTACATCACATGGTGTCCAGTTCATGGGACCTTGCAAACCAGGTTACTATCATTCTCCATATTTTGACCAACAGAGTGAACATGAATTCTTCAGGCACGAATTTCAACAGGGCTCCCACATGGTGCAGCAGGGAATGTTAGCACTTCCTCCACCTGCTGTATAGGGAGCATAAAGATCCTCTGCTAGCGGAGTATGACAGCCTTTTCTGTAAAATTGATGCCTGGCATCAGTTTGCCAGGACACTGAGTGATGGTACTAGTATCACTTACTCTGGCAAGCAGTGCAGGCACAAGGATGGTGACCAAAGAAGGTGCCATCTAGATGGCAGCTGTCAGTGGGAAGAGGAGGTTAGGAAGAGACAGACAGAGACTTTATTAATGTATTCATTGTATACTTAGGTTGGAATTGTACACTAGGCTTAGCACCTATAACTATAATTGCCTTCTGCTGTTGGGGATATGCTGCACTGATTATTGTAATTGCTGTTTGCTATATGTGTTCATAGCAAACAGGATAGCTTGCTTTAGGAAGTATGATAGCATCCCCATCAGGCAGGGTAAGTGTATTGTATTGCTGCCAGAACTGTACTATTTGAAAGATGTGTAATATACATTACTAATCTGTTATATTAATTTTTCTCTCTTTTTTATTGGTGTTATTTTTTCTCTCCTTTTATTCACTTTTTCTACAGGAACAGTTGTGTGACAGGTTGTGGTAATGGAGTAGATATCATGCTCTGCAATGAGGGTATTCAGGTTCACCCGGTAGAAGGTGACATGGAGGGATCACTGGTTGTCTCTGTGGCCACCTTTCAGGAATGGGCAGAATCACCTCATCTAAGAGTGGTATGGAGGGGTCCTGGTGGATCACCTGGCAGAAAGTGTGGCAAATAGTGAGGACCAAGATTAACTGTTGGATCAATGCCCACATTGGTGCCCTGGAGCACCTCTTTACGTGCATGATAAGCTGCATGGCCAGCAAGCCCCATCCTTTGTGCTGCTAGTGCCAGCAGATACTTTTGATGTCTGTCATGATGGTGACTCACATCTGGGTAGAGTCTCCTCTAGGTGGGTTATGCAGTTCCCCCTCTTCCCTCCCTATCCTCCATCATTGTATTCCACATCCTGTGTTACTCCATGTCCCCTGTTTGCAGTACAGATCATCCCATCATCAGTTGTCCACTTTCTGTCACTCCATGCCTTTCTACTGTTGTTCTCCATCACACCTCTCAAACTCTTAGTGCAAGGCATATGGATAAAGCCTAAAATAATGGGGGGGGGGGCAAAGGTCCAAAAATAGGGACAGATTTTAAATATTGCTCTTACAAACTTAGAAAGTTGCTAGAATAACAGGTTTTGTATTAGCATACATTTTCTGATGGATATGAAGTCTGAAACTAAAATGTCTGCCATTAATTTAGTGACTTCAGTCCTCAGTGATTTTCCAAAAAGATACACATTTTATGAGAAACAGACCAAAAATATGAGGCAAAAATGTGTCCCCTGTATGTGTCATTACCTCCTCTGTCAATGTTTATCCTTATGCTGTGTTTTTTCACCCCTGCTTCTTCTGTTATACTCTCCATCTTATCTACACTTGCTACCTACCCTTTCTACCCTCCTTAAAAAATGGACAGCTGTATCTACCGCAAATTATACCCTTCCTGTCCTCGTCTTTTTTCCCCTTTCAGTTGTCATTCTATGTTTTTCTCTACTTGCTCCTTAAAAATGTTGCCAGTAATATCTCCCCCTGACTTGGAAATTTACTTTTGCAACTTTGTATGGGCAGTCTACAGTCCCCTTGTCACAGCTATTGGGAAATTTGATGCATGTGTTAATGTGCATAGCATTAGAACTGCCACCTATGTGATGCTTTCCCTTGGGTCAGATGACTATGCATAAAATAACTATTCCAGTAGTGTAGTTGCTGCTATTATTGTAGATGAAAATTTTTATTTTGCAGGTTACCCCCTCATCATGGTGCTGTGGTGATGCTCATGCATGCCTAATCATCATCGAGTCACATTGCACTGAAGTTCCAGTGTTACTTACCAATGCCTGATGACATTATAGTTTTTTCCAAATACCCACCAAAACATGCAAGTGTGGTGCATTAAAGCCCATAGTATCAAAACCAGGAATACCTAATATGTTGTTGCTGTTCTTCTTTCGGCTTTTCCTGGTTAGGGGTTGCTACAGTGGAACTCCGGTCCGCTAATGACTGGCAGTAGATTTTTACATTGCCAAGGTGCCAGCCCGATGTCCAACCTTAAACGAAGGCATGCCCATTCACGCATGTCTTTTGAACACCACTCGACCGCGGGGAGGACATGCAGACTCCACACAGAAGGTGCTCCAGCCGAGAATCGAACAGGAGAACCTCTTGCTGTGAGGTGACAATGCTACCGCTGCACCACCGCGGCTTCAGGAATACCTAATATGCTCATATCTAATAATGATGCACAAAGTCAAAATACAAGACAGGAACTCAGAAGATTGTTTTTCCATGAATGGGAATTCAGACTTGTAAGATATAGTCCATGCTATCTGTAGTTTAATGTACAACTGGAGAGAAGTATCTAAAAAGTAAAAAATAATAATAATGAGAAAGAACTGTAACAAAGAGTATGAAGACTGTCATGTTGCTGTTTTGTAATATAGGAACTGTTGAAAGGCAGACTGTGGAAAGCAGATTACTTACATTTTTGACTTTACTGATAAATGAAAGTCAACCTAAAGTAAAAGTACTTGCTTTAAAGAAATCAACATTCATACAGAGTGTTGTACATAGCAATGTAGTACGAAACTGGCTATGTCCTTGCTCAACACCAGGATAAACTATATCCCCAAATGTGGACAAATACCTATTCGTACCTTACATCTCCTTACTCTCCCTTCTTCACTTATTTCCTTACTTCTATCAATTTCTTTTTCCTGGCTTTCTCTCTAAACATATCTCTAAATAGACCATAAGCCTAATTTTCTCTCACTTTGTATTGCAATTCCTACTTGTATTTTAGTAACTTACCTTTAATTACTCTATAAGCTGGCTAAAATTACTCTAACTATTAAACCATTGTCATATAACTTGTATCTACTCTTAACCAATATTTTCATATTATGTCTAATTTAGTATAATTATTTAAACTGTATTTGTTTTTTGTATTATTTTTAAAGACTGTAGAGTTATTATTCTTAAATGTTTTGTAATATTTTGAAACTTTTCTCCCTGGGCCTCTGCTGAAAAATAGGCTCCTACCCATTCAGACTTTCCCGGTAATCAAAATGTCAGTAAATAAATAAATACAAATACTACTACAGAAAGGTACCAGATATACAGGCTGATGACAAAGTAAAAATTCAAAAGCTATGGGAAGGTCTGCAGTTGGAAGGTGAAGTCATTTGTTTTTAAGAATTTTTTTTAAATTAATTTAACATATTTAATATATACCCAGTTAGAAATTCAAAACTGCATACTGTTGTATAATGTTAGAAATGCATTGAATCATCAAAGTAATCTTATACAATTAACACATTAAGAGTCTTGGTATTGTGGCAGCAAGATTTCAAGGCTATCCCAACCACCCAACCACTAAATGTTTTAGTATGATTTATAGATCTTATTCTGATCACTTCTTTTGCAGTTTTACACAGTATTGCTGTTAAATTAAAAAAAAAGTCTTTGAACATAGGAAATGAGCTCAATTTCCAATTTTTTTGGAATAGCTTTCTAGCAACTGTCAAAATACTCCAAAATAGTTTTTGTTTTTTGGCTTTTACAGATACAGGAAGTGGAACATACATTAGTATTATTGTTCTAGTTAAAGAGCAATTATCAGACCATAACCCCATAAAAGCCCACTTATCTTTTCCGAATATACATTTAATTTTTCACAATCCATAAACATGTGAGTCCAATCAGCTTTTACATCTTTACTAGCATCCATGAGACCGGACAACATCCCAGGCTGCGTTTTACAGGAACTTCAAAATGAACTGGCTCCTCACTTAAGCACCATGTTCAATAATAGCTCACATCAGGCTTTGTGCCCACTGAATGGCACACAGCAACAGTTATCCCACTCCACAAAGGGGGAGCCACCACTGATCCCGGGAACTATAGACCTATTAGCCTGATGAGCCTGGTCTGCAAGGCCATGGAACGTATCATCATGGAACTCATAAACAAAGACATTGGTAACCACCAAATTCTGGATCCCACCCAGTTCGGGTTTGTGAAAGGCAGATCATGCCTCCTGAACCTGATCGACTTCATTGAGGCAGTCACCAGAGCCGTAGATGAGGGTAAGGTTGTTCACACAGCCTATCTTGACCTCACCAAGGCTTTCAACACCATCCCCCATTCTGGAATTATAGCTAAACTCAATATACTAGGCATAAATCCCTACGTCACAAGATGGGTTGCCAACTGGCTCACTGACAGAACCCACACTGTAAAAGTTGCAGACTCCAAATCTGACCTCAAACCAGTGACAAGTGGAGTACCACAGGGTTCCGTCCTGGGACCGCTCCTGTTTGGTATCTACTTCTCTGAAATACAGGCTAACACAGAAGGCCTCTGGCTAACGGAGTTCGTAGATGACTGCAAACTAGGAGCCATAGTCAAGTCCCCAAATGATGCGAACATCCTACAGAAGGGCCTCTCTGAGACAAATGCCTGGTGTCAGAGCCATGGCCTCAAGCTCAATGCCAAAAAGTGCAGTGTCACCCCCTTTGGTAAAAACTCTGTACCCATGAACTACCACATAGGCAGCAATCTACTTAACACCGAATGCATGATAAGAGACCTTGGGACCCAGGTGGACAGTAGTCTCTCCTTTGATAGTCACATCGCCACAGTAGTCAGGAAGTCCTTCTATGTGGCACACCTCATCATAAAAGGGTTCTCATCCAGGAAAAAAAGAGGTCATCATTCCCCTCTACTCGACACTCATTAGACCCATTATAGAGTACAATGCCCCTTTTGGAATGTACCTCACAAGACATCTGGAGCAGCTGGAAAGGCCACAGAAGTACCTCACAAAGAGGATTACTGGACTCAAACAAATGCCCTACACTGACCATCTCAAAAAACACCAGCTTTACTCCGTAGCATATCGCCTACTCCGAGGTGATCTCTGCCTAACATATAAAGCTGTGTCAAACCCAGAGCTGTTGGACATGCTACACCTAAGGAAATCCCAATCCCTCCGAGCTACATGCTCTAGGGACCTAAACCTTGTCACCACAATAAACAGGACATGCTGGAGGGATAGATTCCTATCCCAGAGACTTCCCATACTCTGGAACAGGCTACCCATCTATGTCAAGCAAAGTTCTTCATTAGCACTCTTCAAGAAAAATCTTGATGAGTGGATGGGAAATAGGAAATACACCCTGGGGATCACTTCTGTGTCTCTGCTCGACAGTGGCACAGGAAAATAACTTTCTTGGGTGGCGTAAGCCAGGGAACCTTGTTGGCTAGGCTTACGTAGGCCCTTGGGCCAATAGCCTAGTACCTACCTATGAACTATATCTCCAACAAACTGAAGAACTTGTTTTACTAAACTTTGAGATTTTATAGGAGGAACAAACACTCTATGTATATATTAACATATATATACTTATGTATATAAGTAACAATGTTTTATTCATACCATCTACTGAGTCACTCAATCCACTACTACCTAACAAGTTCCAGAATTTTGCATCAAAATTATTCTTATTTATAATTAACTTATATAATATAACTTGGACAAGCTTTATTTATAGGTCAGTTTACTTTCGATGATAGCATTCATATATTCATATAATGGGGGAATGGTGTTCTATAATTCTTCACTCATGTTATCTACAGATTTTTTTAATTTCTTACTAATGGATAATATTATGTGGTTAACAGATTCATTCAACTTATAATCCTTCATTAAATATTTTGGTGACTTAGATTTTCCTTTTTCAAAGCAATCAGATCATAATACTAATGCATTCCTTTTTAGTAAATTAATTTTAACTTTGTTCACAGATTCCTTAAATATAGAGGTGTGTGTACAATGGGAAAGCACAAACATTTCCATTTTGATATTAGTATAAGTACATATAATATAAACATATTGATATTAATGGAGTTTTAAAAACATATTTCTTAACTGTTTTAAGAATTGATTTCACATATGCAGAGCCTAAAGATTGAAATGAATTTCCCTCTAAGGTAAATTTTATTAACAAGATGAAGGGGTTGTTACATATTTCTAATTTCTAATATTTGATAAACTTTCTGCTACAGAATGGTTTTCCATTTTCTCGTTTAAGATGAGTCTATCCAGAGTATAACAGAGTTAAAATTTGCAGCAACAGAATAAGATTCTACATCTGGGAAGCTAATACCACCATACTCCCATAATCTTATATGATTCCATAAACAATTCTCAGCTTTTGAGGATACCATAAGAATGAAATTAACATTTTTCCATTTTTTTTTTGCCAGGTATTAAAGCTATTGAAGACAATATATATATATATATATATATATATATATATATATATATATATATATATATATATCATCTCAGGTAATATAATCATTTTAATAAGGACTAACCTATCCTCAGAAGTAAAAAAAATCATTCCATTTTTAATACAAAGTAACACAAATTCAATTATTTTTTTTCAAAATTATTATTAATAATCTTACTCACATTGATAGTTTTTATTCCTAAATATTTTAGTTCTTTTCCATCCCAATTATATTTATATTTATCTTTAAACTTACTCTTTAGTAACTGATTAACACTAAAATTTTAGTTTTATTATTATTAAATTTCAGCAGTGACACTTCTTGAAACTTTTCAATTTACTCATTTATTTATTCTATTGAATACTTTAAATCTCCTATAGTTACTAAAATATCATCTGCAAAAATTGTATTATAGATTGACGATTCTTGTTAGTTGGGAATCCATCATTTTTTACTGCTTCTTATACTGTTAGCTAGGGGATCAATAACTATTTGTATTAGTTATTGAACCCTTATAATGCTAGCTAGGGTTCAATAAGTAATACAAATAGTAGAGGAGAAGAGGGATACCCTTGTTTTGTGCCTTTGTTTAAAGAAAATCCTTGAGAAATGTAAAATCCAATTTTAACATATGCTTTTGAGTCTCTATACAGTTTTTGTACTATTCTAAGAAACTGTTCTGGAAATGCAAATGTTTCTAATGTAAACAAGTAGTTCCAATCTACAGAATCAAAAGCACTTTTGATATCTAAGCTAATTAGGACCAATTTCTTGTTCATTCAATTTGCTAAATCTAAGATAGTTACTACTCTTTTTATATTACCATACTTTAATCTATTGACTATAAATTCCATTTAATCTTTATTAATTAATCTATGTTTTAGTAGTGTAGTGAAGATAAAAGTAAATATGTTATAGTCTGCTTTTAATAATGAAATAGGTCTATATGAGGAAACCAATTAATTAACTATTCATTTTTAAGTATAGGTGAGACTACAGAAAATTTGCATGAGGGAGGAAATATTTTGTCACTCTGAATTATCCTGAAAATGACACTCATTCATTCTAAAATATTTAAGGGAAGCTGATGATGTAATCCCATACTTAAATCATCTAACCATTGAGTTTTTCTATTTTTCCCTTTTTTATAGCTTATTTAACTTGTATTAGGGTAATAGATTTATTCACCATAGATATTTGTTGGTGATTAAGTTTACTAGTAACATTTTTTCTTTAAATACTTGTTAATTTTGTAATCGTCGAGATTATTATTTTTATCTGTATTAAGATCCTATTGGAAGTTTTTAAAAATATTAAGCATTTCCTCTATGTCTGAAGTAAGTTTATTAATATGATTTTGGATATTATTGATTTGTGCCTTTTTTGCTTAACATTTTACTTCTTTTAGCTAATCTATGTAGATTTTTTGAAGTTAGCGCATAACTGTAATTTTATTTTTTCTAAAACTATCTCCACTTTATGCATTACAACTGTTTGATATTTTGTCATTAATTTTAATGACTTCAGTATTATTTAATTTCTTAGTTTGTTGTTCAAACCTCACTTTGTGTATTTCATCTTGTATTTCTATCAACTCTTTATCCCATTCTTTCATTTTTATTACTAGCAAATCTTCCCATTCTATCTTTAATATGCATTTTTAAGAAGTCCCATAATATGATTTTACTAACCTGACCATTATCATTCAAAGATAAAAAATCCTTGATTTGTTCCTTAAGGTAACTTTTAAATCCTTTTAATTTAATCATATATACTGGGATTCTATAAATCTGAAATTTACTTATATCCATTAATATAGCAATACTTAGTGCATTATGGTCACTTAAAGGACAAGGAGTAGTTTTCAAATAATTCACTTTATTAAGTAAATCTGTAGAGGCATAAATCTTATCAATTCTACTTTGTGTCCCATGTGCATGAGAATAATGAGTGAAGAACAATTAGTATCTTCTGCTTTTATTATTAAATCAACTAAACTATTAGTACTAAGCCGTCTGTTTAGTGCTTTAGCTAATGTCAGCATTTTAGTTTTCTTCTCTCCACATATATTGTCTATACTAGATATGCACTTAAAATGCCCTGTTAAAATTAAACTACCCTTCCAATGACTTTGTGGCAAGTTTAAGCAGTTTTTAGCCAATCTTGCACCTATTCCAGGGATCCAGTTAACAATAGCTAGTGTATAGAGTCTGTCATTATACTTATTTATTCCAAATGTTCACATTCCTTTGGGATCACTAATGGATTCCATGACCTTAGGCATTACAGTAGATTTTCTCCAAGGTATAGTAATTCCTCTACTCTTTTTGTTAAAAAAGCAAATGATAACATTTTGTAAGTTATTTAAATGCTTTATATATTTATCTATCAAGTGAGTCCCTTGCAAGAATATAATGACTCCTTTATTTAATTTTAGATATTTCATTAATGATTTCCTTTTGCTGCCCTTATTTAATCAACTTATATTAATTGATAGTGGATGTAAACTATCCATACTGTATATTTGAAAACATTTATTTTAAAAGATAATGTGACACATTTATCCAACATATTAATTTAATTGTATATAAGACTCTAATGCATTTCTTCAACACTATCTTAACAGTCCACATTTTTTGAATTCTTCCTTTCTACAAACTAAGCTACCAAAACCCATAAATAACACAGAATCACGTCTACAACTATAACTGTATATATTACTAATAAAACACAATCTACCATGGATACCAAAGTTCCTCGTTTGCCTATAGAATACACAAACTATTATACTATCCCTCTACCTAATAATTCCTACAAATTAAATTGTCTAACCAAAAGCTACTGTGATTTATATGTGATTAATATAATATTATATATAAGTTAAAATAAAAAGAGACTATTTATTTAGTTATATATTTTGCTATTTAAAACTATCCCCCATTACTACATAAAAGTTTAACAATCCTCTCCTAGTAATTACACATATTAAATAATCCAACAAATAGTGAACTATGTACCTATTTATATAATAGAAGTATAATTTACCCATTATATATTCCTAAATTATTTGTTCATTCAACGTTATTATAACTACATCTCTAAATAAATAAGTAGAACAGAGTGTGACTTGAAGAGATAAAGATATCGGTAAGCTTAACAGCTGACAGGTACTCTTATCATACTAAACTATTATAAAAAATGAAAATCAATGCACATATATATTTCACATGCTAAAATATATATGCATATTTTATAGCGTCAACAAAACCTCTGAATTAATTTTAAAAGTACAAGTGCCTATATTTTAAAAATGATGTAACACTGTTAATATGATAAATATCAAAATATTTAAAATGCTTAAGCATATTAAATTAACTCATAAAATATGTACATTACTGAGGTCATAGAGAATGTCTTGCTATTTCTATGAAGTTCAAAAAATGCAGTATATTGTATTAGAAAGTTATAACATGTTTCATTCAAATCCCATTCTAACTTCCTGGGTTGAAACATATTTAAAAAGGTACTTTACTTGCTATCAAAATGGATGTACTGATTCAGCTATATAACACTCAAGTTTTATCAGTGATGTATGAAATGAATTATTTCAGGTAGTCTTAGTGAATCTAGTAACATATAACATGCAAAAAATTCAAAGTTCACTTGGCAATGCTTCAAATTTCAGCTTTCAGGATTTTTTAAAATATTTTATATGATTTTTTATGTAAATTATATGAGATCATGTACATTCACATTTCTACCATATGCAGGTATATATCTTATAAGCAGTTCATTGTTTAAATATATTTTCTGTAATTTTTTGCCCACTAACATTATACATTATTTTATATAACTTGTATTTCTAAAATTTCCCATCAAAGAGCTATCTAATCATCAGCTCCCTATTAGAAATTACAGTATGCATTTATATTTCTTAACTTACTGATACTGCTCTTTTATTAGTCTTACACAGTAGATATTTCATGCCTTCTGTATTTGTACATTATTCATAAGATGTTCACTTTTCTTATTAATTCTATTATTACATGTAATCTTGACTATGTATAAAAGAACTCCTGCTTGCTTAATTTGAATATGTGTTTTAGCAATTGTGAACTGCTGTTCTGAAATAAGCTTTACATCCTAACATTAGAATTTGATTACAGCATGTAAAAATTACAACTCACAGCCTAATTTCCTCTGTAAGTGTCTCATTCTTCTTAATTCTTTTAAACTGTTCTAATCAGTAATAAACATCTAACTTTACTTCTTTCTCTTAATATGTACAGTTAGTGTTAACAACAATACTGCATAAGCTAATTACATTCAGTAAAATGCAAGCAAATTATGTGTTAGCGTTTGCTTTAACAACTTTTTATTTCTAAATAAATATTTTTTAAAAAGATATTATTTTGAGTAGATTTCTTACATTTACACTTGAAAAAAGTTCCTTCTTGTTTGCACAGACATCAGCAATGAACTTTGAGTTAGATTTTCTTCAAAACAACTCAAGGCAAACAAGAATCAAACATTTTGACACAACTGGAACATTCTTTTGTTCTTAGGCTTTTTAAGTGTTAATTGCTTCATAAATAACGTGAAAAGAATGTGTTACAAAGGAACAAATAAAACAAAATAACCAGCACTTTAACACTTCTAATTAGCATATTACTTAAATCAGACATTCAGTTAACCCAGCAATGCATATACTAAGCAAAGTTAAACAAATAAAATAACATTCTTAACTTATGTAGTCTTAAAGTTACCAATTGTATTGCTTATAATTTAAGGACATTCTCTTACAGGAAGTATTTATTTATCATTAGAAATATATTTATAAGTTTATTTATGTGAAATATATTAAGTATTTCACTGTAAATACAGTAACACTAACCATTTATATTTCTTATCATAAAAATGTTTTAGCATAAAATACAAATGCATACTTATATATGTTTTGAAGTTTAAAGTCCAATTTAAACCTTTCATTTAAAGGGTAAATCTATTGTTTCAAAAAATAAAAGTCCTGTAACCAGAGAATAAAAGTCACTTGTTTTTAAACTTTGAAATTTTAGAATCAGTTTTTCAGGAATTCAGCTCACTCTTGTCTGTTCAGGAATATGCTTTTCCAATCCATTTCTTCAGTATTATTAAGGAGTTTATTTTTGTTAACAAAAGTGGATGCTTTCTCCAGTGGGTCAAATATTTTAGTTTCTTTAGAAAAAAATAATTTGATCTTTGCAGGAAATACTAAAGTGGCTTTAATATTGTACTTTTAAAGTTCTTTAATAAGTGGTAAGCAGAATATTCTTTTACTCATTACTTTACTTGAATAATCATTGTCAAATCTGACTAAATGTTTACCTGTTTTAATAGGTTGGCTGGTCCATGCTGTTTTTAATATTTGATCTTTTTCTAAACTAGACATAAACTTAACTGTAATTGAATGTGGTGGTGAGTTTTCCTTCTTTGAAGGTATTCTCAAGGATCTAGGTGCTCTTTCAATTCCAGAAGATAAAGTTTCAGATAAATTTAATTTTTTATGTAGCCAGGTTGTTAAAAGGTTTACTATATTGCCTCCCTTATACTTTTCAGGTATACCATAAATTCTAATGTTATTTCATCCCAGCCTACTTTCTAAATCATTAACTTTACCTGTGAGCCAGTTATTTTGTTTTAAAAGAAATTCATTATGAGACTTTCCTTCAGCTATTCTCCCTTCATGATCATTTAAAGCTTCTTCCATACTGCTGATTTGTGCACTTTGCTGTTTCATAAAAATTTCTAAATGTTCCACCTGCTTTCTGGATTCTGCTATGAAACTTTCCATTTTGGTATCCAGTTTGTCTATTTTTAAGTAATACATCCTGCATACTAGATATTACTGACTGGATTTCTTTTTTAACACAAGAATCCTGAGTACCATTTCTTGAGTGGCTCATGTTGAAGTCAATTCGCTCTTAACCAAGCAGTTGAAATTCGTACAGGATAATTACATCTTTTGAAGAGCTCTTCTCTAACTATTAGTGAATACAATTAGCTTAGAAGTATCTCCAAATTGTATTTTTTTAATTATGTTTTTTGTCAGAGAAAAGTTTTCAGTCACAGAGCTTTCACCAGTTACTGTTCTAAGACAGCCAACTTGGCCACACCCCCCCAGTGAAGTAATGGTTAAAGCATATGAGCCAAGATCTTATGCAGTTCATGGGAAACTGATAAGCTATACAGAGGAAATTCCAGACATTTAAATATTAGTAAAATGATTGTGTGAAAAAATACAATTAATTTACAGCACAAAGATGAGTAATTAGAATTGCCACAAAAAACCTTTTTATATGAAAATAGAAGCTGTGGAAACCATGACAATCAAGAGTTTCAGAGAAAGAGACTGTTGAAGCCAGATATGCAAATGACACTGTTGTAGAGCAGTAACTGGCACAAAAGTGAAGACCAGAAATCTTGTATAAATAGCCATGTTAAAATTTCCAGTTATGGTGGAGTGCTCAAGAAAGAAGACTGGTATGTGGACTATTCTAAAGTAAAGTAAAAAAAAGGTTGTTAAGGACTGGAAAGTTGCTTTATTAAAAGTGTCTTTTTAATGTATACAAAGTTTAATTTTGTTATAAACAGCCTGCGAGTTATCTAGTGAATTATTAATGCTAATCTATAGTTATTTGTGCAACATAGGGCACTTCATCTCACAGATATATTAGCCTTAAAAAGGAGGATCCTAGCTATATGGCTCTATATCTTTAAATGCTAATAAGCTAGCTTCAGTGATTAGAATGTCATGTGGTACAGGATGTTCCAGAGAATTCATTTGTAACTGAGACTTCATTGAACTTAGACCACAACTACTATCTGTGTGTTATTTATTAAGCCTTTTAATATGACAGACAGCAGTCTTATCCTTTACCAGCCATATTCATCATGCTATGGAGTCAGGCCATCTTAATAAAATCTTGTTTGTTGATGTGACTAAGACTTGTATGGATGAGAGAGTTACACAGTGCTTTTCAGTAAAACCTTCAGAGGACCAGTGCATTCCAATCTGCATTCATTTGATTGCATTGCAGCTGTTGAACTTTGCAGCACCTGTAGCCTGTATTTTCTTCATCATGACCCATTTCCATCAATGTCCAACAAGCACTGTTTAAGTCCACTTCTGATTTTAGTATTCATGAACACTATCATTCTTAGCTTGGCTAGAAATAACACCGTGCTCAATGTAGACAATCTACCATTTTCTCATACATAAAGAGGAGCAACTGGAAGTGAATTATCATACAATTTCTTACTTCTAAACAATGTGTTCTCCAAAAGATGACTTCATATAAACTTTCAAAAACAAAAATTTATGTTTTAGGGGACTTCCAAAGTGATTTTTACCATTTCTCAAAGTTTACTTATTTCTTCTTCCACTGGAGGTCACATAGAGCAGGTCTTGCTTTTCAAATACTTGAATATCTCACTTGATCCACTACTTAAGATTTCTAAACATAGCTAAAAACTTATTGGATAATACTGACAGGATTCTTCAATTTGATACATAGGCAGATGGATGGATTGATTGATTCTTTACTTATAAAACTTTTTACCTCCTCTGATAACAGAAGCTGTATAGATAACACATACAAAACAGAATGTCAATGTTTATAGAAATGCAATCATCAAAAGTATCATCTGCCACAGGAAAGTAGTCAGTCACATCATTTATTACTGTTATGTGAAACAGTAAGTGAATCCTATTTTAGAAGTTTTTTAACTACTTAGGTAGAGTCCCATAGGTGGGTAAAACTGTCAGAATCTCTCTGTTACTAAAATGGCTTATCTTTTTTCCTTGGTACCTGTGTAGTTGTTATCCTCACTGTAGGGAAGGACACCTTATAGTTTCTGGAGGAATACAACATGCTTATGTGGACTGAAGCTCTTCTGTGTGCAGCTTCAACTGAACAGTCAAAAGTGATTCTTAACCAGACTGTGATACAGTACAGCTTTCAGAGGACTGCTGCATTCAAAGCTGCCCTTTCCTGATTGTATCTTGGCTATTAAACTTTGTGCAACATACAGTCTGCATTTTATACATACATGGTACTTCAGTAGTCATGACTTGTAGTAAAGCCAGAAATACCTTACTGTAAGCATCCTAGAGGGCTACCTCAGAACTAATCTAGAGGTAGGGTTGGCATAAGGGGAGGGGGGTTGGCATACTGGTTAAGGTGTGTAACTTACAAATACAAGGTACAGTAGTGGTTGTTTGCTAGTCTTGTAAATGTCTGCAAACTATTAGCCTAGTATTTAACTATGAACCTATGTATATGCCTCCATATCATGAAGCATTCTCTTGTTTATGCTTATGCATGGATTGCTTTTTATCACTTGAATTAGAAACATAGTCAATATATAATACAACCCACACTGTTTTCAGAGCATGAATTTGACACTATAAATGTGTCTAAAAATAAATAATCCATATATAGATTATTCAATAAGATAAGGATAACTATATACATACATATCCACTATACATATGTATGTAATCATATCTACACTCTAACAAGGGTAGGCTAGTTTAATGTTTTTAAATCCTGGTTTGTCAAAACTACATGGATGGTATAGTTTAAGCCACTGTGAGATCTGTGCAGCTCCCTTTCCAGGGCAGTATGAAAGGAAGACCCATACACATGCTCAGAAAGGACGAGGTCACACTCTCTTCCTATAAGATAATGGAGTATGGAGAGAGAGATATCAGGCAGAGCTGTTTGAGAGGAAAGAACCACACAACACACACACACACACACACACACACACACACACACACACACACACACACACACACACACACACAATATATGTGTGTGTGTGTGTGTGTGTGTGTGTGTGTGTGTAAGTGGAAAGTGAGAGACAGAGAGAGGCACAGGTGTTTGCCTCTCATTGAGAGGGAGATAATTGCCAAGAGTGGTGATTTGGAATAAACTAGTCAGAGGGTTGCTCGGGAAAAAAAACTTTGCAGTAATGTGAGCATAGATCTAAAACTATTGGAATATTAACAAAACTTTGATGAATACCTAGAACCTTGCTGGGTGTGCCTGCATTCATGAAAGAATCTAAAAAGAACTAGAAAAACTTTAAGTTTTGTTAGATGGACTTTTCTACAGTTGAGTTATGGTTGTTTGCATTTTAAGTTGTCACTGTCATGTAACTAAAACCACACTTAACTAGAACTAACTGTCTCCAATGAGTGTTACATACTATACTGTTGGTTTGAGTGAGAGAAGTTTGATCTAAAATATGCTGCTCAACAATATTTTGAGTTCCTGCATCATTGACTTCAGTGCTAATACCTATGGGTTAGTTTACCCAGTTATAAAACTGCTGCTTCCTGTGTGTTACTAAACCCACCTGCAAAGAGATATAGTTGAGTGTATACATATTCAAACACTGCCATCTTTTTTTGACACAATGTAATTTTTCATACAAGTAAACGCAATAAGAAAGTGTGAGTGTATTTCTGAGGCGCTGTGCATCTAAAATAGTGAATTTTAAAGGTGTTGTGTTCTAAAGAAATGTGTATTGAAATTATGTTGTAAGTATTGTTGAATGCATTCTCAACAAAATTTTAAACAAAAACAGATGATTTTCTTTTCAATACCCAGATGATGAGAAACAGAAACATAAGCTAGACTCTGAGAATGATGTAAATGAAACAGCTCTTAAACCAAGGTTAAAGTATTGCATGAAAAAAATAGTTGCAGAATTATAAGTACTGTTGGATGTTTTGATAGCAAGCTACTGAAAAACTGAAGGAATGATTATTTACTAGTGAAGTGCATAGTATTTTGCTGAAAAGATTCTTAACAAAGATGACATATGTAGTGACTGTTTTATGCTGCTGAATATAATGTGGTGAGTATAATGTCTCTGCAGTATGAAGCATGTGCTTAAGTATACTGATGAAATAAATTACTGAAAAAAGAAGGGATTATAGCAACGTTGTTCTGATTTTTTTAAACTGCAGAAAAGTGGTTTACTGCATTTTAAATATAAAAGCAAAAGCTATGAATGACTGTACAAGGATGTTTTGCTAGTAAATCCAAAGTTTGGAAAAGTGGTAAGCTTACAAAATGTAAAGCAATAACTGATTTACAGAGTATTGGGAAAATGTTGCAATTCAAAATATATGTTTAAAAATACTTTGGGTGAGACTGCACTGTTGTTTTTTTTTCTGAGAAAGTGAATCACACCGTTTTAAGGTGTGTACACTTGGATGTACTGAGAAATTGTACTGACTTCCTGAGAAAATAAGTCAGACAATTTTTGAAGTGTGCATTAAAAAATGGTGACTACACTGCATATCATTTAACAGTCTAAACAATGTTAGAAATACAAATGCAGGTAGAAGGCCAATGGCATGGTAACTGAAACAATTTAAAAGTATTAACACATGGAAATAAACCAGCAACATTTCTACATTGTGCTGTTTGCCCTGTGACTAGCAATAGATTTTCAGTGGGGAAATTTTTTTTACATGTATGTGAACTATGCGTTTTTTGAAGGAACTCTAGCAAGTGGGAGCTTTTTGCAAGTAAAGAAAAATTGGTTGGCAGAAACAAGAAACCTTTGCAAGTGGGAGTCTTAGGGGAAAATGAATTGCTGTTTGTTTAGTGTAAAGCTTATTATAGCTTTGCAGTATGTAAAGAGAAATCTTAAAAAAACTGCTGAAGCAACTCAGTGTATCGTATAATACAATAGTGAAAATAATAATATACTAATTACACAAAGAAGGCATTTTGTGCAGTTGTGAAGTATCTTGTGTTTAAAGCAAATGACAAATCACTGTCTGTTAATGTTTTCTGAAAAGAACTACATCCCTTCTGAAACGCACTATTTTTGTACAACTATCTAAAAAATTGGGGTCAGTCTTGCTTGTTGAGAAATAAAAATAAAGAATTGTGCTGACTATGGAAAGTATGGACAAATGATAGAATTTTTTTACAACACCGAATCTTATTAGATGCTGCCATTGGTAAATTTGTATAATTCTATACATCACTGAAGAGGCCCACAGACTTTGCCTCTGTATGCAGTTCAAGACCCTCATGAGCAGAGTATAACTATGCATGATTCTGCAACACTAATATGTATGATTTTGCATTGCAGTTAAAGCTTGCAATGAGGGCAGTTGTTATAGTTACAGTTAATACTGCAACATTAAGTCTTATAATATTATTAGCACCACTGCAGAATTATTGAGCCATTCCAGCTCATAGTTTCACAATACGCAGAGAAGAGAACTGATTACAGATTGTACTGAGGCTAGGGGAACATAGCTTTGAAAAATAACAAGCTTTTGTGTGTATCTAAAGACTGCTTTCTTTCCAGCAGATACTGCATGGGAAAATGTGAAGTATGTACCTAACAAGAAGAAAACTATGCAGTATGTACTCAGAATGTTTTGTTTCTAGCAGTTTGATTTCTAAAAGAAATCAACCCTTAATTGTGCAGCATCAGAATGAATAATCATGTATAAATATATAAAAGATCAATATTCTGTTATGTGAATGGACTCTCTGCTCAGGATGTTTTGTGCACCTCCAAGCTTCCTTGAAGTTCTTTGCCTGACTGCATTGATATGATAGACAGAAGCTTTGCAGATAGAAGCTTTGTAGTTGAAATGTAAAGACAGAGAGTGTTCCTTTCATCTACTGTCTTAGTTGAGATTACTTATGGGTGTATCATATTAGAATAGCAGAATTAATAAAATACTATAACTGTGTTAGTTTATAGGTGCTTAATAAAGCTGTTTCAAATTATTTCTGCTTGTGTTTCATACTGCCTTCTCCATCTGTGCTATTTACATAGTAATTAATTATCTTGCCTCAGAATAGCAGTGTTGAATCCATATCTGTCTTTGAATCTTACTAGATGCCATCTGCACTTCAAATGTATATTTTTATACAACACTGAATGTTATTAGGTACTGACTATAGTAAACGGTACTATTTTATGCATTACCAAATTATATTAGGTGCTATCTAAACAGTAGTAAGAAATCTGGAAAGTATATGAAACACCTAAGTAAAAAAACAAGTCTTTTTGAATAATGAATTGTTAACACTAAAAAGATGGTATACTTACAGGAACATTTGGCTTGTGCCCATAGCAAGACTTGCTTTGGCAAGAAGAGTGTCTTATACTTGACCAGTATCAGCAGCTCAACAGGTTGTACATTTGCCTTTGGTAATAGAAACCCCAAACACTGTGGGTTCTATTCCCACTGTAGGTGATTGGATTAAATTTCAAATTTCTAACATTGCAGCACAACATTAGAGGGTATAGTAAAGTGTGCAGTACATATAAGTAAAAAGCAAGAATTGTTGCATTATAAATTGCTAGTGCTTAAAAGCTGGCATATCTATGAGAATATTTGCCTTGTGTCCATACACAGTCTTGTTTCAGCAAGAAAAGTGTATCTTCTTATATCTGAACAATATCCATGGCTCAGCAGGTAGCATATTCACTTTTGGTGCTGGAAGACCAGAAGGTTGCAGGTTCTATTCCTACTACAGGTGACTGGATTCATTTTCAAATTGCTGACACTACAGTACAGTATGGGGGGGGGGATTCTGCACTCATGAGTGTGCTATCCTTCAAATGAGATGCTATACCATCTGCTTGAGATGGTAGCTCAGAAGGATGTAAAAGATCCCATGACACCTATCGAAAAAAGCAGGTAAAGTTTGCTGATGCCATGGCCAAATTATTCATAGCAGTAAAATGAATACTACCTTGGGTATCTCCCCTGAAAGGAGGCTGCTAGCCTAGTTGTACTAACCCAGTCAACAAATGCTAAATAAATAAAATAAATAAATCTTTGCAGCAGTTAGAAGGTGGCTTAGAAAATAAAGTTCTTTGTTTTTGTTATATTAAACACTTGTGACAAAAACAAGGTATGTGTATGATAAAGGTGCACTACTAAAACAGTGGTGGCATTTTATGAAACTAAAGGTTGGTGTATAGTGTCAATTCTGACAGGGAAAAGGAAGTACATTGCCTTGTAAAGCAAAACAAAAAAAATGTGCTGCTTCTAAAAAGTTAGACTGACAGGGAAAACTGGATTCATTGTTGCATAACCCTCACAGAGTGAAAATGAAGTGCATTGTTGTGCAACACAACAAAGAAAATAGTGTGAAAAGCTCGTGAGACTTACTATAAATTGCCTGCAGTGAAAAAAGAGAGACAAAAGAGGTAATAAACAAACAATACCTGTGCGCTATTATGGTAGACAAACATGCTAAGCTCTGCTTGGATAGTTGGTTGCTCAAAAGAAAATCGTTTTGGCCAACAAAGTGTCATCAAAAACAGTGCTGTGCTTCAGTAGAATGAGAATGCTTTGCAACATTTCTGATAGGCAGGAAGAAATGGAGGTTTTGCAGTCCAGTGTTTTAACCATGCAAAGTGAAATCTTACTGGAAAATAGCAACTTTGGCTCTAAATGTTCTAAGAGAGGTGGAGCAGATAATGTTGAAGGGAAGAACTCACTTTTCTTTGAGTCTGTTGTTAAAAAACTAATGCTTGTTGTTGAAAAAACAGCAGAGGTGATTAAACAATATGTAAAGAGAAAGGGGGTAACTAAGAAAAAAATGAACAAAGCTCTGTTATCAACATTGTGTAGCTACGCAAAAAACATACTGCAAGTCTCAACTTTTCCCCCTCTGCTAGTCACCTCCTCTTAACCAAATATGGGAGTCTAACTAGTTACCCTGTATTCTATTGTTCCCCACTGCTATGTAGCCTACAAATTCCCTCATCACCCTCCCATTGGTCTCTTGCCAGACTTCTGTATAGTCCCTCCATTCCTTTCTAACTCGATCTTCCTGGCCTCATTATCCCATCACTGCTTCCACGACCTTGACAACTGCTGGGAGAGTTTTTTCCATGACATTCTTAGCTATCTGTTCTGTGCTCTCCACTTTCTCAGCATAAACTAGGTGTCTGCCTTAGGACTTGAGCCATACATTCACTGATTGTTTTTGGAGTTAACTGCCGGGAGGGTGGTTACCTTGACACTGTGTGGTTAAGACTTATTTGCACTGGACCTGCCCACCTCTTTCCCAGATGGCTGCCTAGAGTACATCTAGTTATAGACACCCCCACTTATTTTTTCTTCAACCCAAATTGCACATCCCTGTCTTCTTTTTTTTCATCCCCATTCCTTCCTTACTGCACTCCCTAACCTGATCTCAGTTTTGAGCCACAAAAGTTATCAGAGTGCTTGCGTTCTCTGTTTAATATAAATTGTGATCTTGATGCCTTTCTTATCAAGTAAAACTGTACATCCAGATTGCAAAGCTTTAACTGAAATTTGTTTACTGAAGTACATTTCAATAAATTTACTGAATGCAATGAATTTCAGCTGTGTGATTTTTGAACAGGTAATGTGTTTAAGTTCACTGAATTGAGATACAGCCTTGAAGAAATTGCATATAATAATTGTAAAAGCAACATTTATGAATTTACTTTGAATTGGCTTATGCTGCTGTGCATGGACTATTTAATAATTCTACTGCTTTAGACATGGTTTCTTAGCTAATACTCTGCAAGATTTGTTACTAAGTGCAAGGCATTGTTGTTTTTATTTTATAGTTAATGATTATGTGAGCTACATTTCAAGTAAATAATTTTATGAGCTGTGTTTAAATAATGTATGTTCTTTGTTAAAGCAGTTACTTAAGTAACCAGTACTTAAAATATTTGGTTAAGTCCAACATACTTGCTGTAATGCATGTGCTTTCTAGTAGCTATTTCATTCCTGTAGTTTTTCCACCAAAGATACTACAGCTAAGATTAAATCTAGACTTATCTAACTCTACTCTATGAGTGCCATTTTGCATGCTGCTGGTGACTGGAATGTTGCATGATACAACAGTATTTCAGTCACACCAGACCAACAAACACTAATATGCCACATTTTCCTTTGGGGCTGACAATATCCCAACACCTAAATTTGGCAACAAAAAGGAATAATAATACTTTTCTGTAAATGAAGACAACATCAATTAATAAATTGTCCAAAAACTCTAGACAAAAGCCGATATTCAATTCTTCCCAATAATCGGCGATTAAACCAATCAATAAATTTGTTTAAATCATTAGACCTATGCTTCAAAAGCTACTGTTATTTTTTTCCCTGAAAAGTCTTTTGAGATGCCAACATGGCAGTTTTCCTTACTGCAAACCATTTTAAGACTGCTACACCACTTTGTACTCCCCATAGCAAATGCAACTCTTAACAAATATTACTCCCCTACACCTATCTCTAAAATGAAAGGCTTCTTAGTTACCCTGTAACTCACAAGTTACATTAAATACCTATTGTAGCCACTCTGGTTTTACTTAAAAGTCTTTCATTTGAGTGGTAACACCACACCAAAGTGACTGCAAACCTCTATTCCTTAAACTATGTCTGATAGCTCCTTTTCTTTTAAGAATAAGGACTTCTCAAGCATGCACGTCTGCTCTAATGTAAGTGCTGAGTAATTAACAAAGAAGTTTTGCTGTAATGATACATCAGATACTTAAGAAGGACCTGAATTTGGATGACTGCTACTGTGGCTTAGCTACAATTTCCTTTGATTATATGTGAGTTCCCACTGGAGGTAAAAGCATTTTTTAGGCTTACTAAATGATTTCTAAGCTTCTCTCCTGATAGCTCTTTCTACACCCTACTAAATTCCCAGTTCATACTCTACTGTATGTTTCCATCCTCCTTTCCAGCAACTGAAAGACCAGACTTCCATCCAGACACACTTCTGTATAAAATCCAAAAAGATGGATACTAACAAATCTCTGAAAAGAAAACTTCCTTTCAGGCAACAAAAGTACTGCCTAAGAAGCACCCTAGATGACACAATCTCCCTCAGCTAGCCCCCCTTTAAAACAGTCATTGGAGAATATGTTTCCTCCAATATAGGCTTACAATTATGGAACAATCTCCTTACTAAAATTGCATTCCAAAACTCACTTCAAGGATGCAAGGCATCATTTGCTGAGGACCAAGATCAAGACACTAGACTTAGCAAATGATTTCTGTTGCCGGAGTCTTAGATATTCTATTGTGTATCTATATCTATATATATATCTATATCTATATCTGTATCTGTATCTGTATATCTATATGGGTTTATGTCAGATTTTCGAGTTTTCGGAAACTCTAACTTCATATGGTTGAGACCATATGTTTGACATTTGAAAACTTGAAGCATTTGTATGGAGATTGTGGTAGAGTGGGGAATGGAGAATTTACCCTTTTTTCTCAACTGCAGTGCAATCTCGGAGGTGGTATATATAATTTGCAGGAGGTGTGTGGGGCAGTGTAGGGGGCTTGCCCTACTGCAAAAATGTAGATTTTTGTTGTTTTGTTCATTCGAGTTTTTGGAAAGTCGAACATATGGTTGTGACTAAATATATATATATATATATATATATATATATATATATATATATATATATATAGGAAACATTGCATGCTTATTAACTACCTGTTGTAATTAACACTTGGTTATAACCACTGTCTTATTTACATTTTGCTTTTTAAACATTTCTTGCAATGTACGTCACTCTTTAATTTGTTCTAGTAAAATCATATTTATGTTTTCTTACACATAATGAAAGTATGCCATGACTAGAGCTCTACAAAATTGCTTCCTTGCTCAGGTCATGGTTGAAAAGGATCTTCAGACCAGCTCACCTACCTGGTAACCAAATATTTAATTACACAAATAAATACATAAGCAAATACATAAATAAAATTATAATTAATTGATAAAATATGAAGTGCTTAGACAGAAGGGACACTGTCTCCACGTACAGTAAATTAATGGCAATAATGAAAGAGATGGTTTCTGATAAGAAAAACAAAATTACAGGTTTACACAAGGTTGTTGGCAGAACTTGACCAGCAAAAGATCTGGCAAAACTAAACAAAACAAATCAAAGAAATGGATCAGATATCTAAAGGACACTCTGAATTTTCTGTACAACTGGGGACAGTGAATCAGAAAAGCATACTTAAAAATGCTAAGTTAAGTGATATTACAAATTAAGAAGAAAAAAAAGCAAAGTCACCTGATAATAGAACTTTAAAGACAAAAGGAAAGCTCTTCTCAGACTCAAGCTGATTTTGTGTGTCTATAGAATGAACAAGAAAAACTGAGACAGATACTACAAGCAGATAAACAGTTCCCTGCCTGACCTGAATGTAAAATACGAGAA
This sequence comes from Protopterus annectens, assembly GCF_019279795.1. Lineage (NCBI taxonomy): Eukaryota > Metazoa > Chordata > Ceratodontiformes > Protopteridae > Protopterus > Protopterus annectens. The sequence continues at coordinate 447,082,685 of NC_056737.1, read as the reverse complement.
TGTGGAAGCTGAGAATGAGTTAGTAAAGGAACATTTCCAAATGAGTGAAAAAATAAGAACTGTGCACACACTCGTGATTACAACAATGAAGTGGATCAACATATGCAGCAAAAGAAATCTGAAGATCAACATATGCAGCAAAAGAAACCTGGAATTGTAAATGAAGGAAAACAACTGCCACTGATCAGTGAGGATCTCAAAAAAGCTTCATACAAAGAAATACAGAGAAGCAATAACAGTGACCTAAATGTACTTAACCAACCAGTCCAGGAGCTGGAACAAGCGCACCAACACAATGAAAATAATACCTTGTAAGAAGACATGAGGAAGTTGCATTGCAAACTGAATGTACAGCATGATTCTGTTCCCATTCTAACCGCTAAGTGTAAAAATATGGAGCCTATAAATAAACTCCACAGTATCAACCATTGCTTCTCATTCTGAGCTGATGCAAGAAAGTCATATCACTGTAGCAAACCTATGAAAGAAAACAACTCATATCAAAGGATGACACTCACAATAACCTCATAAAGCTGAGAGAGGGACCAATACAGAGAAAACAACGACATTGAGGGTATGAAAGACATAAAAAAAAACAGTGAACAGCACTGCTCTGAAGGCCAGACGAGCATGCCTAGGGATACATAGAACAAATGGTTGCAGAACCTGAAGCTGCACATAAATATGACTTCAACAGAGACTGAACAAGATGTCTCCAATATACTTCACATTGACCTTAATCTGGTCACAGAGTCCAAACCAAGAGACAAACTACTTATAAGTGAAAATTCAGTGCCGGTATGAAACCTAAAGAGGGTCATACAATATCCAAAGATGACGTTTTAACACACCAGGTAAAATCAAATAGTACTTCTGCAGCATGTGTTGTCACAGAAAAGCTCTTTATACTACAAAGGACCAGGGACGTTGCAGTGTGAACAGTTTCAGGCAAGCATCTTGGAAACATCTTGTCTTACACAGCGCTGAGGCTTATGTTCTTCACTTTGCTGCTAAGAAGAATGAACAAGCTAATAGCTCAGAGAAAGATGCCCCTGAAGAGATGTTATAGCGTCTTTGGATTTGGAAAGGTTGCCAAACAGTATCTGTCTTTGTAGATAAGACAGTGTGGGATCTGACCAGCCCATAGTACTTCCCCCAATCTGAGGTGAAGGGGTCATGTCATATATGTCTGCTCACTAGCAGTTGCTGAGGGATCTATGAATCTGCAGTGCAAGGGCAGTTTGAGAAGAGGAGCCCACAAACTTGCCAAGAATGGAGGACAGCACATCCCTATCCTATGAGAGGAAAGGCTATGGAAAGAGAGATTGGGACAATTGTATAGATGACTGTTTAAGAGGAAGCAGCCAATGTGAGACAGAGAGCAGCAACTGTTACTAAGGCACAGATGCTTGCCTCTGAGTGATAGGCAAATATTTGACTAAGAGTACAACCTGCACAGTTAACTGGAAGAGACTTTGGAATAACATGAATAAACCTGTAAAGCTACTTGGAGAATTATTAAAACTTGGAACCTTTGGTGGATGTACCTGTGTTCAGGAAACAAGAACTGTAATACTCTTCTACAAGGAGTTATGCTTGTTTGCATTTTAAGCTGTTATGTCACTGTAAATCAAAATGCACTAAACAAAAAGTACTATATCCGGGTCTTCAGTGAGTGTGTGTGTGTGTGTGTGTGTGTGTGTGTGTGTGTGTGTGTGTGTATTTTGGTGGAATTATTTATTTATTTCCTAGGCGAAACTGTCGAGACAGAGCTTCTGTTGGCATTCTGAAACCTATCTTTGTGAAACCTTGTCCCCTATCTCCCCATCAGGATGTTAGGTATAAATAGTGCTAGAGTAGAGGTGGAAATATTGCATGTTTGTTTATATAGCACAACTGCACAAAAAAACATTAAAATAGAGTGACTCTGATGATGTAGCTTGATACCAAACACAGGTTTATTCATTTCAACTGTCAGGTAGAATAGGGAAACAGAAACAGAAAGGAGATGGGAATGAAGAAAGGGCCCATCCCATCAAGATACATGTTTTGCCTCAGCAACACAAGTATTAAATATATTAAGTGTAAAATCTCCAAGAGAGAAAACTCCTTGATTATTTCATGGTAAATATTTCAAGTCAATAAAGTGTAATCAAGAATTTATAGCATGCCCAAGAAATTCTCATACCGGTATATAAACGAGGCCCTTTTTTCTTTACATTTTAGTTTGTGTACGCTGCTTCTGGGCCACCTGAGACATCATGTTCTATCCTTGTTTGAAGAGTTTCTAGCAAGCTATAGCTTTGTGTGGTTCTTTGGACTTCTATTTCATAGTACTGACCTTCCTTGCTCATAAAATGATCAATGCACTAGAGGGAAATCTGCACTGCAGTTTAGATGGAGTGCTGTTGAAGAGCAGCATTTTTTGTTCAGACATCTTACAAACCCTAGTAGTATTTTCCAGATGAGTATTAGAGGAGATTATAAAAGATGCCATTTGAAGAACCTGGGGAACTGTTTTTAGGTGTACATCACCAGCAAAGATTTAATACGGTAGGAAACATACATCATCAACAAAGGTATAGTGAGAAACATATTAGCCAAAGGATAAGGATTTAGAAAAGATTGAGTAAACAGTTTCAGGCAATCAACTGCCTTTTTAGGGTAGAAGGAGTAAACTCAAAAATCTGACCGAGGGCTAATACAAAGTGCCTCGATTGCCCTGTTGTAGCCCTTTCTCTCTTTCGTGTGCCACTGTGGCATGACGGGACTTCACTTAAAGAAATTTTAAGAGATTACAGGGCACATCTGAAACAATACATGACTAGATAATATTAACCCAACAGCCAGTTTTTTTTTCAAACACCTTTACTGAATTACCACTTGTGACATAGACACATTTGCATTCATATAGAAGCAATCGAACTATATTAACATAACAAATGTTATACTTTGCATATATTACTATATATCCAACAGCCAGTTTTATCAGATTAATAAATTCCTTACACTCCACCATGCTTTGAAAGTTTCTCTGTGACAAATTGAACAAGCTGTACACATCCAAAAGTGTTTGAACTGGGAATCTGATAGATTTGTTGGATAGAAACAAGGAAATGCAAACATGCCTCTAAACAGATAGTCTTCTTTGCTAACAATGTTAATGCTCCAGCCTACAGACAATTTTTATCCATGAAATGAGCCAAGGAAGTAGCTACAGTATTTTTAGAACCCACCATGGCAAAAGTAAATACAGGGTGCATATTTACTAGGCAAGGCAATTACAGCATTAAAGAACTCACATTAAAAGCAAATAAAGGAATTATATAGCATATTATATGATAACTAAAGATGTACATTTTTATAACAGTAAAATATCTAGACAAATTTAATTTGATTTATTTTAATTAACAGAAAAGGCCATCAGAAGAAGAAGAATAGAAATAAAGTGATTAAGTAAACAATGTAAAGTTAGTCATATATTAGTTTCAATGATCTAAAGCAATGTCTTTAATATGTGGTGTTAATATCATTTATTAACTTTTATGCACCATCAATAGTAAACTGCAGTATTTGCTGTTAACTGTAATACTATCTTTCTAAAGGAAAGGAGTCCTGAAATTTTTGGAGAACCTGATGTAGTATCTATGGTTAATAGAAGATAGAACCATTGTTTATTTGTAACAACTTTGCTTAAAATTTCCTTAAGGACTAGGTATGATATTCAGATATTGGGATGGACTAATATGATTCAAGTTCTTTGAAAGGGTTATAGAGAAGGCCTGTAAGATGAATTGCTAACAAAACATTCTGAAAAAATTGATTCATCCATGAATGATTAACATCTGCTTGCCAACAACACAAGGTCACAATTCTAACAAAACAAGGCTTAGTAGGGTCATATAAAGAAGAAATGTTAAGACCACCTGTAGTGATAGGAGCATAATGAAATGCATGAGATTTCTGCTGTATTGTGGAATAAAACCACACTTTAAAATTTTCTGATGCCACTTGAAGTAATTTGGAAGACAGTCTCAAAAGAAGTGCCAACAAGATTTAGGAACTCTTAATGTACAGGCTACACTTTAATGCAAGAATTTTAACTTCTATAAACATATTCCCTTGAGACCATAATGAAAGTTACAAGGATGGACCATTTTAAATTCTTTCTTTATTTATTCCAGGAGTCTGTGAAAGTATAGGATCTAAAATTATGGTCTTTATTATATCAGAGAATGCTTAAAATAGTGAACGCTGTATAATCGACCCTAATGTGTCGAAACACCAAAATGCTGAACACACAGATCAGCGAAAAAAAAAATAATAATAATGGGGGGGGGGGCTTTGCAACTCACAACCCCCAATGTACCAACTCCGAGATCGCACCACAGTGGAGGAAATGGCATAGTCCCAAAAATTTTGAGTAAACAGGGTCGATTAAACAGTGTTCACTATGTTAAGCATTCGCTGATTTAATAAAAACCCTAAAATTACCCTTAATGTTTCATAGATGTGTGACTATAAAATGCTAAGCAACTTAAAATGTTGTGGATGAATGAAAATTATTGGAAAGGAGGACTGATGTACTTTGGTTAACCTGATATCCAGATGTCTTTTCCATACCCGCAGAAAATTCCAGGCCAGTTGGATAGTTTATATGGAGTTCTGAAAAGATGAATGAGAATTGGTAAATATATTTTTTTTGTGTTTCTTTACTTTTGGAGAATCAGTTATTAAGTTGGATATTGTTGCTCTTATTGAGGCTGAAGTAAGTTCTATACCCCAGATTTTGGTGAGAAGTCATTTTTGGCAAGTTCTCCTCTTAAACTGATAATGAGCTTAGATGTAAGCCTAGCTCAACGATCATTGTAAAGCCAACAAAAATTTAATGAAGTTCCTGCTGAAAGGAAGATGGGAACTGAAACTAATGAAGTACTGAACATATATATATGGCCATTTAGTTCAATCAAAGGCTTTTTCAATATCTAGGATTAAAGCTGCTTGTCGCTCGTCTGGTCAGGATAAAACAGATGAACTTCTGTGTTTCAGTTCAAGCAGTTTTATTATGTAAAAAACATATGGATTGAGGCTTAATAACTTTAACTTAGATAAACTTGTAAACAATCTAGCTATCACACTCATATATGTTCACTCTCTGGCTGCACTCTCAAAATGGCACAGAAGCTAGCATGTGCTTGCTATTTATATGCATGTGCTGTCCTTGGAAACACTTCTTAAAGGTACAACATACACACACTATTCTACATCCTCCCTCTTTGAGAAATGAGTCATACATTATTGATGACATTAATTGACATGCAATTGATACAAAATAATTATTTGACATGCAATTATACAGAACTAAATACATATAGACAATTATGTCTAGGTTGCTATGTATTTCACCCTAGGTCTGGAAATACAACCAAATCATGTGAACTAGGTCTAGCAAATGGGACTGGCTCTGCTGAATGTTCAGCTTTGGGGACAGCAGGAACATCATCAGGAATGGAAGTAGAAGTTAAGACACGTTCTGCAACAGGAACATTGCCTAGATTGCTCTGAGATCTAGAGTCTGTATCTCAGGCACTTTGCTGCGATTTCGATTCTGATAAAGCAAGAAGATGTCTACCATTTCTCCTGTACTCCACACCCTCAGATTCTATGAAGTAGGATCTTGGCTCAGTACATCTACCTGTTACTTGACCAATCTGGTCAAAACCTTTCACCCTTTGTATCCTCACTGTCTCTCCTTCTTTCAATGGATGAAGAAATCTGTTTGATTTATCATAGCTGGACTTCTGGAAAGAATGCTTTTTGAATATTTGGGCTTTGATTGTTCTATTGTTCTTTGCTTTAGGCCTCAACAAACTGGAATTGATAGGCAAGGTTGTTCTGGTTTGCATAGATAGAAGTCTCTCAGCAGGTGAGCCAATTATATCGTCATGGGTTATGTTTCTGAGATTGAGTAAATTCAAAATGACGTCAGTATTATCACACTTTGACTTCTCTAGTAATTGCTTTGCACTCTGTACTGTATGTTCAGCTAGTCCATTTCACTGTGGATATTCTGGACTACTAACAACATGTGCAAAGTCCCATTTTTTGCAAATTTTTGAAACGACTGACTGGTAAATTGGGTATCATTGTCAGAAATAACATTGTGTGGACTACCATGGACTGAGAAATTATGTTTTAACTTGGTGATAGCAATGGACATTAGGTTAGGTAGTAAATCGATCTCAAACCAGTTCGAATAAGAGTCTACCAACACTAAGTAATGCTGATTGTTCCACTCGAATATATCAGTGGCTATTGCTGACCAAGGTAGTTCAGGAACTTGACTTAGCTGAAGTGGTTCTTTTTGCAAATGTTGTTTAGTACTATTGCATACTGAACAAGAAGAAAGTACTTTATCAATATCTTTTGCTACAGAAGGCCAAAGTACTAGTCCTCTCGCCCTTCTTTTACAGATTCAGAACCTGGGTGATCATGATGCAAAATATGAATATATTCACATTGTAAGGAAACAGGAACAACAATTTAAGACCTTTGAAAAATAATGCCATCCTCCATCAATATCTTATCTCTGTAAGGAAAATAAGTTTGCACTTCAGGCGGTACACTAAATTGCTTTGACAGCCATCCAACCTTAATGTAGTTGAGCTTTTGCAAAACTGGATCAGTCTTTGTATGATCTCTTAGCTCATCAAGTCTCATGGTAGAAAAATTACACACTTCCATGACAACAAAGTCAAAATTCTCTGCATTAAGTTGTTCTGTTGTATTTCTGGATGATCTAGATAAGGTATCAGCCAGATAAAGACGTTTGCCTTTTGTATAGACCACTTTGAAGTTGTACTTTTTCAATCTGAGCATCATTCTTTGTAATCTCACTGGAGCTGAATGCATAGGCTTCTTTAAAATAGTGACTAGAGGTTGGTGATCAGTTTCAATCTGAATAGCTCGACCATAAATATAATCATGAAGCCTGGAACATACACATACTACTGCCAAAAGTTCTTTCTCAATTTGAGCATACTGCATTTCAGTTTGGGTAAGAGTTCTAGATGTATAGGCTACTGGTCTACCTTCTTGAAGAATAACTGCACCAAGACCACATTTTGAAGCATCACAGGAAGGAGTTAATAGTTTATTGACATCATAGTATCTTAATGTAGGTGGGGTGGCAGTTTTCTGCTTAAGGTCTTCAAATGCTCTCTGCTGCTGTTCCAACCAAGACCATATAAAGGCACTGTCAACTCATTGAAGTCTGGTATAAACTTCCCTAAATAGTTGACCATACCAAGAAAACATTGTAGAGCCTGAACATTATCCTGTGCTGGCATCTATAGAATGGCTGCTTGCTTGAATGGGTCTGGTCGCAAGCCAGTGCTAGTAAATAAATGACCTACATATGTAACTTCTGGTAGTTTGAATTTGCACTTCAGAGGATTGAGCTTCAAGTTCACTTCACGTGCTCTGTCTAGAACTTTCCTAAGGTTTCCGTTATGCTCTGCTTTACCATTGCCTCCGACCAACAAATCATCTACTATTATGGCACAAGGATAACCTGACAAAATTTGCTCCATTACACACTGAAAGTCTTCACTTGCAGAATTTATTCCAAATGGCATCCTGAAGGATCTATATATTCCAAATGGGGTACTGAAAGTAGTCAGTAGTGAAGATTTGCAATCAAGCATCACTTGCCAAAATGAACTTTTTGCATCCAAGTTAGAAAAAACAGTGGCATTTGGTATTAGGTCTGCAACTTCCTCGAGTGTACGCCTAGGATGATGCAGTCTCTTTAATGCTTTGTTCAAATATCTTGGGTCAATACATATTCTGATTTCATCTGAGCCTTTTTTGTGGGCTGCTACCATGGACAACACCCATTCAGTTGGTTCTGTAACTGGACATTTTATCCAGCTGAGCTTTGACTTTATTCTAAATAGTTATCAGAACTTTTCTTGCTGGTCTGACCACTGGACTAACCTCTGGGTCTAACTTCATAGAATACACAACTGGAAGTTTGCCTAACTTGTCAATGAAAACATTAGCATACTCTGAGAAAATAGCATCAGTAAAATTAGAACTGAGACATGTGCTTATATGATGAACTTCTTTGGTAAAAGAAAGTGGATTCATTCTCAAACTGTCTCTGAGACTCAATAATGATTGCATAGGTCGTCGGACTACATAGAATAGTAAGCTGTAGCAGTTCCTAGCCAAATAACATGAAAGCACTACTGAGCCTTTGTTTTGAATTTCTTCACCTCCATAAGCAACAGGTTTCACACAACTGGCCACATTAAGTTGCTCACCAGCTCTCACCTTAGCAAATGTGTCTGCTGACATAACATTACACTTTGAAGCCATGTCTACTTTGAGCTCAGTGGATTTACCATAGCTCTGGGCAGTACAAAACACTTCATTCCTTGCCAATAAATTTACTCTTTCAACCTTTTCACTAAATATTGATACACCATCTACATAGAAAGTAGGGTTGCAGTTCTCTATATGATCATCTTGCTTTTTAAGTGACCATTCTTTAAACTGTATGATGTTTACCTGATTTGCAAAACTTTTGAAAATGGTTCCAGTTTTATACTTCTAGCTTTGCTGACCAAATGGTAAGCACTTTTCTCATTTAGACTCATGACTGGCACCACAATTGCGACAGTTAACAATAAAGCTTGATTTGGGTTTTCCTGACTCACTCTTGTACTGCACTGAGCATGTCCTTTTCACTAAACTAGTCTTAGAACTTGCTGGAAAACTACAGGTTTTACCTGCCACACCTGCAGGGGTTACAGCTGCCATGTGCTTAGGCCTGCTTCTGTTATCCATGTGTTGCATGCTGTCTACATTTTCTCTGGAACCTGCTGAAAACATGCTGTTATCACTTGCAAGCATACTTGTGTGCTTTTCTGTAACTTCATGGATTTGACAAATCTCAATAGCATTGCTCAGCATTAAATTACTGTCATGAAGCAACATCTTTCTTACTGCAGCACTATTAATAAATACCGCACACAACTCTGTCCTTTATTAACTCATCTTTTAAATCATCAAACCTACACATTTAGCTTTGTTTCTCAAGTCAGTAATATAAACTGCAAAAGTTTCTACTGACTTTTCATATCCTGTGTAAAACAAATGCCTCTCTAATGAAACATTTATCTGGATTTGCATTTTAAACACTCGGGGCCTTCCCTTGATTCAGTCTGTACATCAATATGATGGTTTTCCCCTTTTTATTCATATACTGCTGGTGCATACACAAATGAATGCTCTCTTTCAATAGTCTCTGACCCAGCTAAGTTTAGCAAAATGAATGCCTTGGTGTGTGCAGCTTTGCCAGAATAAGCTGCTTGTACTAAAATATCGTACTCTTGCTCAAATATTCTTCAATTCTCTACAATATTCTGATAAAATACAAGTGGACCAGGTCTGTCAAATGCCTCTGCCATATTAACACATACTAGTGAAGGCTTTTGCAAGTATGCACAAACACACACACATATACATATGCCAGAAATTTATGCTAGTACTTGTAAATATGCCCAATAGCACAACAAGCCTCTGTATGACTGAACTTTGTGAAATAAGCCTCCTGGGTACAGGAATACTCTTGAACTCACTGCACTGTAAGAAATCATCTCTTATCAGTGTAAGAAAAATTTCAAAATGACTGCACTGTGCAAATAAACTGGGCAGAAGAAACTCAGAGTAAAAAACATTTTGAAGTAACTGCACTTTGAGAATAAACAGTACAAAGCACACTGAACCTTTCCCAAAATTTCTGTACTTTGTTGAATAAATCTCTACGTGCAAGAAACACTCTGTAATGGCGCCACTCTGAATAGACACACTCAGCACAAGAAGCTTTTTGAAATGGCTGTATTTTGACTGCACTTTATGAAATAGTTGCACTTTACACACAATAACCTCTTTGTAATAAATGCACAGTAATAAACATACACTGTAAGCACTTTTACACACTTTGAGATACTTCGAATAACTCTAGTTATGCCCTGAATAGCTTCAATCAATGTGAAACAGTAGTTTATGCTAATACACAGTGTCTTGCCAAAAAACATGCAGTCACCTTGCTTTATTTATGCTTATTGTGCCCTTTTGCTCTTTATTATATCCATTTTGCTCATTTAATCTTTTTTTCATGCCCATTATACTTTTCTTGTGCTTGTTTTACTCTAAACATGCTCATTTTACTCTAAACATACTCATTTTACTTTAAACATGCTTGTTTTGCAAATTTCAGGTGATTTCAAACCCCTTATGTGCTTTTCTTATAATTGCTTTATCAAATATGTTAATTTCAAACATTTTGTTTAATTAATAAACTTTTTGTGCCTCTCGTTTGCTTAATAAAGTGTTCTGTGCCCTTGTAATGCTCTGTTTTATTTTTTTTTATAAAATAAATAGTTTGTGCAAGTTTTCATTACCTTTGGTACATTTCTGGCCCTTTTTTTACTCGGTTCACTTAGTTTATCTTCACTGTTAACTCTGCACCTCATAGATCTGAAAAGCAGTCGCTGGAATCCCAGTTTTGACACCATGTCACTCGTTTGATCAGGATAAAACAGACAAATTTCTGTGGGTTCTGTTCAAGCAGCTTCATTATGTAGAAACACATCAGGATTGAGGCTTAATAACTTTAACTTAGATAAACCTGTAAGCAAACTAGCTATCACACTCATACATGCTCACTGTCTGGCTGCACTCTCAAAATGGCACAGAAGCTAGCACATGCTTGCTATTTATATGCATGTGCTGTCCTTGGAAACGCTTCTTAAAAAAACAACACACACACATACACATAGACACACACACACACACACACACACACACACACACACACACACACACACACACACACACACACACACACACACACACACACTATTCTACACTGCTTGTGGATGAAACAATTTGTTTGTTGATTACAATGAGAGGGCAACCTACAACATGTTCCCCCAGATGTAGCATCTTTTGATAAACCCAACTTTATCAATGTGAATGAGTATAGGCAAATGTCATTTCAACTAATAGGCCTATATGGAGGCAAATATTCTGTAGTCAATACTTAAAATACATACTGGGTTAGAGATGTCAGGACAGCCAGGTGATTTGCTCAGTGTGAGACTGGGTACAAAAGTTAACTGTTTCCATGAGGGAAGATATTCCTGGCTACACCAAATAATTGCACACATGCCAATATAGGCCAAGAGCTTGAAGAGAGAGAGATTTGTAAACATCCTCTAGAATACTCTGTACTCTTAGGACTTTGTTAGATTTTAGTCCCTGAATTCCTGTAAGATCTTCTTCCTTACTGATCAGATGATCAAGAGAAAAGTTGACATCTTCAGATAGTGTTGGAGGATTTTAGAAAACTGAATTCAGGAGGATTTGTGAAGTACATCTCAGATAATGGAAAGTCTTGATATAAAGAGCTAAAATTCAAGGATATAAGATACAAATAACCAGCAAGAGATAAATTATTTATATTATGAGACTCTTTTAAGGCTGGAAGAATTTGTGGTTTAGCAACTGCATGCTTTTATTTTAGCCAGACAGCTACAGATAACTGATGGTACATCATATCATTGAAGTTTCCAAAGGACCATTTCTATTTCACACTTGATGTTCAGATTTCTTGAGTCCTGCTCTTTAGTTAGGGTCTACATTTTTGGAAACCTTGTGCATAGCTAATGACAAAAGATTTTCTGAAGAGTCTTTAATCAGTCTGGAGGCATGTGAGTTATTTATTACAAGAACACCATAGACTGCTAGACCATGATCCTAAAAGGTCATCCACACAACATTTATATGTATCTCACAATATGTGTGAGGTGACTGCTAAATTTGCATGACTGTCCAGGAATTCCTGTGTGAAGAGTTGTAAATAATGTGTTACCTCTGTTAATCTAGTGTGAAATGAAGAGAGTTATTAGAGAAAGGGTAGAAGTAGGTACAATGTTTTAACATCCAGAGATAGGGCATTAAGATCCAAATTGCACCAGAGAGGGGGAGAGAATAAGTGAACAGAATTAAACAGTTCTGAGGAGATAATAAGTACGGTCACTCCTACTGGAAGAAAAACCTAGGATAATAGTGAGGGGACTACCTTGGGCCTGAGAATGAGTCTACACTTATTAGATCCATATATTGAGACCAAGTTGCCAAGAGTCTCAAAGGTTTTCAAAGAAATGATAATTCTATCTGTAAAACACGACTAATGTCCAAGTGAGGTGCCAGGCAATTTACATACCTCATTAGTACAATTATCCCCTTTAGGTTATCTTGGTAGAATTACAGACCTGAGTGTGCCTTCCCTGCCCCTACATCTGGGTGGAGATATTCCAAACAAAAGGTAATTTTTCAGCAGTCCACTTTAGAAAAAAAGCCATCCACTACCTGGTCAGGGAGGAGAGTTCAGTGATAATTTGAAACCACTGCAAGACTTGTCTGACTAATACTGCCACTCCTCTTCTCCTTTCAGAATGATGTGCAGAGGAAGCAATTCAATGATATCTTAAACAATATCCACATGTGGAGAACTTACTATATTTTCGAGTAGTTAGTGGATTTCCTGACAAGCTATTATGACTGGTGTATAATCCTGATCCAGAAACAGAACTTAAAAAGTCTAACAGATGAATATAAACCTTTAACACGTATACTAAGTTTTTTCATGAGTTATCAATTTATACAAACTTCTAATTCCATAAAAATATGATTGTCTGGAGGAGTAGGAGGATGACGAGGAGAAGGCAAAGAAAATTAGAAGAAGAAGAAGTTAGCAGCTATTCTGGATCAAACAGGAAATCCTGCTTTTAAGACAACTGGTATAGAAAATAGAAAAGTGTGCATAAAATACTAGGCTTATTTATGTAAGTCAATCACATTGGAACTATTTTTACAAATAACATCAAATATAATTAATTCTAATGAATTCTAAGTGTGTGTGTGTATGTGTGTGGATTTCTGATGCATTCTACCCTAAGGGGTTGGGAGGGTGGCTTAATGGCTAAGGTGTTTGCCTTACAAACACAAGGTGCAGGGTTTGAGTCTCACAAGGGATAATTGGATAGGCTTAAAATGGCTCGCAAGGGCAGTTAGCTTAGTACTAAAACTATGAACCTATGAACTGAAAACAAAGCAAAGAATCTTGGCTGCCACTTGCAAAAGGATTTGTATATTTGTGCTTTATCATCCAATGACATGAGCATATATTTACCTTTTGTATTACTCTGGTTTAGCATCCCTAGTATCCTAAGATCTTTTAGTGAAAATGACCTCCTTCCAGCTGTGTGAGCATCTGCTTTTCTATCCACCATGATATCGTCAACTCTTACTTAACAGCTCTTTGCATTACCATTACAAATTTCAGCAAATTAAAATCACTCCTGGTCAAATTATTTTGGGATGTGCAGGCCCTATTACGACAACCCACTTCACCAAACTAAAATCAAACTTGGACAAATAGTTTCAAGGAGCTCAAGTCCCATTACTACAACCCATTCACCAAGCTAAAATCGAATTCTGACAAATCATTTTAAGGAACATATATAAGTTTAATGTTCATGCCTCCAGGCCTGCACAGCCTCTTCTCAAGTTAAGTTTCCTTTCCTGTCAACAACTTTCACAAACAGTTTGAGTTGCATGTCAATTAACCTGTTTCTTCATATATTTTGCATCCTTACCATCCCACAACCAGTCATCTATCCTAAATGTCAGTACTTGCGAACGTTAGGCATCATGACTATTTTTTATTACAGTCTCACTTTAGAGTATCAGTAATATTCTATGTGTGGAACGAATGGACAACTTGTACTTCAAGCTTATTACTGTTGTTATAGGTTGCTTATAGTTTTGCCTTCATGATCAAACCAAGCCAACCTTGTGGAAATCCTGATATACCACACACAGTTGGGAAGTATTGCTATATTAGATATTATCTCTAATTTTCATTTCTTTGCTTTATTAATCTAAAAGTTTTTCAAGAGTTCTGTGAATAAGTATTTTGTAACTTTAATTTATACCACGTTGACTGTTAATGTACTCATAAAAGTCATTCTACGTATCTTGTCATTGCCTTCTGGCTTGGATCATGGAGAGTTCACAAGAATTATGTTGACTTGCTGAAGGTGGTTTCTGAGATGGTAAAATGTTTGAAATCTTCCAACTGAAACTACCTTCAGCGAACATAAGAAAACGTTTTTTTTGCAGGACGGTGAGCTGGTCTGTACCTTTCAAGTGTGGGGGGGCACCCCCACCCCCCAAACTTAAATATACCAACTCCAGGATTGTAAGCAGTGGAGAAAAAGGCAAACTCCACTGTTGGTGAAGTTAGTTAGAAATTAGTTTCACTGAATAGCACTCACTCATCTAACGTTCAGCTAAACTAACTTTGCCAGTCTGGTACATTGCCTAGCTGACCTACCTAGAAAAGAAACAAACAAACAACCAATCAATAAATGAATAAATAAAAGTGAGACAAGTTCTGTGTGCAGTGGGCTGAAATACTGAACAGAGTGCTCTTGCCTGGTTTTGCAAAGTGCTAATAAAAGGGTGCTGCCTTTCCTTTAAATTATGTTGATACAAAACATATGACATTGTTGGCTTCCTCCCTTTCAAATTTGCAACAAGTCTGGAAACACAGTGAAACATTCAATACAGCACTTTTATGGAATTCTGATCTCTTTATTCAATTCATTCCTGGTTTGGCACCTATGTCTCTAATGTACACAGGTAACCTGTAAATAGTTCATCTCCCAGGCCCATGCTTACACTTATCAAGGGAATCAGAACTTGTCAGAGATTTGGGATACATGGCTAGGCTTAAAAAGGCCCTTGTGGTCATTAGCCTATTAAACACCTATGACTCTATGAACCTTTGAACTTTAGCAGTTGATAACTTTGCTGAATGTATTACAGTAGATAAACATGGGGGTTGGCAAATCATACTTGAGATAATACTGATAGAAAATCAGTAAATACTATCTGTAGACTGTTTCTTGTTATGGGAATCATATTTTTCCTGAATTCAGATCTAGCATTCATACTGGAATCAAAACAATGTCTTTATTTGTTATTAGAGAAAACAGCAAGTACAATTGGATACAGGTCCACTGTAGTATTAATATAACATTTTATTTTAGCCTTTGTGTACTTCTGCTGAGATGCACTATGCAGAGGACTGGGGTGATTAAACAAACTGCCTGGTAATGGTCAAATGGTTACATTAAACACCTCTCAGGTTGCCAGTTAAAACAAGAAAAAGACAGTTCTAAAAAATGTATATGTATATATATATATATATATATATGTAAGCAGGTAGGAATTCCAAGTGACAATATATAGCCTGGGAAAAAGAAATACTTCAGAAATCTGTAGAATTTCAGAATTATTCACATACACTAAATATATCTTCAAAAGCTTTTAGCCCCCCTGCACTCCCATGCAGGGGGGGGGTCCGCCGTATACCCCTAAGTTAAACTTTCTAATTCCACAGCCACACAACAATAGAGAAAACAGAATACCCCTGACACACATTCATTGCTGGTGAACTTACACAAACTTCTAGACATGGAGGAACAACTTAACAGTGGGCATTAGGAAGGAATTAATACTGAATAACACTAGCTTGCATTATAATTCCTGTGCTCTAAAACTAAACCAGCAGTCGTTTTCTACATGCTGACATAGCTTTCAGACAAATGGGATTCAGTAATTTATGATTTGGATCAAATGAGTTTTCAGTCAAATGAACGTTTCCCCTGCAAAACATAGATTTTTTTTTTAATTCCAAGTTCTAAGAAACTCTAGCATATGGTCTTGACCATATGAATTTTGAGTTTCTGAAAACTCAATGAAGTCATATAAACCCGTTTGTGTGTGTGTTTGTGTGTGTGTGTGTGTGTGTGTGTGTGTGTGTGTGTGTGTGTGTGTGTGTGTGTGTGTGTGTGTGTGTGTGTGAGCGCACGCGTGTTTGTGTGTGTGTACAGACACAATTTTACTATGGTTCATTGGATGGCAAAACAATGATCAGATGAATGCCACTGTTTGCAGCTTTGCCTAGAAGGAAAACCACTAGAATAATGTTTTTGTGCAAGCGCAAATACCTCTGCACCACCACTAACGTGGGGCCTTTGCCCTCAACATCCCTTTATATATGGCTCTTCATGGAAGCAGATCTACTGAGAAAAAAGAAATGTCAGTATAAAAAAGAAAATAGTCTTTGCTCTAGCGTTGTAGAGGAAACAGTGCTAGCAGTGACTTTGTATGGCAGTTGTGGGTGGCTAAATGTAATATCAATCACTACGTATTTGACCACTAGCAGAACTACCATATATGAAGGACTATCTATGTGGAGATGGAATGTAAGTTCACCTCTTTTAGCCATGCAAGACTTACTGAGCAGAATAACCATCTTTTCCTGGTAGCATCTTAAAAAGACTGTATACCTACCTTCTAGGACTTCTTGTATTCTTCCAGACATTGTCTCTACTTTAAAGCCCTAAGGTGCTTATGATTTTCAATGTATGGAGGAAATCTTTGACACATGGAAAGGAAACAGGTACATAATTCTAGTTGCTTAGATTTCCATCTTAACAGAAAATACTATATTATCTGCAAACAGGCAACATCAGTTACATGGGAAATCTTAAATAAGAAGCTTCCAGTGCTGTGGCCAAATTAATTACAGATTCTAACCTGTAACTATTTTTCCTTCAAATCCTTGATGCTCACATTCAGTCACAACACACAATCAGCTGCACTGCCTCCAATACTAATGATTGCTTTTAAGTTGTCTGTAGGGCCAAGTTCTTCTCTCTTTTCTTTTCTCTACCTTTTGGACACTCAACCCTCAGTCTAGATTCTTTGGCTTCAGTCTAAACAATGATATATTTCAGCATCACTAAAGTTGGAGAATTCTAGTAATATGCTAGCAATGATTTTCTCAAATTCCCAGATAAATTCCTTATCTAGACTGGACAACTCTACAGTGGATACATCGACAAAAATGATTCCGTTGCCAGCAATATTTTCCATCTTCTTTATCCCCCTTTTCCTCGTTTTATTGTACATGGCGTAAGGTTCTCCCATCAAGTATCACCACCTCTCTCAATTCTGTGCCAGTGTCCTACCTTCTTTGAAAGTCATAACCTGACTGTCACAAATCTTCTCTCATGCAATCCATCCATTTCTTGCTAGGATGCTGTCATTTCCCTTTGCCTTCTTCCTTTCTTGCCAATCTTCTTCATAAAATCATCTTCCTCCACATGTGCCCTAACCACTGTAATCTGTTTTCTTTCATCTTGTCTGCAATTGGAGCTACTTTGGCTTCTGCTCTGATGTCCTCTTTTCTTTGTCTGTCCAACACTGTACATCCTACCACTCATCTTGGTCACTTCATCTCCGCCACCTTTAGTTTCTTCAGCTGCCCAGATTTCTCTATAATACAGAAGTGCTGGTTGAACCACCATTTTGTACACTTTATTTTCAAAGTTTCTTTGGCATTCTTCTGTCACACAATACCTTTGACACACTATGCCATTTGGGAGCAGAATTTCTGTTTTTAGCTTTGACCTCCTCATTCAGACTTTGTTTTCTCAATAACCCCTCCCAGGTACTTGAAGCTGTTTACCTACTCCATTACGTTCCTTTCTATCTCTTTAGCTTTGACCTCCTCATTCAGACTTTCTGTTTTCTCAGTAACCCCTCCCAGGTACTTGAAGCTGTTTACCTACTCCATTGCTTTCCTTTCTATCTCTTTAGCTTTGACCTCCTCATTCAGACTTTCTGTTTTCTCAATAACCCCTCCCAGGTACTTGAAGCTGTTTACCTACTCCATTACGTTCCTTTCTATCTCTTTAGCTTTGACCTCCTCATTCAGACTTTCTGTTTTCTCAATAACCCCTCCCAGATACTTGAAGCTGTTTACCTACTCCATTACGTTCCTTTCTATCTCTTTAGCTTTGACCTCCTCATTCAGACTTTCTGTTTTCTGAATAACCCCCCCCAGATACTTGAAGCTGTTTACCTACTCCATTACGTTCCTTTCTATCTCTTTAGCTTTGACCTCCTCATTCAGACTTTCTGTTTTCTCAGTAACCCCTCCCAGGTACTTGAAGCTATTTACCTACTCCATTACATTCCTTTCTATCTCTTTAGCTTTGACCTCCTCATTCAGACTTTCTGTTTTCTGAATAACCCCCCCCCCCAGATACTTGAAGCTGTTTACCTACTCCATTACGTTCCTTTCTATCTCTTTAGCTTTGACCTCCTCATTCAGACTTTCTGTTTTCTGAATAACCCCCCCCCAGATACTTGAAGCTGTTTACCTACTCCATTGCTTTCCTTTCTATCTCTTTAGCTTTGACCTCCTTATTCAGACTTTCTGTTTTCTCAGTAACCCCCCCCCCCCCAGATACTTGAAGCTGTTTACCTACTCCATTACGTTCCTTTCTATCTCTTTAGCTTTGACCTCCTCATTCAGACTTTCTGTTTTCTCAGTAACCCCCCAGATACTTGAAGCTGTTTACCTGCTCCATTACTCTCCTTTCTATCTCACCATTGGTTACTTCTTCTGATTCCCCCATTTTCTGACATGACCAATCTCTTGTATGTATTCATTTCATCCCATGTGCATTCGGTAGTGCATTCCATTTCCCTGTCATTGGCTAAAGTTCCTGGCCAAAAGCTGCTTGTTATTTGATATCATCTGCATACAGCAGCTTTGTTGCTCTGTCCTCCCTGACCTGTTTGCTAGTGCAGGCCATTAGGTATGAACAGCAATGGGCTCAGAGCTGAACCCTGATGCACACCCACTCCCACTGGGAACCTTTCTGTGAGTCTGAACACTGTTCAGCTTTATGTCACTGGGTCCTTGTAGATAGCTTACTCTATTTCTACCAATGTTTCTGGCACTTTGAACAGTCACAGGTCTGCCAAAACTAGCTTTCTTGGGACTTTGTCATACACCTTTTTAAGTATAGGAATGCCCAGCTGGACTCATTCTTCATATCCAGATTTTTTCATACATATGTCTCATTGCAAACATTGGGTTGGTTGTGCTGCATCATGGTCTGAATCTGAACTGCTCATCTTTCATCTCCCTTTCTACAGCTCTGCATATTCATTTTTCAGTCATCATCTCTAGAAATTCCATGCAGTGTGACAGGAGTTTGATTCTTCTGTAGTGCCCACAGTTGTGAATGCCCATTTTGTTCTTGTACACTGGCATTAGAATATTTATTCTCCAGTCATCCAGGATATGCATTTCTCTCCATAATGCTATGAGTACCATCAAGAGGCATTTCTCCCCCATCTCCCAACATGTACATCATATCACTTGTGAGCTTTATCAGATCTTGCTGCTTTCTCAGACTTCATTTTCCCTATTGTTGTTTTCACTTGTTATAGGGTGGCTTATTTTTTCACTTTCATTGTGGGATGTTTATGGGGAAGTACAGCTTCTGTGATGTTTTCTTAATTCAGAGGCTGCTGGAAGCATAACTTCCATCCACCTTTGATGTCTTGTGGACAGATGAGCAGATTGCTGCTGGCATCCCATATGAACAGTGTCTAATGACTGTCTTATTTATCTTTCCTTGTCTTACAGCCTGATGGATTTTTTATGCCATCTGCTGAGTCACTTTCTAGAAGCTTTTAGAGTGCCTTGGGCACCTTGCTGTCTTAGGCTGTCAGCCAACCAGAGCTGCTTTGTCTAGCAGGTCCTTCAGCTGCTGAATGGACTCTTTTCCTCACCATCACTACCCTGGTGTGGAACACAGGCTGAGACTATGAATACTGCTCTGTCTTCAGACTTCAGTCTGACTGCCATGAGTCTATCACTAATTCTGATGACACCCCAGACTGTCTTCAGAAGACTCTCCATTACGAAAATGCCTACACCATTGAAATCAGTACTTCCTCTGGGTAGTATAAGGATCCCAAGCCTAGTGGCTTTGCTGCATTGCCATTCACCAAGTTTTCTGGATCCACAGGATGTCCAGCCTCCTCCTTAACGTCATGTCAGTCACTTCCAAACCACATCTTGTTTACTAAACCAATACCCAGTATAGCAATATTTAATTCATATTTGGAAGCCCAATTGTTCTTTATATCCAGCTTTTACTTAACAGAGATATCCCAAGTAACCCAGTCTGAGCAACTGGATACTGGCCGGCCACCAGGGTTGCTGGTCTTTACACTAGCTGCACATACTAGCCAATAGAGTTACAAAGACAGCAATATATTTGCATGCTATTTATTTATATTTGTTTACCGGGGTAGTGCAACAATCAGTATTGACCAATTTCAGGCCAAGCCCAGGTGAAACACGAAACATTGTACAAAAACAGAAATGCAAGAAATAACAGAATAGAACAGACTAACTACATATAAATAACTGTGTATATGCATTCCAGTAAACAAGCACAGTGCAATACACAATTAAGCAGAGTGTAATGTACAATATATGTAGTAGAATCCAAGGTTAACACCATCAGATTCCCAGTAATTGTGAAAAAGTCATCATCTCTCTACAGTTTCTCCTTAGGCTCTTTTTGATTGAAAACCTGGTAGAAATATCCACTGCCATTATTAGGGCAGCATTATCAACTAGATATGGCTCTGTGCATCATGAAACATCTACAGAAGATTTCAAATCTGCCACAACGACAGTCTTATGTCCCATCCAACTATCACTGCATAAAAGAGACTGAACTGGAAGATGTGGCAGTCCCTGGTCAGCTATGTATTTAATTTTTAAACTCAAAGTGAAGCTCATGGGCATGGAAACTAAATATGAATCACCCTGTTTAAGTCCTAAATCCCCTTCCCGGGGTATATCACTAACAGAACTTCTGTAGCTTCTCTTTTACAATGAAGGGTGGATTGACTAGCTTTTATTATAGCTTGAAATTACAAATGTAGAACTACATCAATTTATTTTATGTATCTTGTTGTTTTTTAAATAAGTAAGTGACCTGGCCCTAAAAAGACCATTTTCATCCTGGAGACACTGATAATAATATGACTGCAAAATTTACATAACACAGTCACTGGATTAATTTCCAAAATATTTGCCTGCAGAGTGAGTCACTGCCTGTGAGTAATTCTGATATGCAAATACATCTCAAGGATTATCCTGAAAAAGGTTATTTCTGTTTGTATGTCTTACTTGGCTAACAACCCTCACATAATTAAAATAACCAGATGTGCTTTTCATTTTTAGCTTAATTTTAGAGTTTAGGAGGGACACACTGTGGGAAAATGGTATGATACTTGAAAAATCATTACTGTGCTTTTTTGTATGTTTGTTTTTGACTGTGGTGAAAGTTTTGT
>NC_056737.1:446941301-447056301 GCF_019279795.1 Protopterus annectens | reverse complement strand
ATGTGAGCTTATGTATTCTGTTTTGTTTATTTAGATTTGCTGGTTATGATTCTGGTGTCATTCTAAGGGGATCCAGTATCTGTCTGCCTGGGATGACATGATCGACAAACCCCGATGCTTTGCCAGAGATGGCCTGCACCTGTCGCCCTTGGGATTCAGGATACTGGCTAAGGTTTTTGCCACCCCTATAGTGCCTTTTTTAGGCAAGGTTCAAATGACAAATTCACCACCGTAACAGGTACAAGCAAGCAAAATCTGAGAGCAATGCTACTTAATGCTAGAAGTCTAAATCTCAAATTGCACTCACTCGAGGCACTCCTTAAAATGGAGAACATCGACATCTATGCAATGACAGAGACCAGGTTCAAGGCTCCAGAGAGCACCCCTGTATTACCAGGCCATAATTTATACCACACCTTTCGGCCACCTAACCTGGACCGAAACACTAAAGGCGGAGGCGTGTCTATATTCATTAAGGTTATCCACACCTCCATGCTAGTTGCTCAGCATAATGCATCCGGGATTATCCAAGTGCAACTAACTCTGGGCAAGACCGCAATCAAAATTGTAGCTTGCTACAGACCTCCCACCATGCCCCAGGATTCCCACTCCTCATTTCTTGATACAATGGAAAATATTAGGGTACAACTTAACACCCTAATAATGGGCAATTTCAACTACCCCACCATTAACTGGGAAAACTACTCATGTACCAACTCTTGTGCTCAACGTTTTCTGGAATTCATAAATTCCAGTGCCTTGGATCAACTTATCCACACCTCCACCAGAGGCAGCAATATCCTAGACCTGGTCATTACCAACATGGGCAACCGGTGTTCCACACCAGAAGTCAATTCCTCATTGGTCAGATCCGACCACAAGCTAATCATCCTAGACATCCACATCCCACCCCCATGCCCCATTAGGGAAACCACTGTAAAAAATTTCTCCAAAGCCAACTTCACGTTTCTTAAGAAAGAAGTGGCAAACTTCACGACACGTATGCTGATGGACAATAGAGGTACGACTGCTGAATCCTATACAAATGCACTTTATAATAACTTACACGAGTGCATGGATCGTGCAATCCCTAACAGAACCAAGATGCTATCCTCCAAAAAAAGGAAGCCAATCTGGTGGTCCCCTGCCATAAACAAACTCTACAACAGAAGAAAGAAGCTGTTGCAAAAAAGAGTAAAATCCCATGATTGGAGGAACTCTGTGGTCAGCCTCAGTAAGAAGCTGAGATCTCTCATAAAATCCTCCAAAGCTAGTTACGAAAACAAAATTGCCACTGATTCTAAAGACAACCACAAAGCATTCTATACCAATGTCATGAATCTCAATGGCAACACTCAGATCTGCTCTGAGTTACAGCACAATGGCCCTAAATATACAGAACCAACTGATATTGCCAACATTCTGGCAGATACGTTCAGTGCTAACTTTACCCTTCTCTCACCCCCTAAAGGGCCCATCTCTATACCGGAAGAATGCAAAGTTCATGGCTGTACAGGTAGAAAACACACTCTCCAAACCCAAGAACACAGCATCCATGGGACCTGACAACATCCAGGCTGCATTCTACATGAACTACAGAATGAACTGGAACCTCACCTAAGTACCATGTTCAGTCATAGCCTCACCTCAGGCTTTGTGCCCACTGAATGGCGCACAGCAATGGTTATCCCACTCCACAAAGGGAGAGCCACCACGGACCCTGGGAACTACTGCCCCATTAGCCTGACGAGCCTGGCCTGCAAGGCCATGGAACGTATCATCATGGAACTTATAAACAATGACATTGGTAATCTCCAAACTATGGACTCTACCCAGTTCGGGTTTGTAAAAGGCAGATCATGTCTTCTAAACCTGATAGACTTCTTTGAAGCGGTCACCAAAGCCGTAGATGAGGGTAAGGTGGTTCACACAGCCTATATAGATCTCACCAAGGCTTTCAACACCATCCCCCACTCTGGAATAATAGATAAACTCACTAAACTAGGTATAAATCCCTATGTCACAAGATGGGCTGCCAACTGACTCACTGACAGAACTCACACTGTGAAAGTAGCAGACTCTAAATCCAACTTCAGGCCAGTGACAAGTGGAGTACCACAGGGTTCAGTCCTAGGTCCTCTCCTGTTTGGTATCTACTTCTCTGAAGTACAGGCTAACAAAGAAGCTCTTTGGCTAAAAAAGTTCGCAGATGACTGCAAACTAGGAGCCATAATCAAAACTCCTAACGATGTGGACATCCTACAAAAGAGCCTCACTGAGACAGATGCCTGGTGTCATACCCATGGCCTCAAGCTCAATGCCAAAAAGTGTATTGTCATCCCTTTTGGTAAAAACTCTGTACCTATGAACTACCACATAGGTGGTAGTCTACTTAACACCGAAAGTGTAATAAGAGACCTTGGGACACAGGTGGACAGTAGTCTCTCCTTTGATAATCACATCACCACAGTAGTCAGGAAATCCTTCTACATGGCACACCTCATCAGAAAAGGTTTCTCATCCAGGAAAAAAGAGGTCATTGTTCCCCTCTACTCATCACTCATTAGCGCCATTATAGAGTACAATGCCCTTTTTGATATGTACCTCACAAGACATCTACAACAACTGGAAAGGCCGCAGAAATACCTCACAAAGAGGATTACCGGCCTCAAACAGATGGCTTACGCAGAACGTCTTAAAAAAACTTCAGCTTTACTCTGTCACATATCGCCTACTCAGAGGCGATCTCTGCCTAACATACAAAGCTATGTCAAACCCAGAGCTGCTGGACATGCTCCACTTAAAGAAATCCCAATAACTTTGAGCTACATGCTCTAGGTACCTAAACCTTGTCACCACAATAAACAGAACATGCTGGAGGGATAGATTCCTGTCCCAAAGACTTCCCATACTCTGGAATAAACTACCTATCTGTATCAAACAAAGCTCCTCATTAGCACTCTTCAAGAAAAATCTTGATGATTGGATGGGAGATAGGAAAGTCAGCCTGGGGATCACTTCTGTGGCTCTGCTTGACAGGGGCAGAGGAAAATAATTTTCTTGGGTGGCAAAAGCCAGGGTACCATTTGGCTAGGCTTATGTAGGCCCTAGGGCCAATAGCCTAGTACCTACCTATGAACTTATGAACCTATGATGTTTCAGGCCTCAGTACTTTTAGTTTCTGATGTATCCTTATAAACAGTGATCTTATAACAACAAATGTCTGTTTATAAGTATACTCACATTAACTCTGGGATTCGTGAACAATCATATACACTTTGTGCTATGCCTACATAACTTACGTGTGTTAGCGTGATGAGCAGCAGCACTTTTTGACTATGCATGCAGCTCATCAAGTGGATACATTTATTCAGCACCTTTTTGTGGCCAGTAGAAGTGTTGATGGTCATGAATATGTGTTGGGAAGCTTAAGCACAACAAAGTAAAAAAGCAAACTTAAATAAGCAAGCATGGGCGGACAACTTATAGAAAGTAAGGACAAGTTTATTGAAAGAATTCATATGCAGGGAAAGTTAAATGGGGAGAATGTACTTAGAACACAATGGGATTTCCCCATAAAGAAGTAAGAGGAAAGGGTAAATATGCCAAATGTACTCAGAGAATGCAGTGAAATTTGTTTAAGTCACATAGAACATTTTAATATAAATAATTACAGACTGCTTAGAGATGACTTGTACCTTGCATATAGAGCAATCTCTGACCCAGCTTTAATGAAAATGCTGCCCATTTGCAAGTCAAATGGCACATGGGCCACTCACTTAAAGGACCTTAACCTGGTATGTGACATCAACAGAACTTGCTGGAGAGACACATTTGTCTCACAGGGGTTGCCCCACCTTTGGAACAAGCTTCCAATTCATGTTAAACATAGCCCCTCATTAGTCCTATTTAAGTGCAATTTGGACGATTGGATGGGTAACTGGAAATTCACTCCAGGGGTTCTACCTGTGTCCCTCTTGGACAGGGGCAATTAGGTGTTTATTTTAGTGTCTGCTTGAACCAGACACCCTTGGAACATGGGTTGAACTTGGCTAAGCTTCTAAGAGCCCTGGGGCCATTAGCCTAGTACCCTCCTATGATCCTATGATATAATAATGAATCTTATTCACAATTCTTGAACTATGCACATAAATAAAAACTGACATGTTAACAAAGGGTGTGAGAGGGACGCAAAGCAACAGTGTAACAAAGGGGAATAAATGTAATATAAATATTAATGAAGTGCTGGGTTGAGATAACAATTATCAAGGACAGTAGATTCATTATCTATGTATATACTAGGAATTTATTTGTGCTAACCAACAGTAATGCTGTATTCTCCATGACATCATGTATAAACAAGAAGAAATGACCCCTACAGCTGTTGTGTTGTGCACATCAGAAAGGGACATGTTTTTGCCAATGGATGTCATTTGCAACTATAGAAAGGTGGTATGTTACCTTTAAACATGGGTTAGACAAGCATGTGTGGTATATTCATGTAAATCTTAAACAGTAATATAATAATACTGAAAATAAGCAAGTGACAAATGACAGCATAGATCAGATATCATTACAGTAGTTCAACATCACCGGTAATATAAGGTACTACATGATGATACTGGGCATGCTCACAAGAAATACACTGTTGTGAAGCACTGCCATAATAAAGAGTAAATGAGACAAACACAGAAGAAAATGTCCTATTACAGGCCCAGTCACACTTTATGATTATCTTGCATTATGCCATATAGTAAGAAATGTTACTTAATCCCTCATGTCCTGTAAAGCTCTACAGTGTGAAGAAAAGAATTACAGTAATACATAAATGTTTGGATGAAGACATGCAGTACAGAGCATTATTATTTGGAAAAGAAGTAGTGCCTGAGAGCAATCAATGACATACTCGACATTTGCATCTTACCAGACTCGAACACATGGCAGGACAGATATCAGAAAGCTTCCTATCAACAACTGACATCACAGAAATAGGCACACAGTTTGTGTCATGAAGAACACTCTTGAAGGGCTTCCAGCACTTTCCTTTTGTAATGAGTATGGATCCCCTAACTTGGTAATAGGTAAAAACTGCACTCTCCAAAGCTAAGAATACAGCATTCATGGGACCAGATGACATGCTGGGCTGTGTACTACATGAACTACAAAATGAAGTGGCACCACACCTAAGGGTCATGTTTAATCATAGCTTCACCTCAGGCTTCATGCCCACTGAGTGGTGCACAGCTACAGTTATCCCACTCTACAAGGGGAGATCCACCTTGGATCCTGGGAACTACCACCCCATCAGTCAGATGAGCCTGATCTGCAAGGCCATGGAACGTATTATCATGGAACTTATAAACAAAAACATTGGCAACCTTCAAACACTGGATCCCATCCAGTTTGGGTTTGTGAAGGGCTGATCTTGTCTCCTGAACCTGATTAACTTCTTCAAATCAGTCTCCAGAGCTGTGGACGAGGGTAAGGCAGTCCACACAGCCTATCTGGACCTCACCAAGGCCTTCAACACCATCCCCCACTCTGGAATCATAGATAAACTTACTAAGCTGGGCATTAATCCCTACATCATTCGATGGTTTGCCAACTGGCTTACTGACAGAAACCAGACTGTAAAAGTAGCCGACTACAAATCCAGCTCCAGACAACTGACAAGTGGAGTACCTCAGGGTTCAGTCCTAGGACCACTCTTGTTTGGCATCTACTTCTCTGAAGTAAAGGCCAAAACTAAGGGACTCTGGCTAACAAAGTTCACAGATGACAGCAAACTGGGAGCCATTATTGAATCCCCAAATGATGTGGATATTCTACAAAAGGGCCTTACAGAAAGAGATGTTTGGTGCCAGAGCCATGGGCTCAAGCTCAATGCCAAGAAATGTATAGTTATCCCCTTTGGGAAAAAAACATGTACCCGTGAATTACCACATAGGTGGCAATACACTAAACACCGAAAGTGTGATAAGAGCTTAGGGACACAGGTAGACAGTGGTCTCACCTTCGATAACCACATTACCACAAAAGCCAGAAAATCCTTCTATGTGGCACACCTCATCACTAAGGGTTTTTCATCCAGAAAAAAAGAGGTCATTGTCCCACTGTACTCATCCCTCATTAGACCAATTATAGGATACAACATCCAGTTTGGTATGTACCTCTCAAGACATCTGCAACAACTGGAGAAGATGCAGAAATACCTCACTAAAAGAATCACGGGCCTAAAGCAGATGTCCTATGCTGACCATCTAAAAAAACTCCAGCTATACTCTGTCGCATATCGTGTACTCAGAGGCAATCTCTGCTTAACATACAAGGCCATGTCAAACCCAGAGCTGTTGGACATGCTTACACTTAAAGAAATCCCAATCCCTCAGAGTCACATGCTCTAGGGATCTAAACCTTGTCATCACGATAAACAAAACATGCTGGAGGGATAAGTTTCTGACCCAGAGACTTCACAGACTCTGGAATAGACTGCCCATACATGTCAAGCAGAGTGCCTCTTTGGCCCTCTTCAAAAGGAACCTTGATGATTGGATGGGAGATAGGAAATTCACCCCGGGGATCATGTCAGTTGCCCTGCTAGACAGGGGTCCAGGGAAGTAAATATTGTGGGAAGAAATAGCCAGGGAATTGTTATGACTAGGCTTGTATAGGCACTAGGGCCAATAGCTTAGTACCAACCTATGAACCTATGGAGCAAGAGGTTTTAAAAATATGGTCTCTGACTGTGCTATAAATACTGCCTTTGCCTAAGCCACTCCTGCATGACACAGTTATCTGACAGACAGATCGTACCAGATTCAATCCCCTTGCCTATTATATTGCATACTATACAGAACTGTGTGTTGACTGCATCTGCCAAAGAAGATAGCAATGCAGCTTGTCACAAATAACTGAAATTAATGTGTGAAGTAAGAAAGCAATGGAGCTTGTCACAAATAACTGAAATTAATGTGTGAAGTAAGAAAGCAGTGGAGCTTGTCACAAATAACTGAAATTAATGTGCGAAGTAAGAAAGCACTTTTGATGATAATTTCTACAATATTAATTTGTCAGAATGATGACAAGGATATACTGATATTAATATTCGCATAAGCATGGGCAATCCAGTATCAATGTTTCTTGGCCAAGGAAGCTTTTTCCATTGTTTTGTACACACACTGTCCCAGAATTGAACCACATACTATCTGTGTAGATATGCTATACAAGTTAGTACTCAATGCATGTGCCACAGGAGCACTCACACCACAATATTCCCGGAACAAATGTGTCATTGCAGTAATATTACAAACTGTGTTTATATTTCTTTGTCTAATGTAAAAATGGAAAATGAAAACTTGACACAGTGTTGTTTGTGTAACGTCAGTACATTCATATAATGTTGCTCTTTGCTGGAATTGAACAGCAAGCTATGTAAGCCCACCAACTAACAACGTGTGCATGAATCATGTGTGCCACGGTGGAAGACTTAAAACAACTGTGAGACCCTACCTATGTGAAGTTATTATATCATATGATTATGTTGCTAACAATTTGCTTGAGATAAAAGGGATGGGGGTGGGACCTCTCTCACTGTAATTGTACACATTACAACTGTGGTGGATGTCATTCATGCACAACTGTATAAGGACACACAATGCTTACAATCACTGTGGGTTTTGATCACCTGACTATGTGATAAAAGAAGCTACATGATATTGTGAAGAATGAATGAACCACAGTAGAATTGTTGGTACAACTGTGATTTATTTGGGTATTTAAAGGCATGATATTGTGGTAATGCTGCAAGGGATATGCATGCCAGTAATTTGTTTAAAAGACTGTTGCTATGTGTCTATTTGTCACACAGCATTGCCTGATGCAAGGTAAACCAAAACACATGTAATGCACAATGCAGTCATCACTGTGATGGTAGAATTGCAATCATACATAATGTGTAGGTAATCACAGATTTGAACACATTCCTTACTAAGGCAGAATATACAGAACATTGTCTCATTTCCACCTGCTACAAGAGAAGCCTTAGTACATCTGTTAGAAAAAAAACAAATTCCATCATATGGCATCATCACTATCAAATAAAGCATTTCTCTGTGAGACAATAGCAGAAGTTGTTTTATGAGGACTACCCAGCTATACATGTACACAGCAAATAACTGGGTGATAAAATTGTTACCTACATGTACATTCACAGTCATACTGACGCAACTCAGTCTATGGAGTTACGACTGGATTTAAACTGACTCCTAAAATCATAAGGTACAAAACACTGGCTGAATACAAAATGTTGGTTAATAATTATGACAGTGCATGTTTAAATGGATGACAACATAACCATTGTTTAATAAGATGATGTTTCTGCTAAACAGGAAAGAAAGTGGCTGAAGAGCACAATAACACTACATAGCTACCAATCCTATATGCATTGGAAGCCTTCTCCATACAGCACAACAGACAAACACGCACTCACAGTCGTCAATCTTTGGTGGATTCAAACCCCACTACCTATTTAGTTACACAGTCTAGATAGCACAGTATCAACAGCCATCACCACAGGATAAATCATACTACAACTGTGAAGTAATTCAGTTTTGAAAGTATGATGTAATCATTGTGTTTCCAAATCTTGTTTTGCCCAGGAATACTAGAAATGTATAAGGTATCCCTCTGCCAGTGAATATATGTCCCCTAAGTGAAAGTTTATATAATGGATGTTGTCGAAGAGCCAAATATATTTGATAGTACTCGCAGTCACACTATTTAAGCAATGTTGAATTTGAACTCAAATCTAGTTTCAGAACCTAGATAGCACAGTATTAACTGCAAGTTCCACAGGAGAAGTCTGACTTTTATACTGAATGTGTTCCTGGTAAAAGTGGGTTGGGGGAATCCTGTCCCAGTTTCAATACTTATCCTGAGTGGAAGTAGGCACAGCATGTCTGTTAAGGAATCTTATGTGTATCTGACATTTAAGTCACATAGACATTCGCACACACACACTCTCACACACACACACACACACACACACACACACACACACACACACACACACACACACACACACACACACACGTTTACCACTGAGAGATTTGAACCTCCTACCTATTTAGTTACATAATTCCAAGCACACTGCAAGTTCCACAGAAAAAGTCTGACTTTTATAGTGAAGATGTTTGTGGTAAAAGTGGGTTGGGGGAGTCCTCTCCCAATTTTAATACTTATCCTGAGTGGAAGTAGACATAGAACATCTGTTAAGGAATCTTATGTGTACCTGACATTTTAGCCGCACACACACACACACACACACACACACACACACACACACACACACACACACACACACACACACACACACACACACACACACACACACACACACACACAGAGACACACTTACCACTGAGAGATATCTGAACTTCCTACCTATTTAGTTACATAATTCAGAGCAAATAGTAGGAACTGCAAGTGCCACAGGAGAAGTCATCATCAGTAAGTTGCAGAGATGATGTTTGTGTTAAGACTGGGATAAGGTAAAGTGAGAGTCTTGCTCAAAATGAAAGTTTTCTCATGAATGTTGTGGAAGCTTTACTCCCCTCACACTAGAACCGCACACATACATAAGTTCACTCCTGTCATATTTGAACCACCTGCCTAACTAGTTACTCAATCCAGAGAACACAGTATGAATCAGAAGTGCCACAGTAGAAGTCTGACTATTAAGAGGAGAGAGTGAACTTTTGACAGGATGACCTCATCAGTGTGTTACATAGAAGATGTTGGTGTTAAAAAGTGGGGTAAAGTGCAGAGGAATCTGTAGTCAAAGTTTAAGTTTTCTCCTGAATGGAAGTGGACACAGCACATTTGTTGTTGAAGCTTTATTTCCCCTGACACTAGAACCACATGCACACAAGTTCACTGCTGTCAGATTTGAACCACCTACGTAACTAGTTACACAATCTAGAGAACACAGTATGAATCACAAGTGCCACAGGATAAGTTGGACTCTTAAAGGGAGAAAGTGCACTTTTGACAGGATGATCTCATTAGTGTGTTGTGTTGATGATAAAAGTGAGATAAAGTGCAGAGGGAGCTTTGTCCAAAGTTAAAGTTTTCTCCTGAGAGGAAGTAGACACCTCACATCTGTTGCTGAACTTTTACTTACCTGACACTGGTACTACACACACACACACACACACACACACACACACACACACACACACACACACACACACACACACGTTCACTTCTGTCATATTCACATAACCTACTTACCTAGTTACACGATTTAGAGAACACAGTATGAATCACAAGTACCACAGCAGAAGCTTGACTTTAAAAATGTGAACATGCACTATTTTGAAAGTCAGCTACTGTGCATTAGAAGTTTTAGGACAAATGCTTGTGTCTGGACAGGCCAATGTGACTCCATTGCACTTGTTCCATGTAATTACATTCTTCTCTGATAACATCTGTATACTGTCATTCATGTATATTGCATTATTGTGAGTGAACTTGCTTCACAGTATATGATGTCACTGACAGTCACAATTGTAAAACAGAGGAATTGTCAAGAAAGCATTCTTGACAGTTCATTCCAGGATGACTGCAAGTAAATAATAACCATTTATTGTGTCACTGTTAGTTGTATTGGCTCATGCTTGCACAATGTGCATTGACAATGCAAACAAACTCTTCCTAAATATGACAGTGCATTTCTGAATAACACTGATGAACTATGTGTGAAAAGGTTACACATCATTGCAACAAAGTTGGAAGTGTGACCGTTGCAGCGTGGACATATAATTGAGTCAACATCACTGTGAAATCTAGATACCTTGGTTTCAAAATTACGTTAATACATACAGAAGACAACCTACTCACATAATTCTTTGGTGTCATTTTTTAAACCTCGCCCTGAAGTGCACTACTGGCAAGCACATTTACATGGCTGATGGAAAAGTACTAGCGCACGCATAATCACATACTTAGGTGCTAAACTTAGAATGGGAATTATCAGTAGTCTATGGTGCTCCATGTCGGCCTTGACACAAATAAACAGTATCCACATTTAACTACCTCTGAATTTGATGGAATTCAGAATAGGTGTATGTTATGGTCATGTTTCATGTGTCATGATTTACACATTTGTCATGAGAGTTGCAATCTTTCACTCCTTATCTGTATGATACAGGTGGATTACAAAACACACAATGGACCAGGCATGTTGTTGCAGGTGGAAAAAATGGCTTATAGAAACAGTATTGAATCAAGCAGCTTTATCTGATGACACAGAAGGGTAGGGAGGGATGGATATTTGGAGACAGAAATGCACATACAGACATACTACGAGATTAATTTATGATTAATTTCTGCATGTATTTTTGTTGTGTTGTGTTATCTTGCATTTTCAGGCCTATATGAATTTACAAAATCAAATCTATGGCTTTTCCTAATGCCTCCAATTGTCAATGATTTTTGGGATGACAACAAAAAACATTAAGATGCATAAGTGTGTACATCCTTTGAAACTTTGTATACTTCAGATGTTTTGCTGTGTTATATAAAGTAGTTCCCATATGGATGAAGATGTAAGAGAGTGGAATTATGATGAGAACATAAGGAGGTTACGGTTGTTTGACAGCATATGCGGCACACTTACACACATAATAATAATATGTGAAAAAATTAAATAAATGTATAACATATGACTGGATTCAAACCCTTGACATTATAAAATAAGAGTCTGCAGAGAATTACCTCTGCTCAACACATAGGAACTGAAGAATCATTAAGTTTAACTGATACTTTTGAAGAGACACTGGAACAGATTCAAGCAATGGAAAATGTAGGCATCAGCTTTCATTACTGTAAGGAAAGGTGTAACATCCCATAAGGTATATATGACAGCTATTAACCTAATAAATATGTTACGTGAACTGTCTCACAACAGTACTGTCAGCCTGCATTTCTAAAGTATAGTGCATGAAGTGAACCATGCTAAGTCAGTTGAAATTACAATTTTCAGCTCTTGCCATAAGATGTGGAGCAACATTTACAGTCACTCACCATTGGTGCACATTATGAAGCTCTGTGGAAAAGCTGACAGCACTAAGTGAAGAAGACAGATTGAGGGACAGGGACAGAGACACAGGAAGAGATTTGCTTATGGTCCATTTTTGCACATCTTTGTGTTGTGTTAGTCTTCAGTTTATCATCATAATTATTCAGGCAAGATCTGTGCAAGACATTGTTCCCGAAAGGGAGCAAGCAGATTAATACAGCAGCAGGATAACGGTATGTTAATAAAGCATGTAACCAACACTTACACATAAAGGAGTCATGCAAAGGTGTGTTAATAAAACATGCAACCAATACTTACACATAAAGGAGTCATGCAAAACATTCAATAACATTTAGATATACATCTGGATTTGAACCATGACAACATTCCAAAACAAATCTGTAGACCTGTATGTTATCTAACCACACCACATAGGAACTCCTACTTCATGATGTTCATATCTGATAATAGAATGAAGCAAAGGAGAATGTCTGTATTAGTCTTAACTGCACTCATGACAATTATAAAATCCCATAATGTGTGCATTATGTCCAGTACCATAATAAATATGAAACAGTAAAAAGTGGGGATATATACGTGGGATCAGATAGAGTCATGGAGACAGGGATAGAGACAGAAAAAGAATGTTATATTTTTCTGGGCCATTTTTAACATCTTTGTGGTGTGTTACTATTATTTTTTCCTGATAAGCATTCTCTCATGCTATGTACAATCAAATGTTTCCAATAGGGAACAAGCAGGGGTTGAAAAGTAGAAACATGATTAAAACATAAGCAGGATAACGGTGGGTTAATAAGATACATACACAACACTTGCACACAAAATAATAATATAAATGAAACATTAAATATGACTTTAATATATTTCTGGATTACAACTCTAGACACTATACCAAAAGTATTTTACAGATATGTGAATTATGTCAACACACCACACAAGAAATGTTACTTCACAACCTTAATTTTACTGGTTTGAAGAGATAGTCAGAAAACAATGAGTCAAGGGGACAATATTGGCATCAGGCTTCATCACAGCAATAACAATTTTAACATTACATAAGGTGTACATTACAGCCAGCAGCATAATAAATTATACAGATGCAGGCGTGAGATTTGTTATCTTAAGGTGTTTTGTGTCATGATTTGCACACTTGTCATGAAACCAGAAATTTTTGGCAGCATGCTTCCTAATGATATTTACAGTTGGAACATCCTGTATGGTATACATTAAGCTTTCCAGCCTGTTCAAGAGAAGATTAGCTTGGTTGTACACAGAGCAGTGAAGATACGTACAGCAGCACTAAAGGTACCAGAGTAATGCAGCAGAAGGGAAAAACTCACACGTTTTTTCCCTAAGGTGTGCTGCCATTTCCCCTAAGTTGCAGGCACTGCTAGGCACCAGGCATTGTGCAAATACTAAGGAGGCAGACAGACCACAGAACAGGGATTAGATAAACTAAGGTGGAGAGGGAGGCAGGGAACAAGTAGATTATGACAGAAGCATGATAATGGTGGATCAGAACAATCTGTAGACAACAGCTATATATAAAATGGTGCACTGAAACAGTCAATAATAGTTTACATATATCTGGATTACAACCCTTAAAAGTATGCAAAAATCAGTTTACACATCTGAGTATTATCTTGGCACATTGTGAAGGAACTCCAAGTTCACACAGTTTAAATCACACAATTGATTCGACTGTGACAACTCACTGAAGCATAAGAGGCGAACAGCGAGAGAGAGAGAGAGAGAGAGAGAGAGAGAGAGAGAGAGAGAGAGAGAGAGAGAGAGAGAGAGAAGATGGCCTGGCCAGTCATTGAATATAATTCTCACTTTGCCACATATCTGTCCAGACACATGCAACAACTGGAACACCCAAACAGATACTTTACTAAAAGGATACAAAGTTTAAACATGTCCTACACGGACCACCTCAAAGTCCTGTCACTATTCTTGGTATCCTACAGACGGCTAAGAGGTGAGCTGTGTCTGGCATACAAGGCATACTCTGATCTATTACTGATGGATTTACTGCAAGTTAAATGGCATCAGAAATACACGGCCTAGGGATCTAAACTTCTGCAACATTAACATAATGGTATTGAGGAATGGGTATGTTTAACAGAGGATACTGCTGCTTTGGAACAGACTCCCTATCCACATATAACAAAGTTCATCCCTGTCCATTTTCATGTGCACCTTAGATGTATGGATGGGAAACAGAACATTTAACCCAGGAATGCCCCCTGTACTACTAATAGACAGAGGCAGCTCCTAAATTATCTATGGAATGATGATCATAGTTATTCTTATGATGGGTAATATATAATTATCACCCATGGGATGTGTAAGGCTAATGTACAACCAAATGGGATGGGTTATTTTGAGCATAAGAAGGGAAACTGTGTAGGCCTAAAATGGCATGCAAGTGCATCTAACCTTGTACTTACCTATGAACTTATGGGAGAGAGAGAGAGAGATAGAGAGGGCGTGACAGAGAGGGATGGGGAGAGAGGTAACAACAGTTTTGTTTATGGTACATTTAGGACCATCCTTATGGTGTGTTACTCTTAGGCTTTTTCTCATTATTAATCTTTCACATTGTGTACAATAAAGTGCTTGTTATAGGGATCAAGAAGGGGTTGGAGAGTACAACCAACATTAAGCCATAAGCAGGATAATGGTGGCTTACTAAGTCTCCTTGTTGGGGATGGGATGTTTTTGCAAATGCTTTCTTGCTGCACTATTCAAATGCTATTTGCATGAAATGTTGTAACTGGAGCTGAATATAGACATTTGCAGTTAAACATATGATAGGACTATAAAATGACGTGAAATAATAATTTGACAAACAGCTGTACTTGAACCCTTGACACTATGCAAAAACATCAGCATACAGATAAGAGAAATATCTCAACACACCACATAGGAACTTCTAATTCATGTCATCCATCAGCCTAAGGGCTGTTAGAATGACAGTTTCAAGGCAGTGCATTCACTCTCTGTTTACTCTATATTCCTGTGGTGCAGCTGATTTAAACACATTTACATGAAACGAATTGTAGTAGTGAATAGGATATTGTAATACCATTCACAATCACTCAGCATTAGTGTGTGATATTAATCTCTTCGAAAATGCTGAGAACAAAAACTGAAGGCTTTTTGATGGGCCACTTTTGATCATATGAGTTGTGTGTGATTCTATTTTTTGACCAGATTAAATGTGTGAAAAAGGGGTTGATAGGACAGCAGTGTTGGGCAACCAGAGGTTTGGACACAGGAGAAACAATACAGGAATTTGTAGAACTGTACACAGAATTTCATGACATTACAGATTCACCACACCAGGAATGGGTGACAACAGCATAATAATGTTATATAGCCAATTGGACCAAATCAAGTGTGTGAAGGTGACACACAGGCAAAGTGGAGAACTACATATTAGATGTAATATATATATATATATATATATTTTTTTTTTTTTAGAGAGAGAGGAATGTTGGGGAAGGTACTTAGGAATGAGAGGGTCAAGTAGGTAGGGTAGGTTAGGTGGCAGGTGCAGACATACAGAACATACAAGACAGAGAGGGATGGTGATGGACACAAAAGGTTGGGGATCACATAATTAGGGATAGGTAGGGAACATCAGAGGTGCATCGATGTCCAGCTTTAGAACAGTGAGAATCTAGTCCTCTACCTCAGAACTGTCATCACTGTTTGCTGTATCAGTTGCCTGGGTCAGTGATGGGCATAGCATTGATCTGGCAATATGATGCAAGACCTTTTCAAACCTACCAATTTAGGCAATGAGGCACCTCTCCATTTTGTCCTCCACCAGACCTGTCAGCTCCTGATGGGTGACAAAATCACCACCTCCACTAGTTCTGCTTCCAGAGGGTATCACTGCACCAACAGCTGGGGCAGAGCTGTCTGACCGAGGTGGAGTAGGTAGGGCAGGAGTTGTGGAGGCAACACTTATAGGTTGCAAGCCAGATATGTTGGGTGTCTGTGTTGCCTGTGGTGGTGTCACCACAGCTACTGTGGATGTATGTTGGGCCAAACTATAATAGTCAGTCTAGCTCTCTGTGCTGTTGGCCATTTTGTTTACAGATGCAATTAAAAGTTATTTAAAATGAAATTGAAAAGTTATTCAAAATGAATGATGTTCACTGATTGCCAATCTTGTCCTATTCACTGATACTGCATGACCTCAGCTTCTGTGTTGGTGCCTAGCCTTATTAGCACACTGCTTTAGTGCCTTGTAAAAAACAGTCTGGTTAGTGCAGATAAACTTTTCAGATTATTAACTTTGTCAGTAGTATATTAGGATTATCTTTCTTGCGCAGAACTATTAAAGTAACTTGTCTATATAACAGATGACACATACAATAATGTACAGCTTACAGGGTTTAATGTCTTCAAGTTCCTTCTTAATACAACATGAAACTTGTTCTCCAGTATGCAAATTTCACAGATCTCTCAAGAAATCTCACATATATACATTCTTATGAAAGCACTCTTTTGGGAACTCTCAAAGTCATTACTTTGGTATTTTTCAACATCATTAAACTTTTAGGGAGTCTTATCTGTTTGAGAATGTTTCTGTGTGAAAGCAGTCTTTCAATGATGTCATGCAGTCTGTTAATATAATAAGCTTCTTTGTGTTCTTGTTTCAAGGTGAATTACGTGACAGTTCAGTAAGTTGTTTTTGCCTCCAACTCGGTTCCTTTATCAGCATTTTTCTCAAGCTGTACCAGCATGTTACATACACATGAATGCTGTCATTTAATTATTTCATTTTTTCCTTGCTTCTCAGTTAAGAACAGTTTAACCCTTTAATATATGTATGCTAACAAACAGAAATGTATGCATCTAATTGACTATATTATTCCTACATATATTATAGCAACAGAAGTTTATATGCATCTAACTAGCAAACAGGTGTACATGCATTTATAAATCTCTTATTATATATCTAACAGCAATGTATTAAAAAATAATATATATTAAAAAATAAAAGACAGATAGGGAGGGGGAGGGAGACAAAAAAGAGAATTAGGTCAATGGAATTTCACATTATTTTATTTCAATTCATAAACAAGTATGAGAAATAAATATGTACTCCTCTTCCTCATCCGGGTCTGATGATAATGCATTAATGTGTCATAAAATCAAACAATTACAGTGCTATGATATGACAAATAGAAACATTTATTTTACTATGCCATATCGGATATATGCTTTCAAATTTAATAATTACAAAAATGAATTGTTAATGCCACACAGTATTGTATTTAATATTTTATAAATAATATATTACAATAACATCTAATGTCTGTTTCTGGGTATTGAATCCACACACAATTCAGCTGGTATAATCATTGCCTAATGCAAGTACTAAGAGCTATTGGAGCAGACATGTATGCTTGATATTAAGGGTTATGCACACCTGCTCAAAGTGATATAGATTGATGGACAGATAAACTTCTCTGCCTTGCATTTAGACCTGATGCATACTTACCCCGTGCCTCTTGGTGGCAAGTTAGTCTTTCCTGATGTGTCTCATGGTTTTCTGCTATCTTTTGTGCAGCTGTAAAAAAGAGAAAAGGAAAAAAAAAAACATTAAAGCATAATGAGTAACTGCCTTGGCTGGGTAATCAAGGCTATATCATAGACTATTGATCAGTCACTATACTTAAACAACTTAAGTTGCTTGGAAAGCAGCAGGCTCAGATGAGGTCACATCTTGATCATATCTACTGTGACCTCATCTGAGCCTGCTGCTTTGACAGACTTCATTTTCCTTTGTGCTGTTCTTACTTCTTCTTTGGTGGAATCCTGCTGTTTTTTCACCATAGGCTGTGTCTCGAGCAGTACAGCTTCTGTGGGGTTTTCTTCATTCAGAAGATGATGAAAGCACTTCTATCTGCCTTTGATTTCCTGTGGGCTGGTGAGCAGGTTGTTACTGTCATTCCTTACAAAGGGTATCTGACTGTCTTCTTTACCTTTCTGTATTTGTCTAGTACACTGATAGAATTTATTTGTGCCATGTACTGAGTCACTTTCCTGAAGCTGGTAGCGTCCCTCTGATACTTGTACTTTGCTATTGCAACTCTTGACTTACCCAGTTTGTTAGCCAACTAGTATTCCTACTTTAACTGGTCCATCTTTCCTTTCTCACAGTTTTTCCTGCACTTCTTTCATTTGATGACTTCCTGGACTTTCTGCATTCCACCATCAGCTTTCCTTATACCTTATTTCCATACGCAGCCTAGCCATATTTCTGTTCCGTAGCCTTCACACATGCTGTTTTGAAGCACTGCCATTCTTCTTCTTCAACTTCACCCATTTCCTCTTCTTTCTGAGGTACTAGAGCACTGAGTAACTTCTTGAACTCTTGTGCTTTCTCCCCAGTCAACTTCCTGGTCTTCAGCATAGTCTCTGTTGACCTTAGAGTCTTCTCTAATTACTGTTTGCAACTTATTGTGGAAACTAGTGGTTTATGCTGTGAGCTGACTGTTTCACTGCAAATGACTTTGCAATCAATGATTCTACCCAAGTGCAATTTCCTTACTATGAGGAAGTCAACCTGAGTTGCATGTTGGCCACTCTTGTATGTGATCTTGTGACTTTCTGTCTTACTAAACCATGTATTGACCACCCTCAAGCCATTTGCCAGACAGAAATCTAGAATGGCCTCTCCTTTCTTCCTCTTGCCACACCCATCCAAGATAGTCCTATATCCTTTTCTGTCTGTCCTGATATGTACATTTAGGTCACCCATTATTAGCATCAGTTCATGTTGTCCTGCATGATCTAGAAGGTTCTAAACTATCCGAATGCACTCTTTTTATCCCTATCGCAACCCTGCCATGCAGCATAGGCTGAGATTATG
The DNA here is from genome assembly GCF_019279795.1 of Protopterus annectens. Taxonomy (NCBI): domain Eukaryota; kingdom Metazoa; phylum Chordata; order Ceratodontiformes; family Protopteridae; genus Protopterus; species Protopterus annectens. The sequence continues at coordinate 447,037,303 of NC_056737.1, read as the reverse complement.
AAAAGTGCTCTATGCTTTCACTGGAGTCTGATTGCCACGAGTCTATAACTAACTTTGATGGCATCCCTCACTGTTTTCTGAAGCCTCTCCTTCACCACAATTCCCACACCATTTCTAGTTTGTCCTCTTCTTATGTCATAAACTCTTGAATCCAAGCCAAGTGGCTATGCTGCACTGCCCTTCCATTTTTTCTTCTGATGTTGTTAGATACTTAAGAAATAAATGTTTGTTTTACTTGCATTATTGTTAACAAAATGCATTTTTATGCAGTTGCCTCATGAATGTCCACTTTATTCTTATCATCATGTCTTTCACTTCCAAGCTGCATCCTATCAGTGAACCTACACTGAGTGTAGTAATTCTTAGTTTGGTTGGCAGGCTGATTGGTTTTATGTCCAGCTTCAGCTGAGCAGAACTATCCCAGATAACCCAAGTTGGGCAACTGGACACCTTCCGGCCAGTAGTTTATTGACCCAGGGCTGCTGAACTTTATGGCATGCACACACTGGTCAATAGAAGCACATACACCCCTCCCACCAATAGCATGGATCCCTGACGCACGTCAGAGTAGGCCATGTTTTCAACCCACTTATCGCTGGCAAATACCTATGCCCATTAGGCGGCATTAGTCAACCTGATCTAGACTTTGTTTATAGAATACAATGGCAGATGCAAAAAATCTCCAAGGTGCATGATATACTTGTAAACATTAATACAAAATCTCTATCTTTTCAGATTTGCTGTGGCCCAGATCTACAAATGCAAGCACGTGTATCTTTTTCAGTGAAAAAAGGCCATCCCCTGTTTTTATTACTACAAAAATCACATGCTGGTCTGTACCAGATCACAATGATAGGGAGCAAAGTCCCAAATTAGGCACATTGATTTATGTTAATTCACTTTAAAAGTAATCAGTAAAGAGAGTATTACATCAACAGGTATTTCATGAACAGTAATAAGTTTGAAACTCTAATGCCTGCATTTAGCAAGAAGGCAATCTTTTCAAGAGACAAGACAAAAATTTGAGGCAACTGTATAAGAATGCATTTTGGTAACAGTCATGCTCTACAATAGTACTTTACTTACCAACAGCTATTTTATTTATTTATTTTACATTTGTTGACTGGGATAGCCCAACTGGATGCATGTCCATTTTCAGCGGAGGCCCAGGAAGAAACGCTCCAAAGTATACAAAAACATTAAAAACATGTTACAATTATAATTTTGACAAACAGTACATAAGCAAACAATAACAAACATGTTCCACAGGTTAGAGTTAAACCCTGGTGAAAGCCAGGGCTAAATTAAACAGTAGCTGATTAATAGATTTTACACAATCCAGAAGAGAGTTAAACTAATAGATTACTGACTATAATCCTTAGTAATTTAGCAGTAAATCAACCATTCATGAGAGACAGAACAAAATAGGGGGCAAGTTTGCATCAACATGCATTCTATGAACAACAAACATTACAAATAACCGGCATTTCTGACTGAATATAATAATATGTGATTATACAGGAAATCAGATTATGGCAGGACAAAAGTATATGGCAAAATCTGGCACTGTCTGCAGAAACAGCAAGTCAGTCAGACAGTGCTGTCAGGTCACTTTGAAGAGGATGAGTTGTCTCTGGTGAGCCAGATAGCTCTACCTCCTGTCTCTAGAATGTAGGACATTGCATCTCACAGTGTGGAAAAAAATAGCCAAAATATGGAATACTTACTAACAATATCAACAAGGAAGCACAGAGCTTGGGTTAATAACTTGATATACAAACAGTTCTTTTGATTAATTAAAATGGTTTGGTATATTACTTAGCATAGACATCTAGGGTACAGTTCATAATACTAAACATGTTTAACCCAGATTTTACTTAGTGCATTTTCCACAAAACATTTTATATGTAACAAATGCTCACTCAAAAATTAGAAAAATACTGACCATGACCCAGATTTACATAAATTAGTTTCTTAACAGGAGAATCACTGAACACAGATATTAAAAGCAAGAAAGTGGTGCACTCTTTAAACACACAAAATAGAAAATATGGCAGTTCAGTTTTACAGGGATATATTGGTTTTATGAAAATAAGAGAGAAGTGGTTTTATTTGGTTACACATTTGCACCAGATTCATGAACAGCTTCAATAAGTACAGCTATTGTGTATGCAGTGTGGCACTCACAATGCACTATTTGGCATTCGTTAAATGGCTCTACACATAGTGTAGAGCCTTAAAACAAGGATAAATTGCAGAATATGCTAATGAAAGTATAAATAGCTGAATTACATGCTAATTAACCAATCTAACATGGCACAGCTATTCAGGAACCTATAAAGGAATCATGTGCACTCAGTGTAGCCATTTGCCCTGAAATCCAAAACATTATGGATAGCAGCCATGATTATAATTAGAAAAAAAAAACATGTTTGGGGTTGCTGCTGGCATCGTTAACCTGTTTGTGTAATGGGCTTTAATTCAAGGTGCTGCTGCTGCTGCCAGACTGGGGCCAGGAAGGGTATTTAGATCACGTTTGACTTACCATGAACTTCATGAACCTGAAATTGTAGAGTGATACCAGGTGGACAGAAAAACACTAGAGAAAATACGCAACCTGTACCACCCTCACCTGAGACCTCATAGAAATCATGGAGAACCCATTCCAGTGGAAACAAAGGTAAGTATAGCTTTATTTATAATAGTTGCAGGTATTTTCCAGATATTTACAGTGGATATATTAGAGGTGTCACAGGCCTCAGATTTCAAAATATTAGATTAGTTTCCAAATGCATTACTAAAACATGTAAATGTGCATATCAGTTTCCCATGCACCCCTCAGGAGAAAGCAAGAACCATGCAGGACTTTTATGAAATAGCACACTTTCCTGAAGTTTTGGGGACACAGACTGCACACACACACAGATAAAAGCCTTGTCCTGTCAACAGGAAAGGAGGTACATTAACAGGAAAGAATACTAGTCTATAAACTGTCAGGTTGCTTGTAATGCCTAAGGGATCATCTGCAATGTCTTTGCAGGTAACCCTGTCAGTCTTCACTACTCGCACATATGGCACACCTGTGAGATGTAAACAAGATTTACCAGGGGGTGCATTTCCACCTAATGTATGGGATGCATGTTATACACTGGTCCCTTGGCTCATGACACCCATAAGAAACCCACACAACCCCACCAAGCAAGGATATAATGATGCTCATGCTCAAACTACAAATATCATAGAATGTGTATTCAGTTTGCTCAAATCAAGTTTCCAGTGGCAAGACACATCAGGAGGTGCTCTATAGTATGACCCAGCAACCTCTGCCAAAATAGTCACAGTCTGTTCCATGTTGCACAATATCATTCTCAGGAAACAGTTTCAACAAGGACAACTAGGGGCAGTACCACAGGCAAGGCCAGTAGCTCCAACAGATACCAATAAGGAATCTGAGGGAGAACCATCAGCCACAAATAGAGCCAGCAGATTTAGATGTGCACCACATGATATTGCTATGGGTAAAAGGCAAAGGATAGTACACACACTTGCTATCTGAGTGAAAACCTAACATCCTAAGCACATACAAATATTATGATTGATGCTGCCTTTACTTAACTATATAATGGTTGTGTTATGTTAGCATCAGACAGAGACAATCCCCAAGGACACATCTTGTAGCTGCAGTAATAACAAGGTAAGTGTGGGACCAGTATGAAAAACAAAAAAGGTATATAAGTATATAATAGATTACTATTGTATGCAAATACGTATATGTCCCTAAGTTAAAACAAGTCCCAAATGTACAGTAATGTGAGTAATAACTTATGACTCATGTTTGCAATAAACAGCTATATATAAACCAGTGAGCAGGTGAATGTTAGCATTATTTGCACAAGTATAACAATAGGCAATGCTTACATATCTACTTTGACAGCATTACTAAAAATACTAACAGAAATACGGTGACAGTCAACAATTACAGAAGCAATCATTCACAACTGATTATGAATAATGATTAAAAAAACTTATGTTGCAATACATTTACATTAAAGGAAGGTTATGTATAAGCAAGCATCAATGATCCACTCTGTGCATCAGACATATATGCTACCCGAAGTCACAAAGAAATGTACGAAGGGCAGGGGACAGTCATCATCACTTGCACAGGGTGGGGTTGGGGATCAGAAGGGCAAGCCTAACACCAAAGAAGTAAGTGTGTGCAAGTAAAACAAAAATGTATTCCTTAAATATCCAATTTGCAGGGTCAGTAGCAAGATATGTATAGTAGTCAACAGTACTACTTATATAAGTAGTGTGTGTGTGTGTGTGTATGTGTGTGTGTGTGTGTGTGTGTGTGTGTGTGTGTGTGTGTGTGTGAGTGTGTGTTTGACATGGTAAGTCCAAGTATTTGTTGAATGGGTGTCTGCATGTCTGCATGGACACAATCAAGCACAGTGCTAGCACTATGCCCTGGCATCTTGGACAGGTGAGAGCAATGCATGTTAGAACAGTAAGTTCAGCATCATCACCCACAACCATGAGAACTACCTCTTCCAGAATTTGCACTGCTAGTTCCATGGCCCTGGCTAGAATTTGGGGTGCTACCTGAATGTGAAAGATGTCTGGTGGATGAGGTCTCATTTCAACTATGTCACAGACCACCACCATGTAGTCTTCCACATCTGGGAGTGGATACTGCAATCACTGATGGAGCAGTGGAAGTTGTGCTACTACCAGAGTGGGATCCTGCATGACCATGTCAGCTAACTTCCGATGACTTAGTAGCTCTCCAGCCATGTGGATGCCTCACCTTCCCCATAAGACATTCCATTACAGACACTACCAGATACAGTGTGTCATTCATCCTGCCCAAAGAGTTACCAACATGGTTAAGGCAGTTCCACATGTCATAATGCACATTTAGTACTCACATTATCTCTTCTGAGGCCCTGGGTGAACATGCCTGTGCCTCTGGCCCTGAACATATGTCATGTGACACCTACTACCATACTAACATCAGGAGAAGGGTGGATAGCAGGCCTCCTCTGAGCACCTCTACCAAACCAACTGTGTGGTGCCTCACCATCATGATGGCTATGGGGGAGAATAAACCCATTTTGCAACTTCAGTAAGCATATTACACTGATCAACAGTGTCACCCTCAATGTGTCTCATGTCTGAGTTTTCTGCATTATGGGTTTCTGAAGGCATAGCGACTATGAAAGAGAGGCAAGAGATGTTGGATTCACAATCTTAATATCATATTGATCCTCTGCACTTATATATTGTGTCTCTTCATCACTGTCATCATCATCAGAGGCTACCGATACTCTGACATTGGGCAGTAGGAGTTCCACAGTGCCACTGTGAAGATCACCTATGTTAACAAGCAAGCAACACAACAAAGAGGGGGGAAATAGAATTAACAATGATTCAACCTATCTTATGTGAAAAGTATATTAAAAACTAAGAGATGCTAATGCAATGAAAACAAATAACGTTCAGTTAAAATACGTCTATCTTTTGTACATTAACTTGTGCAGGTGGTTGTGCAAAAAAGAGCAACAGATGTGGCTAGATATAAGAAAGGAAGATGAAACATGGATGATAAGCATCACAAAGCAAATGGCACAAGAAATGAAAAACAATTCCCTTTTACAGCTGCAGAATAAGGCACATCTCATATAAAACTTTACTATCCAGTTAACTCCTCCTTCTCCCCTCTTTCTCCCTCTTCCTCAGTATCTCTTCTATCCAACCCTTGTCTCTGTCTCTCTCTCTCTCTCTGTACACATGCGTGTGCACACACACACACACACACACACACACACACACACACACACACACACACACACACACACACACACACACACACACACATCTACAATGACAATTATTTAATTATATTGGATACCTGAAAGTTCTGCATTAGGCACACTTGGGTTGTCTACCAAATCAGCCCCAAAATCAACAATTCTCTGTCAACCCTTTGCTGAGCTGTCTCTAAGAGGGAATGACTCATGGTGACAAACTGGATGAATGATCACACTGTTCTCAGTGTCACTGTATGGCAGTTTACGGGGTGCAGATGTCTGGGATCCATAGTCCTGTATGAGAGGAAACATAAAAGGAAAAAGAATACATAAGTAACCCAAAAATGATTGTTAAATGTCTATGAATGTATCCATCAATTATATAGAAAATACATGTAAAAGTGAGACTCCATATAAATACATGCAACTTAATACAGTTTACCCCCCACCACCAAGAAAGGAATTTGTGAAAAAAGTTGCTAAAAGGACAGACATTTCTGTAACTCTGTAATTCATTGCAGCATTAACAAAATAATATAAACATTTCAAGGCAAATGGATAACAATTGTGTGTATTATTTACTTCCATGGAGGGCAGCCAGGTACATATCACATACTTGACATAATTGTCTATGTTAATAATGCAAACGCCCATTACCTTGCTAATAAGTAATACAACAACATTTTGCACTAAGTAGTCAGCTTCCCAGATTAAATGTCCTGTAGCATTATTTAGAAACATTTTAAGTGTCAAGATATAACTGGTATACATGGCTATATCAACAGCTAGTGAGAATAATTCAAGCAGTAAACCAATAGCTGTATTGTGAAATGCAATTCATCAATAAAGTTAAAACACATCAAGTTATAAAAACAGCAACCTACCTTTGTAGAAAGTTAGTTGTTAAAGGAGAAGCAAGTTTTTTTTAAGCAAATAGCAGTATCAGGTACTCTGGATCCAAACAATCTCCATTACAACAAGTCCCTTACCTACATAATTACATTTATATAGTGGATATTCAGTCTCTTAGCACTGTGAGTATGCAAATGAGGTATGAACTCATTGTCATTTATGAATTTCACACTCTGCACAAAGTGCAAGACAGGTAAACATGGTGTAAGGACCTACACAGTTGCATGTACACACCTTAGCACTGCAATGATAAGCATTGAGAAGTGTTACCAGCTAAGGGCTTGCAAGTGTGAATGATTAGTCTGATTGCAGGAATAATCAGGGTTTCACAGTCAGTCCTCTATGATATACACTAACCAAGGGTATGTCAGGGAGAAAGGACTTACATGAAAGTCTGTGAATACATTGACTGACTTAGGAGAATAACATCCCTAACATTTCTAGGAATTGTTTATGACTACAGTGTGTGCCTTTGAGAACATTTTATCTGGAGTTGTAAAGAAGTGGATTAGTCATTAAAACATAAATCAACTGAAAGGTAAATCACATAGCAGTCTTGTTAGAGAAGCATACATAAATGAATGATGATCACAAAATAAAGAGAAGAGAGCTACTGAGTTGTAAATTTTTATTTTATTTTATATGAAGAAACATTATCTTAACTGTTGCTAATATCACAGACATCCTTACATCTAAATGCAAATTACAAAAGACATCTTTAGTTTATTTAACCTAATTTTTTATCCAGAGCATATGTATGTGTCTGTGACACATACTGATGATACTCGCAAATATGGGTTGTGAATGACCTGGTGACCTAGGGTTAAATCAAGAGAGAGTGCTGTTTGTGTAATGTGTGAAAATAATGATGTTTAACGAACATGTGTTCATGTAGCAATACAACAAAGTTGAGGAAACATTGGAACTGTACATTTTAACTACTTGTTTCATATTATTTCCTCTATTAAAGTAAAAAAAATCTTATCTTTTCACAATTTCTGCACCATTTGCCATTGTGTGCTCTTGACTGGCAGCAGGCCCTAGTTGTGGACAAAAGTTCACTTCCTAAGGAAAGAAGTAAAAAAATAATTTCAGGCACCTTCTGTGGTCCAAACAAGCCTGGTGCCAGTGTATGGCTGTCAGCATTCTGGATAGTACTCAGTGTATAAATTTCAACAATTATCATCTAACTATTTCTGTGGCACAAGGTGTACATGAAGTGACCTTAAAGAATGAGGGCACATTTTGAAGAGTTCAAATCCATTTTACAGATATGACTGGATTCAGTATAAATATTGAACCCAATACTGTGTCTGAAATGAATAGGCTAAAGTCTGTGATAAAAACAATCTTACCTGTAGCACATGTAAATTGATGTTGCAAAGGTGTTGTAAGCTCACCTCTTCTCATTAGTAATAATATGTGCTATGGACATTATAACATAAGGCATTTCATAGAGTGTGCAAACAAAACAGTAACATGAGTAATGTGGAAATATTTGTCAAATATGCTGGAGAACTTATCTATATCTCAGAATTATTCAACATGACAGTTATCCAATATACTGTAAACTTTGATGTCATGAGTAATCATATGTACCATGACAAAAATGACCTCCTGCCATTGTCTGTGTGTTCCCTTTCAGAAAAATGGCTATTATATGAAATCTTGATGATATGTAACACAATGTTACTTGTGATGTTGCAAGCAGATGTGAAACAGATGACTGTGTCATGCTTATGCGACAACAGCTTTGCTCCTTGCTACATATATCCATTAAATGTGTTACTTTGCAATACAGTGTAAAATTTTAAATTTTTTTAATTCCATTTGCAATTACACTCTGCTTGGCAGCACACACACAGAGTTCACTTCCTAAGAAAAGAAATGAAAGAATTTAATTTCAGCAACCTTCTATAGTGATAGTAAGTGTCTGTCAACACTTTGGACAATACTCAATGAAAAATATTCACACGTTGGGTAATTTTCTTCATGGCACAAGGTAATAAGTGCAATAAACTTAAAGAAAGAGGGTTCAAATCCAGTTTACAGGTACTTTTACAGAGTGGTCAGAATGACATGTGTTGCAACATTTTGATTAGGAATGTAACAATAAATGCAAATGTTTATCAGTAACTATGTGCATTGCAAAAAAAGTATCAGTACGTCTTGCTAAAGAAACCCAGTATAATGTGTGTAAATTAAAAATGACAATGGTGGTATTTAATTTATAATGCACTTGCATAGGTATGATGTGCACAGTATTTTGTTAAGTTATTATGAGTTATCACATATCATAATATGTGTTTAGGACACTATGTCTTGTGAAGTATGCATGTACCATAACTCACCATGTGTTATTCAGGTCATGCAACCTCATACATCTGAAATAAGTTTACAAACACAAATACTGGTTGTTACATAGAAATACAGTCTTATGAGTAAGTAAAGTCACAGACATACAGGAATCTCTGAAGTATATCACCATTCATTCTTAAATTAGTATACCTCTAATTATGACATTAAAAAGCAAGTACTCCAGTGGTACTGACAGTTAATAAGCAAAAGTTTAACATTTTCACCTTTTTTTCTCTTATGAGTTTGATCCCCAGGTAGTAATGGTCAATCGTAACTAGTGTGTAAGTCCCAACACGCTAATATGTCACAAATCATACCATTTTTCCAACCAAGTATGATTATAGCAAACACCTTAAAGCATTTTGTTGTTTAATATTGGAACATATGTCAATAGTTTGAGCATCACACATGGCCAAATTGTACTGCTATTTTTTTCATACCTTCTGTGCTTTTTGATGTAATCAATGCCGATGTGTCAGCCAAGACATTACTGTGTTGTTATTGTCCCATCGATTGTGTGATTTAAAATGTATTAAGTTCCTTTGTGGCATGCTGAGACAATTCTAAGTTCTATAGACTAATTTCTGTATACTTTCAAATCCAGACATTTACAAACTGTTATTGACTGAGTTTAGTACATTATTTTAAGATCAGCTGGAAGCATTATCATGCTTCTGTCATAATCTATTTGTTCCCTGCTTCCCTCTCCTCCTGCCTATGTCTGCTCCACTTTCTGTGCCATCACTTTGTCTCCTCAGCAGTTGTGCAATGCCAGGTGCCAAGCAGTACCTGTATCTTCGAGGAAATGGAAGTTCATAGCTCTTGGTAAAATCTTGTGAGTTTTTGCCTTTGTCCGCAGTACTCTAGTGTGCTTTGTGCTATTCCACTTAGCTGTGTGGAGTCAAGCTAATCTTATCTTGAACAGGCTAAAGAGTTGCATGTTTCAAATACTGATAGGAATCATTCTTCAATGGATCATTTAGAATGCATCTGTCTGTATTGTGCATCTTATGTAATATTAAAATTGCCATTACTGTGATGAAGCCTGATGCCTACATTCTCCATTACTCATTCTTTTGTGACTGCCCCTTCAAACCAGTAAAATTAAGATTATGGATTAGTGGTGTGTTAACATAATTCTCAGGTCTGTAAAATGCTCTTGGCTGGTGTCAGTGGTTCAAATACAGAAATAAGTGAAACTCATATTTAATGTTTTATTTATATTACTATTATGTGAGTAATTGTTGTCTACATAACCTAGGAACCCATGATTATCCTCCCTAGGAGTCATTAATGTTTCTACTTTTCAACCCCTGCTCGCTCCTTATTGGAAATGATTGTACAACGCATGACAGATTACTTATTAGGAAAAACATAAAAGTAAGACACCTCAAGAATGTTAAAACATTTCCAAGAAAAATATAACATTGTTTGTGTGTTATTATCCCTGTGTCCATGTCTCTAGCTGTTCCCACTTCTGGATCATCACTTTTTACTGTTTCATATTTATTAGGCTACTGGATGCAATGTGCACTTTATAGAATATTACAGCTGTCATGAGTGCAATGAAGAGTAATGCATACATTCTCATTTGCTTCAATATGCTGTCATATTTGAACTGCATGAAGTAGGAATTCCTGTGTGTTGTGGTTAGATAATACTCAAGTCTGTTGTTTTTAGTTTGTTTGCTTGGAATACTATCAAGATTTGAATCCAGATGTATGCCAAAGTGTTTCTCAATGTTTTGCATGACTCCTTTAGGTATAATTGTTGGCTACACATTTTATCACACCATTATCCTGCTGCTGTATTTATTTGCTTGCTCCCTTTTGGGAACACTGTCTTGTACAGATCTTGCCTGAATAATTATGATGATAAACCAAATAGTAACACAACAAAAATAAGTGTAAAAGTGAACCACAAAGTAATCTCTCTGCATATCTGTATGTGTATTTCTTTCAACAACAGTACAACTCTTCCCACCCCTTCTGTGTCATGAGATAAACCTCCATGATTCAAAACTGTTTCCATAAGCCATGTTTCCACCAACAATGACATGCCTGGTCCCTCGTGTTCCATAATAAACATGTGGTATACATATAAGGAAGAACTGCAACTGTCATGACAAATGTGTAAATAATGACGCATGAATCATGACCATAACACATTTCTGTTCTGTATTCTGCTGTATTCAGACATAGTTGCATGTGTATACTACATATTTGCATGAAGATCGGCATAGAGTACCATGGACTACTGCTAATTCCCAGTCTAAGTTCAACACCTCAAGGTATGATTACACATGCACTAATACTTTGCCATCTGCTGCAAAAATAAACTTGTCCACAGTGTGCTTCAGGGAGAGAGTTAAAAGAAAATGATAACAAAGACTTATGTGGGTATGTAATACAACTTCTGAACATATTACTGGAATTTTTAATCCAACGTATCTGGATTTCACAGTGATGTTGACTCAGTTCGGTCTGTTAATGTATGTGCACACTCCAATGGTTACACTTGAAACTTTGTTACAAATGATGTGCAACCTTTTCACAAATAATCCACCAGTGTTATTCAGAAGTGCACTGTCATATTTAGGAAGTGGCTGTTTGTATTTTCAATGCACACTGTGCAAGAATGAGCCAATACAACTGACAAGAAATGGTTACTATTTGTAAGCAGTCATCCCGGGATGAACTGTCATGAATGTTTGTTTGACAATTCACTGTTTCACAACTGAGATTGTCATTGACAACCCATACTGTGAAACAGATATATGTCTTTCATAGTAACAATGTACATGAATGACAGTATATAGATGCTAACAGGGAAGTATGTAATTACATGGGACAAGCACAGTGGTGTTATTTTGGCCTGTCAAGATACATGCATTTGTCCCAAAACCTGTGATGCACAGTAGGTGATGTTCCAAACAGTGAACTTTTAATCCTTACAAAATACTGTGCATTTTCACATCATAAAGTCAGACTTTTCCTGTGGCATGTACAATTCATACTATGTTCTCTAGACTGTGTAACTAGTCAGGTAAGTAGTTTGAATATGGCAGTGATGAACTTGTGTGTGTGTGTGTGTGTGTGTGTGTGTGTGTGTGTGTGTGTGTGTGTGTGTGTGTGTGTGTGTGTGGTTCTAGTGGTTCTAGTAAAAGGTAAGTAAAGCCTCAACAACAAATTTGTTGTGACCACTCAGGAGAAAACTTTAACTTTAGACACAGCTTCCTCTGCACTTTATCCCATTTTTACCACAACATCTTCTCTGTAACACACAGTTGAGGTCATTGGGTCAAAAGTGCACTCTCTCCACTTAAGAGTTGGACTTCTCCCATGTTGCTTGTGGTTAATACTGTGTCCTCTAGATTGTATAACTAGATAAGTAGGAGGTTCAATTCTCACAGTGATGACATTTTGTGTGTGTGTGTGTGTGTGTGTGTGTGTGTGTGTGTGTGTGTGTGTGTGTGTGTGTGTGTGTGTGTGTGTGTGTGTGCTTCTAGTGACAAGTAAATAAAGCCTGAACAACAGATATATTGTGTCCACTTCCACTCAAGCAAAAGCTTTAACTTGGGACACAGCTCCCACTGTACTTTATCCCACTTTTGCCACAAATATCTTCTCTGCAACACACTGATTAGGTAATCCTGTCAAAAGTGCACTTTCTCCCCTTTAGAGTCAGACTTCTCCTATGGTATTTGTGATTCATACTATAGACTGCAGATGTTGTAACTAGTTACATCGGTGGGTCAAATCTGACAGTGGTGAACTTGTGTGTGTGTGTGTGTGTGTGTGTGTTTAGTGACAGGTAAGTAAAGCCTCAATAACAGAAGTTCTGTGCCCACTTCCTCTCAGAAGAAGAATTTAACTCCCTCTGCATTTTATGCCACTTTTAACACAGACATCCTCTCTGTAACACACTGATGAGGTCATCCATTCATACGTGCATTCTCTCCCCTCACAACTCTGATTTCTCCTGTGGTACTTCCCAATAATACTGCATTCTTTAGCTTGTGTAACAAGATAGGTACAAGGTTCAAATCTCACAGTGGTGAACTTCTGTGTGGCTTCAGTGTCAGGTACATATAGCTTCCTGAACAGATGTGCTATATCAACTTCCACTCAGGGGAAAATTTTAACCCGAGAGAGGATCCCCTATCCCCTTATCCAACTTTTACTACAAACATGTTCTCTGAAGCACATTGATAAGGTCATCCTTTCATAAGTGCAGTCTCCCACTATACAACTCAGACTTCTCCTGTGGTGCTTGCAGCTAATACTGTTCTCTCTAGCTTTTGTAACTAGATAAGTAAGAGGTTCAAATATCTGAGTAGTGAACTTGTGTGTGTGGGTGGGGGGGGGTTCAATGTCAGGTATGTATAGTTTCCTGAAGATAAGTGCTGTATCAACTTCCACTGAGGGGAAAAAATTTAACCAGGCAGAGGATTCCCTTATCCCACTTTTACCACAAACATGTTCTCTGCAACACACTGATGAGATCATCTTTTCTTAAGTTAGACTTCTTTATTGGGTACTTGTGGATAATACTGTTTTCTATAGATTGTGTAACTAGATAGGTAAGGGGTTTAAATACAACAATGGTTAACTAGTGTGACTGTGTACTGTCATGTAATTGGGTCTGTGACAACACCCCTTATGTAAAGTTCCACTTAGGAGACGTATTTTCACTGGCAAAGGGCTACCCTATAAAATTCTATTAATCCCAGGCAATACCCAGTTTAGGAAACACAATGGTTACATCATGATTTAAAAAATGAACTACATCACAGTTGTAGTATGACTTATCTTGTGGTAATGGCTTTTGATACTGTGATCTCCAGACTGTGCAACTAAATAGATAGGAAGTTTGAATCCAGTAATGATTAACTACTGTGTTGGTGTGCTTGACTGTCATGCTGTGTAGAGAAGGCTTCTAATACATATAGTATGCGTAGCTGTGTATTGTAACTATGCTCTTCAACCTCCTTTTTAGAAGGACATCACAGTATTAAACAATGGCGATGTCATCCATTCAAATGTCCTCTGTCAGAACTGTAAATCAGCATCTCATGTGGCACATGCAATTCAGACAGTGTTCTATACCTTATGATCTTAGGTGGTCAGTTCAAATCCAACTATTACTCCTTAGACACACTTGTGTCAGTATGACTGTGAACATGCATGTAGGTAACAATGTTGTTACTCATCTATCTGCTGTGTACAGGTATAGCTGGGGAGTCCTATTACAAGAATTTCTGCTCATCTTTTACAAAGAAATGCTTTACTGGATAATGATGATGCAATTGGATGACATTTTGCTTTTCCAAGAGAACTTCTAATGCTTTTTTTGTGGTGTGAGGATATGAGTCAATGTTCTGTATGCCATAGTAAGGCCTATTTTCAAATCAGTGATATCTACACATTGTGCATGATTGCCATTCTACTGTCACCGTGATGACTGTATTATGCATCACATGCGTTCACTTATACCTTGCATCAGGAAATGTTGTGTAACAAATAGACACATATCAACAGTCTTTTAATGTAATTAGAGGCATACAAATCCCTTGTAGCAGTAACATGATGTCATAGCTTCAAATATCCAAATATTTCAAAATTTTAGCAACACTTGCACTATGGAGCATTCATTCTTCACTATATCATGTAGCTTCTGTCATCACACATGTGTTCAAAACCCACATTGACTAGCTGTCAGCATTTTGTGTTCTAAAGCTGCATCAATGACATCCACAACTGTTATAATGTGTACTATTACTGTGCAAGAAGCCTCCCATCTCTTTTATCTCATACAAATGTTTTGCAACACAATCATTTGGTGTAATGACTTCTCATAGGTGGAGTCTCACAGGTGTGTTAAGACTTCCATTGTGGCACATATTATAATACACATCATTAGTTCATCAGCTTACATAGCTTAGTGTTCAATTCCAACAAAGAGCAGCATTATATGAATGTCCTGATGTTACACAAACAACACTGTATGAAGTCATTATTCTCAATTTTTACTTTGAAGAAACAAATATAAACTAATTTTGTAATTTCTTGCTAGTGAAACAGTTGCTCTGTAAATGTCATAGCGTAAGTGCTCCTGTGGCGCATGCATTGAGTAATAACTTGTACTGGATATCTAAAAAGATGGAGTGTGGCATAATTCTGGTACAATGTACAAAACAACAGGGACAGCTTCCTTGGCCAAGAAACATTAATATTGCACTGCTCCCAGTTATTTGAACATTAACATAGTTACCACCTGGTCATCATTCTTACAAAATCATAGTGTACAAATTGTCCTCAAAGGTCCTTTATTACTTCACACATTAATTTAATTTATTTGTAACAAGATCAATTACTATGCTGTGTGGCAGATGCAGTCAATACACCGCTCTGTAGAGTGTGCAGCATGATAGGCAGGGGTTTGAATCTGGTAACATCTGTCTGTCAGATAACTGTGTCAGACAGCAGTGGCTTAGGCAAAGGAAGCATTTATGACACAGTCAGAGGGCAACAGATTTAAGGCATCACTCTCCAAAGTAGGTGATGCCTAGCCATTACAATAAGGAACTGCTATAAGCCCTTCAATTGTGTTCTTCATGACACACACATAATGCCTATTTCTGTGGAGTCACAGGTTGGTAAGCAGCTTTCTGATATCTGTTCTGGCATCTGTTTAAGTCTAGCAAGATACAAATGTTGAGTATGTCATTGATTGTTCACAGGCATTACTTAATTTTCAAATAAAAATGCAGTGTATAGTGTGTCTTTCTCCATTTATGGATTTATGTAACTGTTTTCTTTATGCTGTGGAGCTTTATAGGGTATGTTGACTTACATAACATTTCTTACTATATGGCATGATGCCAAATCATCATAAAGGGTGATTGCGCCTGTGTTAGAACACTTTCTTGTGTGTTTCTGTTCTTTACATGCTGTGTCACTGTTATTTCTTGTGAGCATGCCCAGTATAATTATGTAATAGTTGCACTCCATTTACGAGCAGAAACCTTAAACAACTGCAATGTCACCAGATCTGTGTTGTCATTTGTCACTTATGTATTTTGAGTGTTATTATATTACTGTTTAGGATGTACCTGAATATAAAACACATTCTTGTTTAATACATGTTTCAAGGTAATATATCCTTTTTCTGTGTTTGCCAAATGATAAATGATAAAACATGTCCCTTTCTGATGTGCATGACACAACAGCTGTAGGGTTAATTTCTTCTTGTTTGTACATGATGAAGTGGAGAATACAGCACTACTGTCAGTTATTGCACATACATTCCATGTATATACATGTCATATTCAATAACTGCAATCTGTGTAAATAGCTTTGAATGTATCCCATCCTTACTGTTAAGGTGACATATTTTCAACATTAATATCACATTTATTCCCCTTTGGTACGATGTTGCATTGCGTCCCTCTCACATCTGTTGTTAGTACTTCCATTTTTAGTTACGTGCATGGGCCAAGAATTGTGAACAGGATTAATTATTATTACATCAATATGGAGGTATTTATGTTTAAAATGTTTCTTTGTGACTTAATGTTTCTTTGTGACTTAATCACATTTGACTGCATTAATTGAGCACATTTTCTCTGTTTAGCTTCCCATCTTACTTATGTCTGCACTATTAGCATTGCATTCTGTGTGCATTCTCCCCATCTAAAGTCCCCTGCATCTTAATTCTTGAATCAGCTTACCCTTACTTCATATAAGCTGGGCATGAGTGCTCACATAAGAGGCTTGCTTGCAGTCAAGTCATTTTGTTTACATTGTGTGCTCATGCTTCCCTGAATTTTTTCATTTTGTTTACATTGTGTGCTCATGCTTCCCTGCATTTTTTCATTTTTACATTGTGCGCTCATGCTTCCCTGCATTTTTTCATTTTGTTTACATTGTGTGCTCATGCTTTCCTGCATTTTTTCATTCTGTTTACATTGTGTGCTCATGCTTCCCTGCATTTTTTCATTTTGTTTACATTGTGTGCTCATGCTTCCCTGCATTTTTTCATTCTGTTTACATTGTGCGCTCATGCTTCCCTGCATCGTTTCATGCCCACTGACACTACTGCTGGCCAGGAAATGATGCTTGTAAATGTGTATGCATGATGAGAAGCATGCGTGGTGGTGCTGCGGTAGCGTTGTCGCCTCATAGCAACATGTTGTCCCGTTTGAATCTCAGCTAGAGCGTCTTTTGTGTGGAGGCATACGTGAATGGGGCGTGCCTTCTTTGAAGGTTGTGCACCAGGGCTGGTAACCCGGTATGTAAAAATCCACTACCAATCATTAGCGGACCGGAGTTCCGCTGTGGCGACCCCTAACCGGGAAAAGCCGAAAGACACAAACAAACAACTGCTGCTGCTCATCAAGTTAACTCACTTAAATTGTGCAGGCTTTGCTCGAAGTTTACACAATTGTTAATGAATTCCATGGTTTGTCTTATTCCCACTAAGTCAGAGGTCTCTTTCTATATGAGACCCAAAATGATACTTAGACTGATTAGAGGAAATTTTGCCAAGGCTCTGTGGAAATTCTTTTCTCTTCTTTTCTTTTTGATAAGTGCTGTGGCATCCTTTAAAGTGATATAAGTTATCCCACCCTCCAAAAAAAAAAAAAAAAAAAAAAAAAAGTAAACATTATTCTAAGAAATGTGCTAACAGACCTTTTCCTGAGAATCAATGTAGAAAACAGGAATTTTTAAGAGCTGGCAAACAAACAGGGTCCCAACTCTTCAAAAGACAAAGTGGGATTAGACATTTTTTATGGAAACATCAGATTTGCCAGGATAAATCATGTCAGCTTAAGTAGTAGAAATAACTGAGCCCACTTTTTTTTTTACCAAAATCATCTTCTTACTCTTGTAGACTTAGACTTGATTATGTTTTGTAAAGGGCTTTCAGATACAAAAATGACTGTTTTATGCAACTGCTGGGGGAAGCTTAGTATGTTCTAAAATCTCAGGAAATTTATGATTTCATGTTTTTCTGCAGGATACCTGTATAAAGAAGGATAGGTATACCCACAAAAATAATTGCATAAATTAAAATCAGGCACTTACATTTGAATGAAGCAGCTCTTCAGTAAGTACCCCCTATAAAAACAGAACTATGAGTCTCCAGCAAGAGGCACACAAATTCCACAATATATAGTCCTTAAGGTTAAATCCCTGTCCAGAAGGCTGCTGCCGATTGTAAAAAAACTCATCTCATCACTTAGGGTCACATTCATTACAGCAATATCACTGTACAGCCAACTTCTAAACACTGATCTAAAACAGAACAGCTTCCTGGTAAAGTAAGTCCACCTAAAGATCTTTTTAAATAGCATTATCATGCCATGACTACTGTTTTATCCTCTTGCCTCATCCTCTATCCTAAACTCCCATGGTACTCTTGAGACAGTACTGCAATTTTCAATTCAGTCACTTTTTATACAAAAATAAAGGAAGAGATCTAAGCTCCCAGTGCTACACTTTTTTAGATGTATCAGCACAGGCTACCTTTCTCCCTGGAAGCCATTTGCTGATTGGTCACCATCTGCCTTTCATGACTGGCTTGTATTTATCTGAATTTTGTTCTTTGACTAGCCCGTTTATCACTATGCCAACTGCCTATGTTTATGGTATACAAGCCAATCAGAGAATGCAAAATTAAGCCACTGTTGTTCAAAGCAAAACAGAAAAACGGTGCTTCTTGCATCCTTTGAATGCCGAGCATTCCACACAATTAAGAACCATTTGGTGATAAGTTGTTCATCCATACCATGATCAACAGGGAAAAAGCCCCCATGATAAAAAAAAAAAACTGTAGAAAAAAATCAGTCAAGCATGTCCCATGTCACTCATCTTGAAATGTGCTCCTTGTTCTCTGTATCTAAAGTGCATGACATTTTCCACAGGTAAAACCAAATCTCTCATATATTTGTTTGTAACATGGCTTTTGGTAGTGGTAGTAAACATTTTTTTTTATTTAATCAATGACATCTTATAAAAGTAGTGCATTTTTGAAATCATGAGCAAAATGCTGCATACAGCTATTCCATGATCATTTTAAAATGATTTATTGGGGGTCATAAAGTACAAAACACAAAAGTCTCAACCTGGATAGGATAAAACACTTCGAGTAGCTTGTGACATGCTGTATGTTTTTTGTATTAATATGCACTTCTACACTATGAGACCAATTGCAATTTTATTTTGCAAACATCTAGGCCAGGATTTATAGGCAATTTGAGCAGTATGTTACGTGTATTTGTGCAGGAAATGGCCATGTGAAGATGGATACAATGATGGTGAATAGTGATTCACAATCTTGTGTTGTGCGGTGTTGTGCTTTACTGCAGTCAGTCCAAATGTACAACAGAAGATATATGGAAATGACTGCATGACATACAGATGAAATGACAGACAAAAATAAGGCCCTAATCATAAAATGTATGCAATGTGAACATAGTTGTGATTCATGAATTAAGTCTAAAGGAAACTGCACATAAACAGCAAAAGAGGCACCGCCTTGCTGCTCTCACAAAGGTTTGTGAACAAGAAGTGCTACCATTTCATGAGTTGCCAGGTTGTGTGAGAAGTACTTGGCATCATGGCTGTGCCCACACAGCACCCAGTCAGTTCACATGATTTACAACAGTGTGGTGGAACAGCAGCAACTGACAGCCATGTAACCCTACCAGACAGCAGAGCTGGATCCAGAGTAAGGCGATCTAGGCAGCTGCCTAGGGCCTGTGGCTGGCTGACGGGGCCACTGCTGGCTGTAAAATAAAAAAAATGCTTGCACGTCAGTTACTTTCTAAAATGGACATATGTCACTAAACATAAACTGCTTGATCAAGCAGACATACAAAACACATCATTCTTGCATGTCTCAGCTCATACATTGTTTTGCTGATAGCATGTTCTAGCGTGGGAAATCTGATCTGTGCCTAGTGTAGAAATACCTTCTAATGCAGATGTAGCATCTTCTTTTGAAACAGTGTGTGAGTTTGGATGTAGCACTGGAGAATGAACAGCATCAAGCACAGAACTTGAAGTAAGAATTGCACAAGACCTGTTTCTATTGAACTGAAACAGCATGTGTAAGTATAGATCTAGCACGGAACACAACTAAAGTGTGTGTGCATGTGTGTGTGTGTGCATGTGTGTGTGTGTGTGTGTGTGTGTGTGTGTGTGTGTGTGTGTGTGTGTGTGCGTGTGTGTGTGTGTGTGTGTGTGTGTGTGTGTGATACCCCAATTAAGGGGCACACTCTAGTTACTTTGAGTGTCCCAGACTGTTAGCAAATGCATTAACCATTTGTATTTTGAATTCCTGCACCCTTCACATAGGCACTAATAGTACTTCACTATATGCTATTTGAGACTCTCAGCATATCTCTTGTAGTTTAATGAGTTGCCAGATACATTTTCACTAAATGGAAGTTTCACAGGAAGAAAAAAATAGTGTTTCTTGTGCTAATTCTGTTTTCAATATGAGAGTGTTTTACTTTGTTTAGACAATCGCTGTCAGCATTTTGTGTAAAATTTAAAATTAATTTTAAATTACTTCAAAATCTCTGTGATAATTGTTAAAGTGAAGAAGGTAATAGTATGCAAACTGACAGATTTAACAGCATTTATAGTAAGTGGGGAAAGAACAACCAAAAAATGGATATTGGCATGGCAGGCAGGGGCCTGCTTCCTCACTCTATATAGGGGTCCCTTTGTCCATGATCTAGATCTGTTGACTCTGGATGTGTAGGTTACAATAATACAGCATTTTTGGCCATTAAAGAAGGTCAGACCTATATTGAGTGATATTAGAGGGATTACCTATTCTTGATAACAGAGAAGATATAGGGACATCAAAAATAAGATGTAGGTGTCCTGTAAGCATGTAAGCCTCCCCTAACAAAAACAGCTTGTTGTATGCAGTCATTTCTGATTTTTGTATGACGTGTGGGTTGATGAACAAAACCTTGCTTTATTCATTGCACTAAAAAGTAATCAATTCATTATTAGGCAGTTATATCCTAATAAAGACAGACTAATAGAAGTAATCAGTTCATCAGGGTCATTGTTATCAACAGACATCTCTCAAACCCAGCAATTATAGCTACATTGCTGACTGCATTTTACTAATATATTTAGCAGTACTTTCTTTATAGCTTCCTGCAACTGTAAAGGTGTTGACATTTTTCAGGTCATATAGTCTGCATTATTTGGAGTGGTGATCAGAACCATCTGATCTTCAGCATCCATTATGTAGTCATTGATGAATATTACTGTGATACAGTCATCTCTACAAGATTGGATTGCAAAGGATTTCTATATATAGTTAAAAGCTGTTGTTCTAGAAGGTAGGACAGAAAGCTAAATCTCCAATTTGTTAACCAGCTGCTTCCTGTGGCAAGGGTGCAGGGTTTGAATCCTTCCACTTTTATTTACCCTATGCGTGACACTGAGCAAGTAATTTAACCAGAAAGTGCTTTGGAGTAATTAAGACTTTGGGTTAGACTCCTTAAAGGTCTCCAGGACTGCATGCCTAGTAACTTTGAACCTGCTGCCATTGTTTGCCAGCCATTCCATATTGCATAGCTGATCTAGTTCAGGAAATGTTATGATAGTATCACCAGCACACCATTTTTAATGCAAGACAGGCAACTTATTCTTCAAGAACAGCAGGCACTGCATTTGTATTACTGAGATGCAATGTTATTTTGCCAGCAGCAACATCTGCATTAATAATAGTTCTCTTTATTGTGGTTTTATTCAGATGACTTTTACTTACTGCTGATATTGTGCATATTGACCTAGCATATGTTAACAGGGGTTCATATTATATGCATGAAAACTGAATCGGGCGAACACGTATTGAGCGACACATAAAGAGCGAATATTCACAATATCAAAGGTATGAATGGATACCACCATAGAGAATTCTTCCCTTTACTTCAATGGAGTGCGATCTCAGAGTTGGGTAAATTTAAGTAAGGTGTGTGCGTGGGGGGGGGGCACAGGGGGGCTTGCCCCCTGCATACAACATTTAGTGGCAGTATTTGTTTGTTGGTTTTGTCATGTTTGGGATTCAATGTTTTGGGCTTTCACCCTTTACGTGTCACTCAATACGTGTTCGTGCGATTCAGTTTTCATGCATATAATATGAACCCATTATCAAGTGGTTAATATTTCTTATGTTCTCAAATACTCGTCTATTTAAGCTGTGTTACACATGGCTGGATCTCATGGTATGATCATAGGATCATAGCAAGTGACTAGGCTACTGGCCCTGAGGTCCTTATAAGCCTAGCCAATAAATTTGCCCATGTTCCTACAAGTCAGCACCCAATGCCCCTGTCCAACAGGGAAACAGATGGAATCCTAGGGGTGTATTTTCTATTTCCCATCCAGTCATTCAGGTTCCTCTTAAAGAGGGGCAATGAAGTACTCTTCTTGATGTGGAGAAGGAGTCTATTCCACAGATGGGGCAGTCTCTGGGAGTCCAAAGTAAAATGAAGCTCCGCACGTATGGCAGCTGCAAGGTCTCAACCAAACATGAATAGTTCAAAATCAAAAGACCAGCAAACAGTGGCTGCAGTAATCAAAACTTTTCATTTCCTTGTGCAAAAGCACATATAGAGTAAAAAACAGACAGGTTTCAGCTATGCTGTCATTTAGCCTTCATCAGTGCTAATAAAATGCAACAATTTTACTCTTTATATATAATTAGAAAGTGAACATGTGACCAATTAAAAGTGCTCATTTAATCCAGGTTTAAATAAACCACCTAACTTAATGATCCATTTTTTCTCCTTCCCATTTAATATTTCATGCCATCCAGATTTATTGGATCTGGACCCACCTATTCTATCAATCACTGTAAAGCTGAACACAGCATTTTTATGCAGTATGGTGTGTTTATAAAGGGCATTGTTTAGTTTATGGTGTTTAATATCACCAAGGTGCTCAGAGACTCTAAACTTCAATGGTCTCGATGTTTGCCCAATATAGAAAGCCAAACAACTGCAACTGGCAAGATATATTACCCAGTCTGTGTGGCAGTTTGCGAAAAAAGTGATATTAAAGACCTGAGCAGTATTTTTATTGCTAAAACTTTTGGTCTTAAGAATTCTGGGGCAGTGGACACAGTGTCCACATGGAAAGTAGCCAATTAAGGGATCCCCTGAAAGTGTAACTTGGGAGTGATGCTTGTTTCTGATGATGAATGACTGAAATGTAAGGCCAAATTTTTTCCCTTTCTAAAGGAAAAATAACATCTGCTTCCTAAAATTTTACTTAATCTGTTGTCAGCCAACAAGATATTCCAATGGTGTTGGACACTGTCCATCAGGACACCAGTGTTCTGACCATAGGTGGTGACAAACCTTAAAGGGAATCCCCCACATTTAGATTTTTCTTTGTATTGGAGAAGGTTCTCCCTTTCCATATTCTCCACACTGTTTTTAACATGCAAAACTTGTCCCATTTTCTAACTCCTGTCCCTGAATCTAGATACCAGGTCATCCCTGAAATGCCCATATGTGCCCCCATCAGAACAGATGCGTTTCATCCTCATAAATTGGGACTTAGTAATGTTCTTGCATATATGGGGGGGATGAAAGCTGGTGGCATGGAGAAGGGAGTTGTGTTCAGGGAATTTACTATAAACTTCAGTAATCAAAGTGTGGTCCTGAGCTCTGATAACTAGAACATCCAAGAAGGTGATCCTATCTTTATGATAATTAACCGTAAATTGTATCCCCCATTTATTCTTATTTAAATAACTGATAAACTCCAATAGGTATTCAACATGCGATCTCCAAACCAACCAGCAATCAGCCAAGTATCTCTTCCAAATATCCATTTCGCCCATAAACAAATTGTGGGAGCAGTCACAGATAATCTGTTCCTCAATATATGCCTTGAATAAGTCGGCATATATTGGGGCAAATGACACCCCATTAGCCGTACCTTGTATCTGCAAGAAACATTTGTCCTGATAAAAAAAGACATTCTTAGTAAGCACATGTTCTGCGAGGCCAATAAGAAACGTATTGAAGCTGGGCTGGTAAAGTTCAGTTTTGTATGACCAGTATTCCAAGGCCTCTAGCCCTGCCCAATGCAGGATATTGGTATACAAGGCTGTGACATCCAATGTACGCAGTAACCAGTCCAGTTCAAGTTGCATATCTGAAATGACCTGGAGGAATTTGGTGGTATCTCTAATCTGTGCCCTTACACATTTAAGTAAGGGGTTAAGATATTTAGTGAGAAACAGGGACAAAGGTTTGGTGTGGGAACCCCTCCCTGAAACAAGTGGTCTGCCAGGAGGACTACAGGGATTTTTGTGTATTTTGGGCAAGAAATAGATGACTGGGATTGGGTAGTGTTACTAATGATGCCCTCCTCCAGTGCTAGAGACAAGAACTCATCAATCTGCTTTTTAAAGAAGGGGGTGGGGTCAATACTTAAATGTGTGTAATAATGGACATCCGAGAGTTGCCTCATAGCTTCCATGTCATACTGTGTCCAATCTTGGACCACCACTGCCCCTCTCTTGTCAGCCCCCAAAATAACCATTTCATGATTACTGGCTAACTTAGAGATGTTTTCCATATCGATCTTTGAGATACTGTTAGCATTAGGTCTATGATTCCTGAGGTAAAAGTGCAGATCTTTGATAATAGAATTTTGGAACATGAGCACATTGTGGTTCATTGGAGGCATGAACGAAGATCTGTGGTATCTGAATTCATCAGTAGTATCTGAGGATTCCTAGTTCTGAAAAAATAATTTTAAGTTGAGATTCCTACAAAATTTTACTACATCTTTAACAAAACTCTCTTCAGGCATAGAGAATCCAGGTATGAATGATAAACCTTTATTCAAAATGTCCATATCCAAAGCGGAAATGGCATGAGATAAAATATTAGTCACATTAACATTTGTTATTTCCGTGCAAACATTTGTAACAGAGCCTCCATATTGTTCACTTCTTCTATGTTTCCTGCCCCCCCTCCTTAGTTTAAATCCGGAGGAACATTGGAGTTCCTTCTTTTCAATGCTGGGAATCCTGTGGTGCCCAATGCCTCAACTTCAAACCCCGAGGAGGATTCCTCCCCTGAGGTATCCACACTAGATGTGGATGCCTTTTTTAGAATAGATCTAGGGCATTTCCTCTTTGAAGGGTTCCTCTTAAATTGTGAAAAATGGACATGCTTATCCCTGTCTATATTAAAGGGATTCCCCCCTATCATAATCTGCTAGGTCTCTGAGGAATTTCTTTTTCTTTCTGTCTCTCAATTGGGTCTCTAAAGTCATAAGCTCCTGACTAAGGTTTTTCAAACTGGAGGTGTAAATAGGTTGTCCCTCATATCTCCTAACAGTATCACACAGATGGGTGATAGACTCTATTTCACTGTCAATTGCTCTATTATGATGTTTGGCTAATATTTCCACAAACTTTAAAGAAGGTTGCTGTTGGGCTTCACCCCATTGTTTCAAAAGAATCTCATCAGGATTACTGACTAAAGGCTGCGTGCGTATACGTAAGTCTGGTAGACAAATCTGTTCCACCAGCAAGTCCTATTGATGTCACAGACCAAGTGAAGGTTTTGCCTGCAGGAAATGCCAGTGGAGTTTGGTTTAATGATATGCAACTTCATCAAGGTGGGGTCAGAGATTGCTCTGTATGCCAGGCATAGATCAGCTCTGAGTCTGTATGAGATGGAGTAGAGGGACAGACCTTTTAGCCTATCCATGTAGGATAGATTTTTGAAGCCCTGGATTCTCCTGGTCAGGAACCTCTGTGGTCTGTCCAGTTGCTGCATGTGCTTCATGAGGAACATGTTGAAAGGGGTGTTATGCTCAATGATGGGCCTGATAAGGGAGGAATACAGGGAAGTTATGACTTCCCTGTTCCTGGAAGAAATACCCTTACTAATGAGGTGAGCCATATAGAATGCTCTCTGTATAATGGAGGAAACACAGTGGTCAAAAGTTAGATTGCTGTCAACTTGGGTGCCCAAGTCCCTCACAACTGCTTGCATGGTTAGGACACTGTTATTAATGTGATAATTTGGAGAGATGTCACTCTCCCCGGTGAGGATGATGATGCATTTTTTGATGTTTAGTTTGAGGCCATTTTTCTGGCACAAGTCATTTGTCTGAGTGAGACCCTCTTGTAGTATGTTTACATCACTAGGGGAGTTGATGACAGTGCCCAGCTTGCAGTCATCTGCAAACTTGGTCAGCTATAGACCTCTGGTTTTGGCTTGCACCTCAGAGAAGTATATCCCAAACAGCAGGGGCCCCAAGATCGATCTCTGGGGTATGCCAGTCATTACAGGTCTACTACTTGAGGTAGCTTCCCCTATTTTGACTGAGTGAGTTCTATCAGTGAGCCAGTTAGCCACCCATCTGGTCACATATGGATTTACACCAAGCTGGCATAGTTTATCTATTATGCCAGTGTGGAGACACTATTCCCCACTCGGGTACTATGATGATAGTGATGGTAGACACTGTGATGCTAGTGATCTTTATATAATTTCATGTAGTTCATCTAAAGCTACCAATAAAGTACATGCAATTGATTGGCAGTGTCAGTAGTGTAAATAGGTAGCCTACTCATTCTTACTGCAGAAGGCAGTGAGGCTCTATTCTCACACCAGGTAGATGAAATGTTGACATTGCAGTGCAGCATAAGGGGGGTGCTGCACTCCTGTTTGTCATCTTTCGGATGAGATGTTAAACCAAGGCCCCATCTATTTGAGCTGGTCATAGCTTAGGTGGATGAATATGATTCCAATGGCATCTATCAAAAGAAGTATGGGATGTTCCCCGATGCCCTGGCCAACTTTCCCCTAGTAATATAAATACCACCTTGGGTCTCCCTTGAAAAAAGTCCACTACTCTAGTGGGACTAACCAGTCAACAAAGGATAAATAAAAAAATTCTTCATAAGAATAAGGAGTGTAGACAGTTAAAGTGGCTATAACTACTGGTGGGGGCTAGGGTTGCCAGCTGTCCGGTTTTTGACCGGACTGTCCGGTTTTCTCACAAATTGTCCGGTGACACATTTCTTTCAAAACCGGACATGTGAAGTCCGGGTTTTGTGCCACTGCCACCCACAGTCTCAAGCATTTCTCCTGAGTCCCGTGCCATCTTTACTCTCTCTCTCTCCCCTCCTTATTGCGTGCGGTCCCGGTGTGCTTTTTTTAAGGGTGTTCTACTTTAAGAACGCCCTTTGCATCTGGTCGCGCAGACGCAGAAGAAGCCAAAATTGTTTACATGACATCTTCATCTTCTGCGCGGTGGAATTTGAATTCCAGTCTCCGACTCCACTCCAGAAGACGTTTGGACTTCGCAGCGGAGTGGACCACCATGAATGGTTGGTTGGACAGGACAAATCAGAGAGGTAGGTGTGTGTGTGTGAGGCTGCCGCTGCTATGAAAAGGAGAGCAACTGAAATGTAATTAACTTAAGGGGAAGTTTTTTTTTTTATAATTTGATCATTCAGAGGCCAGGAAACATTGTATGGTTGGTACAGTCTCATTGTCATTGTATTGCATTGAATGCCTTTTGACAGACAATGTTTAGAACTGATGTACCATTTTAGATTTGTGTTATTTGCAAAGTACCGTGCTTGCTTAGGAGTTTTTTTTTTCTTTTTATAAGTAGTTGCATTGTATAAAATCTAGGCTGCAGGCCTGCAGCAACACTGGCGGCCTGTGTTTTGCAGGAGGACTTGACATTTGAAAGGTTGCTGTGTGTTGCCACTGAGCAGTGAAGTTTGTTTATTTTAGATGCACCCATTTTCTAGTTAACTTTAGCAGTAAAGCCACGTCGGAGAGGATACTTTACTAGATTTAGAAGCAGCAATGCTATTTTGCTGTAGAACATTTGTGATTTTGAGTTGGTAAGTGGGTTGATGTTGGTCGGAGTAACGTGGTATTAAGTTACTGCTTTTTCACCCTATCTTGTGTATGTTGTTTAAAGTGTGTTTGTTCTTTTGTCTGACTGTATCTTAATTTTTTTATGGTGAACTTTTTGTTAACATTTAAAAACTATTAATTGTTGTTTAAAAGCAGCACATTTTAAAACATCGCATAATAACCAAAACAGGTGAAGTTCTTGTCACTAGTTTGTAAGTACTCTTTTTTTGATACATAACCTTTCCTACCAAAAAGCTGCTTCAGCACTAGATTAGTATAGAATGAACACTTGATTATTATGAAATCAAGCCCTCAAATTCCAAGTCTTTTTCTTAGAGTTCAAAACTTTCCATAGTAAAGGCGATCCTCTTTTTGTCACATTAAATTTCTACATATTAAGCCATATGACACAATTAAGTTATATTTTTTCACATTTCTAAAAAATGCTCATATTTTTGGATCATAGGCGGTAAAAAATAAGTTCAAATGAAAAACTATTCAATGCTAACTAATCTCTTCTAGGTCTTGAACTTAATTTTGTAAAGCACTATAAATACAGTAAATCTTAATATTTTGTAAGCAACTTTAGAATACTTACATAAATGCTCAAAGCAAAGGTAAACGTAATCCACAACCACAACTGGTCACTTGGCCAGATGCATTTTCTTTGAACATGGGTTTCAATGCTGTTTCGGTGAATGTGAGCTTTAAAGGCAGAGTAGTTTTAATGCTAAGTCTGTTTTCATTGTGAGACTGTAATTGTTTTGTTTAGCAGTGGCTGAAAGCAGGCATCCAGAACAGAAAAAGAGGGCGTTCCCATCAGCTGATGTCACAGTGATGTCACAAAATGGGTGGAGAATGGATGGGAGAGGGGTAGGGAATGGGTGGAGTTGTGGGTGATGCGAGGGGCGTGACCTTAGTCCGGTTTTAGCCACAAAGAAAGCTTGCAACCCTAGTGGGGGCTGGAGACTCTTTGTGGATTACAGTACCTTTATGATTTTATTATATGGACATTTTTAACAGTTTTTAATTTATCTTTGCATGACTAGTGTGTATGTGTAACAATTAAGTTGTAATGTTTTTCTACTTTGATTTGATGTGAAATAAATGTGAAATATGTGACTTCGGTCAATATTAATTTTTTGACATTGACACTGACATTTGAGAAGGATTTAGTCAACAATGTAACTATAATTGCTGGGTTTGATGGATATCTGTTGATAAAAATGACCCTGATGAGCTGATAACTTCTATTAGTCTGTCTTTGCTGGACTAGTGTGTGCATTAGTGTAAATCAAATTGGAATACTGTAGCTATTACTGTCAAAATCAGACTTGATGTGTGCACAGTCGATAAAATGGTGGTAATTGTTGGGCGTAGATATTGGTGAATTATAATGACAGCAGACTGGGTGACCTTTTTTAGCTGAAATGTTCTGAATGGATACTTTTGTCATTACTTGTTTATACATATTTTTCCACTGCTTACTGGAAAAATGTTCAAAACTACAAATTTAAAATGCACAATGACAAATGATGCTGCATTAAGCAAGAAATATAATTTATTTTAAAACAATCAGAAAGGTGACTCCTTTACAATGAATGGAAGTTTCAAAGCATTATCAATGAACGTGAGTTTCAAGGGAAGAGAAGTCTACTGTTGCTAATGCTAAGTCTATTATCAATGTGAGACTTTTGTTTTGTTTAGCAACTGGCAATCAGTGTTTGTGCTCTAAAAGTTTGAAATAGAAGTTTTACATTAAATTACTCTAAAAGTAAAATAAGAAAACAGTATGTAAACTGACAGGTTTGAACAGTATTTATGGCACCTAGTGAGACATCCAAGTAATCTGACACTAGAATGGCTGCAGTGGGGAGAGGGGCCCTGGCCTGTTACTCTACCTAGGGCCCCATTTGACCATTATCCAGCTTTGCCAGATAGTGAGGTGTGCAGCACATGGCAGTGCAGGTGAAGTGGTGGCATATAGCCTAGATGTATGGCCAGTAAAAAGTGCTGTTATACAGAACAAACATGATACATGCAGTGGTAACATCAAGCAGTGGTGGTCAATGCATGGTTGAGGTCTACTGTTAATCAAACATTTACACAATGACTGCACAGTTTGTAATGTAGAGTGGCTGACAGTTGACATTATGTACACAGTTGGCCAGGGACAAAAAGAGACATATCATTGGAGGCAGAGATGAGGTCTTAAAGTGAAGGATACTCTGTGTCATAGGTAATTACCTCCTGAGTTGGGGACGAGTGTGCCATTATGTGACTGTTTGCTGAAGCAGAGGTGGGGGAGGGTATGCTGTATTGACAATTTCATTATGTGATGGGGTTAGGATGCCACTGACCAATCTGCTGGCTCACTGCATTAGGAATCAGGGATGGTGTGTGACTACAACAGTGTGACCTGGATGGAGTCTGCTCATGAGATGTCTTACCAGTGGAAGCCAAGTGTCATGGTAATCTTTGGCAAAGGATGGCAGAGCACAGTACATGATTAGGTGCACCTGAAGACTATGCACCCTATGGTGACCACCACAGATCCGCCTTTAGTACATACCCTACAAATGACCTCAGACAAAATCTAGCATGGGCAGTAATGGTGTCATAGGCAATCCCCTTTACTGGGTGAAAATGAAAGCAGTATGTGCAACAAGAGACCTCCTAAAACCATGTCATTATGGATGACATGCAACATAGCAGTCAGCTCTGGGCTGTTGTCAGTTGCAGCAGATTGTACCTCAAAGATGCCATGGTGCATGTGTTGATTGATTTAGAGTGCTATTCACATGTCAGGGGCCAGCCGTGAAACATGGTGGCATCAGGCATCCTTTGAGGCTGGGAAATAGTGGGTCTATACACCTGTGAAGCAGAAGACATATTTGCTGTTGCAGCCTCCAGGAGCATCACAGGTGGTCTTATCCATGTGGGACTCTTCACATAATAGGAGTGGTGAGCACTTAGACTATGCAGCTCCAAGCTGATTTGTGTTTGAGACCATCATTTCAGCCTCTACTGTTGTTAGATGTCCACCCTGAATGAATACAGTGCCACTGTATCATTGGACTGTAACTCAGTTATCTTTGTTTTGTCATCATCATCATCACTAGCTTTTGCACAGGTGCCAGCATTAACCTGTTGTCCTGCCTCAGCCTCTGGATATGTCATCACAGTGGTGATCTTCCCTGTGACTATCCAACAACAACAACAGATACACTGGAGTGAACATGAGTGTATGTGCCAAAACTAGTGCTCTGTGACAGACACATTAGGTGTCTTTATAGAAGATGCACTATACAGTCCTAACCTACTACTGCTCCTATCCAGTTATGGCCACACACCTGATGTTTCCATAGCAACACAGAGGCAACATATATGCTTTGGTCAGACAATAGTCTCTATGTGCAGTGCTATTGCACAGAAATCTGCTGGACACGTTACTAACCTGGTATATCATCCACAAAGATGTCCTCAAGCCAGTGTCTACTCCTTTTGGAACCATGTCACTCTGTAGTGACATCAAAAACTTCTCTGACTTTGACAGCCTGCTGCTCCTTGGTGGCCCAGCTGTAGCTAACCTCCCAGCTGCTACCAAATGTGTATTTGCTTTGGGATAGCATATCAGTAACTTGGTTATGACACTGCTGTAATGTATGACTGAGCCCCCCACCTTACTGTATTTATGATATGGATCACTGACTCCCACACCTGACGCTCTAAAGACTGGCTAGCACCCTACCACCCAAAGGTGCTATCCATATATCATAAATGAATGATGAAGGGCACAACTTTCTGTAGAGCAGAAATTGCCCCACCTTTGCTGCTTATGTCTTCTCCTGGACATTTATTCATTTACATTTGTTAATTGGGATTTTCTGACTGAGCAATAATGGTCCCATTTCCCTAGAGGTCTGGGGAGAAAAGCTCCAAATAACAATGCTTAATAATACTTTATGAAATATATATCTAAAACATGCATATATAAGTGATGCATAATGTACCAATTAGCAAAATTGTTACAGCCCACATAAGGAACATATTTACAATATGTTTTTTCATGAGAAGGAAATGGATAGGAAAGCAGAGAGGGATAAGAAAAAAGGAATAAAACTACAATTCAAACAGTAACCTGAGAGAGAGAAAGAGAGAGAAAGAGAGAAATAGATATGCAGAGAAACTTAATTAGAGTGTTTAAAATAGAGCCATTTCAAGGAAGACTATTTTTGTAGAGGAAGTATAAAATGACAGAGCTGTGCTAAGGGGGACATTAAACACTTTATTGTAGAAACAGAAGTTTTTGATGTATTTATAGTGTTGCATTAATGTCTTGACAAATTACAATTGCGGATCTGTTTAGGAAGATCTTTTGTTTTAAGTGATATTATGAGTTTACCCTGTAGAATGTTTTATTAGCACTTTATACGTAGGCATGTACAAGTGTGAGTGAAATGAGTTTTTAGTTCTATTAGGAATGTTCTAATTTCTTGCTTTGACCTTACATGTGTAGCTAGTGAGATCCATAATTTGGTTACCTCTGGCCTCTCCCACTCTGAGTAAGGATGGAAAGCCTGAAGGGGGTTACTGTCAAGGCAATCATTTACTTTAGCTACTGTGCATTTGTGACATTTGCTGTAGTATGTTGCTTATGCTTACCTCTAAGAACTTGTGGTCATTATCTAAGAGCCTGGAGATTTGCAAAAGTCCACATGATCTGGGTGAAATCGCTCATCTTAAGCCTACTTGGATGTTTTCTCTACTGGAATAAAACTTTCTTGAAATAAAACAAGCCCATGGAAATCATTTTAACAAAAGGTACCAAGTTACTATTCTACTCTGAATTAAACTATTCTTAACTTAGTTGTATACCTGTTATTTGCCTTTGAATTAATTTTCCTTTTGAGATATTTTTGTTGGTTCCCAAGTACACTTGGGTTTGGGACTCTTTGTGCCTCTTACCAGATGGATTGTGTATACAGCTAACTTCTGCTGGAGAGCACCAGCAATGTGTCTGTCATGCTACAACAGTGCAGGAACCCTGAAGATCTCTATGCATACAATGCATGCATCTCTGTTTATCTCCATTCATGCTATGTCTCACTATCTTAGTATGTACATTCCCAGTCTTGTTTGTCTGTGCTATTGTGTGTTTCTGTCTAGCCCCCTCACTATTCCAATTTTCTTTCCTAACCTGCTTTCCCTTTCACCCTTTCCTGTATTCTCTCTTCTTCCCTTCCTATAAATAAAAAATAAGGCCCTAACCCTTAGAAAAAATTATATGAGATATTATTTTACACTCCTATATTGTACTATTTTGTGAGACCCTCTACTTGTTCCCCCCTTTTAATCATCTTCTATGAACCACAGTTCTTCTATTTTATTTAGCCTAAAACTGTCAGCACATGTGGACACCATAGCAGAGCAGATACAGATACTTTATGGCTATATAACTTTCTGCAGGTTTGTGCCATCCTGCCTAGAGGTGCTCTAGAACATCCAGTCTCACCTCTGCCTGCACTGGTTTATATTTCAGATGTATTGGTGTGTGTATGTTCAGGTTTTCTGTTGTGTTTTCTTGAGAAATGAAATGTGGTATGTGACCATTTTATGGACATAGTCTTGTACTTCTAGTTATAGGTTTCACTACACAGCTGGGTTACTTGCATAGTCGCACTGCCTGGAAGTATACACTTGCATAGTTGAATTGGTACTCTTTTACATAGCTTGAGTTGCATCCAGCAGTAAATAAGTACTTTACATCTCAATTTGGATATGTAGTGCCTCCCAATGTCAGTGGGCTGGCTACTTAGCAGCACTGGGGTTGCTCAGAACTGCAGTGTAGCTCTATGAATCTCAGCCTACGTGCTTGCAGTCTTCAGTGTTCTAGCACAAAATGCCATGTCTTATGGAAAGCAGAAGAACAAAAAGTAGGACATGGAATCATGGAAAGTGAAAGGTATGTCAGTCAAGCTTTGAAGCAGAAAAGTCTTTCTGTATGACTGGAAGAATGATAAAATTGCAAGACTAGCAGTCATATTAATAAAACTCATCTGTACCAAATACTTGCTTGAAACACAAACATTTTATCTAAAAACTTATTCATGCCCAAAACTCACATGAAAAGAAGACGGCCATTCCTCAACATAAACTAATTAATTTAGTGCAGGTATATAAAGTACTTTCAAAACCATGAAACACTGGTTCAATTGAAGTGCAGACACAGTGCAAATGACTCAGGAGCTCCTTCCAAAATTCCAAAGTGGTTTGGAAGCTAGAATAAGCTTCATTCATATTATTTTCCAAGTCAGAGCATTGTTTGTGATTTATAATTTATATCGATGTCTTCTACTCCTTTGTTCTAAAACAGAAGTGAAAGCATGTGTTTAGTTACAATATTTGCAAATAAATGTAGAAAAAGAACAGTTCAAGAGTACCTGCTGTTGACATCCACCTCCATGAACAATGAAGTTAAATATCTCTGCTGCTAGTGGCTGATAACAATTTACACTTTAACACCTACTGTGCAAGGAATCACTTTATATGAAGATTCTAATTATGCCAAGATCTTTTCCTTGTTTTATGCTGTAACTGAATACAAATTTCAAAAAGGTTGGGTGTCGGGCTGGCAACTCGACACCGTAAAACTCCACTGCCAGTCATGAGAGGACAGGTGATCCGGTGTGGCGACCCCTAACTGGGAAAAGCCGAAAGAAGAAGAAGAAGAAGCATGGCAAAAACACATCAGTTATCACAAACACACACACACACACACACACACACACACACACACACACACACACACACACACACACACACACACACACACACACACACACAAATACACACATGCACACACACAAAAATAAATAAAAAAATAAAAAAACAGATGCTTCTACAAGACAAAATCAACTTAAAAAAGCTATATAGACACTAAAGGTTGCTCTTCTTGCTGAATTAATTTAAGCTTAGTAGAATGCAAACTAAAATATAATTCGTAGAATTGTTTCAGCTGCATAAAATGGAAAAACAGTAAAACCACTATATTTTAAACAGCCATATTATTGTTTACTATTGTACTCAATGTTATGCACTGAATGATTTACTTTAATTACAGAGGAAGATGACTTTAATTTTTGTTGTGTGTTGGGTATATATATATATATATATATAATCTACAAGTTTTCATGGACAGGACTGTGAGGCATTGGGAGTAGTGTATACACACAGACACACACACAAACACGTGTGTGTGTGTATGTATGTATATATATATATATATATATATATATATATATATATATATATATATACATATCACATAACACATACTGCAGCATTAAGAAGTTTAAAGATATATGTCAGTATCACATTAACAGGTTTTCAAGCTGGTCTAGAAGCTGAAGGAAAGCAGCAACAGTATACTAAAGGAAAATATATATATATAAATATTCATACAAACATACATCCCTCCTCTACTACTGTCTTCCTTTACACCATTCCCTCTTCTGACCTACGGTCCCTTGTGCAGTCACCCCTTTCTACTTTTTACTCCCACTCTACTTTCCCTCAAATCTGAAGCCCCTGTACTTACACAATTCTTTTTCTAGCCACTAATCTAATTATACCTTGTTTCTTTTCATTATATTCCTACAACCTTAACTTCCCCTCCTGCTGGATTTATTATTGTTGTTTCTCCTGTTACAACCTATTACTACACTTTTTGTATATATAGCTATGTACTATTCCACTGAGTACATTTTTTCTTATCCATTGTATTCATAAGATTGTTTTGCTCTGTAATATTGTTAATTTGTCTGTATTCGTATGTATTTTTATGCCTGTTTGGAGCTTTTCCCCTTGCGTCTCCACTGAAAAAGGATAAATTCTTACTCAGCTGGACCAACTCGGTTAACAAATGCAAAAAAAATACATAAAAAAAAAAAAAAAAAAAAAAAAAAAAATGTATATAGATGTGTGTGTGTGTTTGTGTTTGTGTGTGTGTGGTATGATCCCAGTTATTCTCATTTGGGGTAATGTATAATTATCGGCTATGGGATGGATAAGGCCAATCTAACACCCAATGAAATAGGTTCAGCACCAAAAGGGAAATTGGCTTGGCTTAAAATAGACCACAAGGGCAACTACCTAGTATTTACCTATGAACCTATGAACTGATAAAAACTGCTTGAACAAAGATTTGGGCATGCATGTATTTTCTGTTTTTCTCCTGTCTTTTTAATGTTGTGGCTGGAACTTGCTGCGAAATTAGCAACATGATTCTTTGTGCGCCGAATGTTTAAACATGCTCTGAAGCAGCACAATAACATTGTGATTAGCATTGCTGCTTCAAAGTGCTTGGGTCTACAGTTTGTTTCTCAGCCTGAGTATCTTCTGTGTGGAGTTTGCACATCCTCCATGTGTCCATATGGATTTTCACCACACGCTCCAGTTTCCCCCCACATCCTCAAAGACATGTCATAACTGAAATGGAATTCCTCAAAATTGTCCATTGATGTGTATCTGCAGTATGACAGTGAGTTTATTTATATGCATCCTTTGACTAGGTTAGTCCCACTAGGCTAGGACCCCCTTTTCAGGGGATATCAGAGGTGATATTTATACTACTAGGGGAAACTTGGCTAGGGCATCAGGGAACTTCCCCTACTCTGTGGCATATGGGTACACAATTTACAGCTATGCTTCCTGCTTCTGGTCTGGATGCAAGGGCAGATCAGAGAAGCAAGAAGCAGTATGGAGGAGAATGGTACCAGTGAGCGTAAAAGCAGAAGGAAGGAAGGAAGGAATGTGAAGTGACAGTAAAGGCAATCAAGCCTTCAAAAAAATATTTTCAGAGAAGGGTGTTAAGAAAATAGAGGAGAGGAGGAGGAAGAAGGGTATGATGGCACAAGAGGAGCAGTGTGAATCTACACAAGACATGACATCTTATTTCAGCAGAAATTGTTCAAGGAGAAAGTAGCATCAAAGGAGAGATTCCTTGTTACAACCCTCCAGTGAGGAGGGTTGTGGGATGTGTATCTTACAGATTTAATTGAACAAAGTGAACTGGAAAGTGAAAAAAACAGTGCCATGGGGTGAAATAATGGAAAAAATACAAGAAGAGAAAGTGCAAGAAATAAGGAAGGAGAAGAAAAAAAAAACATGCACAAACTGTAAGAGAGGGAGAAAAAAAGATGAAAAGAAAATAGAAATAAAAAGGAAACACCATGTAAGAATAAGTAGCAAGATGGAAAAAGAACTTGATAAGTATGAAATATGGGATAATGTTATCACACCACTGGGTCTCAAACCTAGACAGGTAAGACTCTATTTATGACACCTTTTTGAAGAAACACAATATATGGAGAATGTTTTAGAACAACATGAAAACAAAAGAAATGATAGTCCTTGGAACTTATATGTCATACAGGCATTCAACAGAGACAAAAAGAGAATATATATACAATTTTATACAGAGGCAGAAAAAGACATTCTAAGACACTATTTAGAGACTGTGTGCAAAGATATAATGGACATTACAAAGATTTATGACAACATAGGTTTATGGACTGGAGGATGGAAATGTGGAGTTATTTTAAAAAGATATTGCATGTGCCTAGTATAAACAATGAGGAGGGGAACAAGGGGTTTGTAAAATGCTGGGGACAACCAAAGACATGTTTCTTTGTGGTAAAAATGACCCTTTAATTAATAATTGTGATAAAAGAAAATGTTTTATTTGTGGTAAAACTGGTTGTGAAGCAAAAAATGTGAACAAAAATGGATAAAATGTGAAAAAATAGGACACTCATGGATGGAATGTGATGTAAAAGGGAAAGACACACTGGAAGGGAAATAAGATCAAGTAAAAGATAATGTTATAGCAGATAACATAGAAGGGATACAAAAGGAAAATGAGGAAGGCATAACAATAGAAGTTAAAAAATACACAAGGGAAGAAAGAGAAAAAGAAGAAGAAATAAGTAATTTGAGTGAAGAGGGAGAAGATAAGAGGGTAAGAATCCAAAGCAAAATGAATTATATTGGGAAAAGAATAAAAACAGAAAATGTAAATTTAAAAATATAAGTATAGGAGAAAATAAGAAAGGAAAAGTATAAATAATAACAAAATATTATGTACAAAGTGAGAATCGTATCTATAAATGTGACAGTATAAAGAATGTAAAAAGAAGACTAGGGCTATTAGAATGGTGTAGATTGTTGGATGTTGATATCATTATACTAATAGACATAAAAGTTTTAATGGAAGAAGAAGAGAGAACACAAGTAAACTATTGCAAGGTAAAGTTATATGGAATACAGGAGAAGAAAAATGTGCAGTTATAGCAATTTTAAATAAAGAAGTCATAGAAATTTTAGATTATAAATTAGTAATATTAGGAAGAAGGTTAATAGTGGATATAAGATGAAAAAATCAAGTATACATAATTGTGACATTGTATGTATATGTTCTACAGAAGTAAAGGGACATTATATTTAGAAAAACGTCTTGATTATGTTAGTGCTAAAATGCAAATAATATTAGTGGGAGATTTTAACTGTGATCTGAGGCATAGCAAAAAAGAAGGGGCAGATGTCAAAGTCATTTTTTTAAGTATTTAAAAATAGAAAGATGTATTTATGGAACAATAAACACTGGACATATAATAGGGGTAATTTGAGAACAGAAATTGATTATTTTATAGTATCAGAGTGTTTAAAAGTATTACATAAAGGAATTATTTTTTTCAGATCATGTAGCAATCTGGATAGAGAGTCAAGAAAAAGAAGCATATATAAAATAGGTAGATGCATTAAAGGAGAAATTAAACAGAACTGAATGATAATATAAAAAAATATTCAGTTATGGTTAGATTGTATAAACATGAGAAGGTTTTAAAAAGATTGGGCAAACTGGTGGATAAGTTTAAAAGAAAAACATAAACAAGAGATTTTGGAATGGCAGAAGATCAAAAGAATAGCAGATAGTCACAAATATAAGGATCCAGTGATCAATATTTTAAATATATGAAAAGTAACAAAGAAAGATTTCTAGATAAAGAAAATGTTATATGAAATGAATCAAGAAAATATTAAAAGGATTCTGTTCAAAGATATTAATTACAA
Organism: Protopterus annectens; assembly: GCF_019279795.1. Lineage (NCBI taxonomy): Eukaryota > Metazoa > Chordata > Ceratodontiformes > Protopteridae > Protopterus > Protopterus annectens. Next base: position 446,998,138 of record NC_056737.1, on the reverse strand, counting down.
GGGAAAAGTTGGAAGTAGCACCTTATGTAAGTAAGATGGCAAAAGAAAATAAGAGAATAATAAGAGAGTTAAGAGATGAGAAAGGAAATCTAGTCAATACACAAAATAAAAAATGCAGGTAATAAGAAAACATATTATGAAAACATTTGTCAAATATGAAGCTATAAGAAGGCATAAATGGAACTTAAAAAAATAACTAAAGAAAATAATGAGGTGATGGGAAAAAGATCACTATGATAGAAATAAAATAATGTTTGAAAGCAGCAAACCTGGAAGCAGCTACAGGTTTGGATGGAATTGATTATTCGATGTATAGAGATATGCAAGAATGGCAAAAAGAATAACTTTTGGAGGCTTTTAATGAATGGTTAGAGAAAGGAATAAAACCTGAAAGAATATGTATGGGTTGTAATGAAGTTCATATGGAAAAAAGGAGACAAAACAGATATAAAAACCCGGAGACTGATAATGTTGAACAATGTTGATTATAAGATATTTATGAAGGTAATACACAATAGAATAGAAAATAAATTAAATAATTTATTGAATGAAACAATTTTTGGAATACAATGGAAGGGGGTCAAGAACTTTTAATGATCAAAAGAGAAATAATAGAGGATGTGACAGCGAGAAAAGCAGAATATAATATTTTAATAGGAGATGTAAGTAAAGCACTTGATAAGATACAACATGGAGTATTATGAGAGATTTTAGAAGAATATGATCTAAATAAAAAAATAATATTTTGGTTTTGGTGTATAACAAAAACAAGTAAAATTTGTGGTTAATGGCTGGCTGGGTGAGAAAATAGAAATAAAATGTGGTAGAAAACAGGGATGTCCAGCAAGTAGTGTCTTGTTTCCATTAATCATGAATGCAATTGCTAATAAAGTAAGCTTAATATTGAAAGGAGCTAAATACTACACAACAGAATTAATTCAGATTCCAGTAATGTTTTCTTTTGCAGATGATTTAGTATTAGTTGTAAAAAATGAAAACATGGATGAAACAGCTATAAGGACACTTAGTAAAGAAGTAAGGGTGTTAGGTGTGAATATTAATGAAGAAAAGAGTAAGGGACTAGGATTTTCAGGTAAAATAGACAGGGTTCAGTTTAATAAAGTAGAGACAGAAATTTTGTGATTAAAGTTTGGTAATGAATAACAGAGATTAATACAGTGGAAGAACATCATACATAAAATAAGACATATTTGTATGATCTGGTGAACATTCAGACTTACATATAAAAAAGCATATTTTCTTAACTCAGTGATATTAGGTAAAATATCTCATTTAGCAAGTGTGTTTCTGCTAGCAACTGAATTTGAGAAAATGAATGTCTATGTGGTTTGCATTCATATGGGGATCAATATTAAACCTAATAAAAAGAGGAATTTTTTGTTTCAAAAAAAGAAGGAGGATTGTGTTTAATAAATGCAATTTTGCACATAACATCATTGAATTTGTATAAAGTACTGACCTCAATAAAAGAAAGAGAAAAAAATGGTAGTAAATATAATGAAAGAAAAATATAAACATATTTGAGAGAAACTTAAACAATTAAAAAGAAATAAAGGAATGATAAATGCAGAAATAAGAATATATCAAGAGTAAATATTGTTATGGAAAATTGATATAAATAATATAGAAAAAATAGGAATGAATGGTATGAAAACATAATGGATTCATTTTATTATATTTTTCCATGGAAGCATTTGGAAGAAAGAAAAATAAAAGCTATAAAAGCAAGAATGAATAGATGTGAAAAATATTTTGACTGTATAGATTTTTATGGAGATTATCCATAAACAAGCTTGCAGTAAAGGCAAATGTACCATATAAGGAGATAAGAGAAAGAGTTTGTACATATTATTTTCAAGTGGAAACTATGTGACATGTTTTTTAAATTTGAAATACTGAACTAATTATGGAATAAAATATATGAAAAAGAATGTATAAAGGTATTGAAAAGTGTAAAAAAATGTAAATATGGATATAGAAGACTTGTAGCCACAAACCCAGCACTCAAATTAAAAGACTAACATTCAGGAAGTTTATTAAAACCAACAACGTTTTTATTGCACAAATGAGCAACTTCTTCAAAAAAAGTACAAGTAACAAGTGCTACCACTTTTAAAAGTTCCACTCAGTGACTAACATATCAGTGAACCAATCAGTGTTAGCTCTTATGTTTAATTAATTACTAATTTTTCAAGCACTATAGAGACACTCTAAAGATACTATAAAAGTGTAATAAAACCACATAGTTTATACTAATATTGAATGCTGTACTAACAAGTTAATCAAGCAAGTTGAAAAAATGTTAACTGAATTAGTAAAAATATATATGTTGCATATAAAACCATGCAACTGGAATCAATATTATGCTAGTCTATTAACTACAACTAGTCAGCAGTTGTTGTAACTAGTTAAATAAAACAAAATCAACATCTAAAATAACTCTTCAATTTTAGGAAGCAAGATATATTACAATTATCATTAAGACCTAGGTAGGAAAAGGCGTTCAACAGTAATTGCCATTCAAGTTCACGACATTCTAAAAACAGTGATGTAGGACCACCCCTACCATCCTCTGTAATTTGGTCAATCACTACAAAAGAAAAAGAATGGTCAGGGTAAACACCAATGTGTTTAGCTAACGCATTATCGCTTTTACCTTTAGTAATGGCATAGGTGTTTTCATATATTCTGTCCTTAAATTTGCGGTCGGTTTTCCCGATGTAAAATGCTGGACAGTTGTTACATACTGCCACATAAATAATGCTTTTGGAATTACAGTCAAGTCTGTGGTGAATAGGGTATTTTTTGATCCCAATCTGAAATGAATTTGTAGATTTTACATGTCTACACAGCTTGCACGCACCAGAATTAAAACAACCTTTAGTTCTGTTATTAAATCTCCATTTCTTAGTTTCCAACAAGTTCTTTCAATTGGCACCTCTCTTGTAGATAATGGAAAACTTAGAACCAGTCCTGTCGAACAACAGGTTATCTTTACAAAGGAGGTGCCAGTTCTTATATGAAATAAATTGCACATATTCACTGTCTTTATTGAAAACAGAAATGAAGTTAGACATCTGTGAAGAAAAGGTCTTAGCTTTATGTAATACTGGTAAAGGGCAGCTACTAAAAGAATTAACCATGCTGATAGACTGTAAGTCAGCTATTTCACTTCCATGATATGTACTAAAAAACTTTTTATCATATAAAATAGCTTTAAAGGTACCTGTCATACGTTTGTTCTTAACTTCTGTTACTAGTTCGTAAACTAATTGAATAGGATACCCTCTATTTACAAACATGTTTGTTAAGTTGTCACATTCCTTAATGAAATCAACGTCTAAGGAACATAGTCTAGCTGCTCTAACAAGTTGGCCTTTAACGATGGAACGTTTCTGTTTAAAAGGGTGTGCACTGGAAAAGTGCAAGTATGAATTACACTAAGTAGGTTTTCTGTAAATACTAGAACACAAATAATTTTGATCTAAATTTTTTGTCAGTTTAACGTCTAGATAATCAATACTAGTCATGTCAAATTTATAAGTAAATTGAAAAAAAGAAGTGGTGGTGTTCAAGTAATCCACAAAATTGTTAGCTTCTGTTTGGTCACCTTTAAAAATAATAAATATATCATCAAGAAATCTTGTGTAATATTTAATTAGGTTTCTCTTATCTGGTAGATCAAAAAATAAAGGTTTTCTCCCAATAAGCTACAAATATATTCACTAAACTTGCACCACATGGTGAGCCCATTGCTACACCATGTTTTTGTAGGTAGTGTTGACCATTAAAGATAAAAAAATTGTTGGTCAAAATGATCAATAAGTTTAATGACCAAATCTATCTCTTCTGTTTGAGCGTTTTTTTCTTTCAACATCAACGCTGTCCATTCGACAGCTTCCAAATGTGGTATAGAAGTATAAAGGTCCACTACGTCTATGGTCAAAAATTATCGTGAAAATCTATGATTAATTCATTCAGGTTAGCCAAAAATGACCAAGAGTCTTTGCAAACTTGAGGGATTTTTTTCAGGTATTTCTGCAAAATGAAATCAGCAACTTTAGCACATGGGTAAGTTAATGACACTCTGCTATCAATTAAAGGCCTCATTGGTGGATTCAAAAGGTCTTTATGAATTTTTGGAATCCCAAACATAATGGGAAGCTTGGGAAATGGAATGTTTATATAATTAAACATATCAATGTTGATTCTTGCTTCAATGAACAGGTCTCTAAAGTACCCTTTAACCCTAGCCTGAGCAATATTGTATTCGTTAAGTGAGACTTTAGAATAAGCTGGACTGTCAAGAACTAATTCCATTTTTTTGTTGTAGTCACTGATGTCAGAAATGACCAGTCCACCGCCTTTGTCAGGTTTAATACACCTTACCATTTGAGACCTTAATAGTGGTTTTATTACACTTTTATAGTATCTTTAGAGTGTCTCTATAGCGCTTGAAAAGTTAGTAATTGATTAAACATAAGAGCTAACACTGATTGGTTCACTGATATGTTAGCCACTGAGCGGGACTTTTAAAAGTGGTAGCACTTGTTACTTATACTTTTTTCCTGAAGAAGTTGCTCATTTGTACGATAATAACATTGTTGGTTTTAATAAACTTCCTGAACATTAGTCTTTTAATTTGAGTGCTGGGTTTGTGGCTACGAGTCTTCTGTTTCTGTTCCATTTTTCTACAGTGTTTGTTTTTTGCTGCTTTTGTTTTGTTTGGTTTGTTATGGCCACAAGTGCACTTGATAATCCTCCCAGCCCCAACTTGTTTGGCTCGACTACACCAGTGGGACCAGTTGATTTGGCGTCTTTTAAGAACTCGTTGTCACAACGTATGGACAACATTGTTTCACGTTTGGATATACTAGATAATAATAACAGAGTCGTAGCATCAACTCTTACTACGAGTCCACAGCGCATTTTAGTTGACACAAACAGTTCCAACGCTTTTAGGAACGATAATATCAGAGGCGAACTGAGTGGGTCTAGTAACAGCTCTAGTACTTTACCTCTTGGTCAGAAATCTAAACAAGATAATCAGCAGTCTGGTAGTACATCCCACTCCAGTGACACAGGGCTTATTGGCACTCCTTTTACAGACTGGGTCAACAATACAGATAGCTTGACTTCGGCTTTCCATTTAAATCAGGAATGACTGGCTAGTGATGCTCTACCCGCCTCAGTGAATATCTCAACAGTTATGGACAAACTAAAACTTTTAGATGTTAAATTGGTTAAAATAAAAAACTACAACTGGAAGTAGTTTATTTTAAGCAATGCCTTAAGGAGAAGCTGGTTCCTAAGGGTTTGAGATGCCACCAGTTTCCAACCGGCCTTGTTTGTGACTCTTTATTCCATAAGGAACTGTTAAACTTGTTTGATACTTCAGGTTTTTTACTTATGGAACTGATGATCAAACATTGTGTTCTACAAATTGAAGAACTATCGGCAGAAGTTAACAATCTCGACACAGATATTAAAGCGGATGGTGATTTTGGTAGATACAAATATGAATATGCGAGAGTCTTTACAAGTATAGACCAACTTATTGATAAACTTAAAGAGAATAAAATTAAGAAATTGAACAGGGATCGCTTGGCTTACTCAAATGGGTTTGCATACCCATTACCTCAACAAACCCAGTGTTGGGGTGAATAAGAAATCAGGCGCTAAATCTAATAGTCAACCTGTTTCTTCAGATTTGACTTCTCCACACTATTCTAATTTGAACATGGAAGCAGTTAATTGCCCACCAGATGAACCATTGAGATGTTGCGAACGACTAAAGTCTAACAGGAACAATAACAATACTAATCAAAATTTCCAACAGGTAGCTCATTCTTCGGTTTATGCTGAAAATGAACAGGTTTTTCACAAGGAAGGGCAGACCAAGAACACCTGAAATCCCAAGACCTCTCGAACCCAGAGGAACAAAGGTTGGAACAGAAAGAAACGTTAACCGATTCTTACGAGCTACAACCCCAACCAAAACAAGTCATATTAAAAAATTCCAATGGTGACTTTAATATTTATAATTTTTCTTCTGTTAATATTGATTTAGTTTTGATTGATTTATTAGCTAAAGGCAATTCTTTTGTTCCTAGTAGGAACATGAATGTAGCTCGAACTATTATTGATTTGAAGTGTTTCATGAGAAAACTTAATCTTTCCTTTCTTTTAGGAAAAAATGAATGTAACAACACTATTTTTAAACCTTCTAGCACCTTTAACCCTCCTTTACATCCTCTGCTTCATTTGTTTGAAAACATTTGTGAGCTTGACATTGGACATATCCCTTTTAATCGCAGACAGGTTAAATGTTGTAATAATGTGAGCCAGGAACAAATTCAAGCTTTGGCCCTATTAAGGTCTCAAATGGTAAGGTGTATTAAACCTGACAAAGGCAGCAGACTGGTCATTTTTGACATCAGTGACTACAACAAAAAAATGGAATTAGTTCTTGACAGTCCAGCTTATTCTAAAGTCTCACTTAACGAATACAATATTGCTCAGGCTAGGGTTCAAAGGTACTTTAGAGACCTGTTCATTGAAGCAAGAATCAACATTGATATGTTTAATTATATAAACATTCCATTTCCCAAGCTTCCCATTATGTCTGGGATTCCAAAAATTCATAAAGACCTTTTGAATCCACCAGTGAGGCCTTTAATTGATGGCAGAGCGTCATTAACTTACCCATGTGCTAAAGTTGTTGATTTCATTTTGCAGAAATACCTGAAAAAAATCCCTCAAGTTTGCAAAGACTCTTGGTCATTTCTGGCTAACCTGAATGAATTAATCATAGATTTTCACGATAATTTTTTGACCATAGACGTAGTGGACCTTTATACTTCTATACCACATTTGGAAGCTGTCGAATGGACAGCGTTGATGTTGAAAGAAAAAAACGCTCAAACAGAAGAGATAGATTTGGTCATTGAACTTGTTGATATCATTTTGACCAACAATTTTTTTATCTTTAATGGTCAACACTACCTACAAAAACATGGTGTAGCAATGGGCTCACCATGTGGCACAAGTTTAGCGAATATATTTGTAGCTTATTGGGAGAAAACCTTTATTTTTGATCTACCAGATAAGAGAAACCTAATTAGATATTACACAAGGTTTCTTGACGATATATTTATTATTTTTAAAGGTGACCAAACAGAAGCTAACAATTTTGTGGATTACTTGAACACCACCACTTCTTTTTTTCAATTTACTTATAAATTTGACACGACTAATATTGATTATCTAGACGTTAAACTGACAAAAATTTAGATCAAAATTATTTGTGTTCTAGTATTTACAGAAAACTTACTTACTGTAATTCATACTTGCACTTTTACAGTGCACACCCTTTTAAACATAAATGTTCCATCGTTAAAGGCCAACTTGTTAGAGCAGCTGGACTATATTCCTTAGACATTGATTTCGTTAAGGAATGTGACAACTTAACAAACTTGTTTGTAAATAGAGGGTATCCTATTCAATTAGTTTACAAACTAGTAACAGAAGTTAAGAACGAATGTATGACAGGTACCTTTAAAGCTATTTTATATGATAAAAAGTTTTTTAGTACATATCATGGAAGTGAAATAGCTGACTTACAGTCTATCAGCATGGTTAGTTCTTTTAGTAGCTGCCCTTTACCAGTATTACATAAAGCTAAGACCTTTTCTTCACAGATGTCTAACTTCATTTCTGTTTTCAATAAAGACAGTGAATATGTGCAATTTATTTTATATAAGATCTGGCACCTCCTTTGTAAAGATAACCTGTTGTTCAACAGGACTGGTTCTAATTTTTCCATTATCTACAAGAGAGGTTCCAATTGAAAGAACTTGTTGGAAACTAAGAAATGGAGATTTAATAACAGAACTAAAGGTTGTTTTAATTGTGGTGCGTGCAAGCTGTGTAGACATGTAAAATCTACAAATTCATTTCAGATTGGGATAAAAAAAAACTTTTCACCACAGACTTGACTGTAATTCCAAAAGCATTATTTATGTGGCAGTATGTAACAACTGTCCAGCATTTTACGTCGGGAAAACCGTCCGCAAATTTAAGGACAGAATATATGAACACACCTATGCCATTACTAAAGGTAAAAGCGATAATGCGTTAGCTAAACACATTGGTGTTTACCCTGACCATTCTTTTTCTTTTGTAGCGATTGACCAAATTACAGAGGATGGTAGGAGTGGTCCTACATCACTGTTTTTAGAATGTCGTGAACTTGAATGGCAATTACTGTTGAACACCTTTTCCTACTCAGGTCTTAATGATAATTGTAATATATCTTGCTTCCTAAAATTGAAGAGTTATTTTAGATGCTGATTTTGTTTTATTTAACTAGTTACAACAACTGCTGACTAGTTGTAGTTAATAGACTAGCATAATATTGATTCCAGTTGCGTGGTTTTATATGCAACATATATATTTTTACTAATTCAGTTAACATTTTTTCATCTTGCTTGATTAACTTGTTAGTACAGCATTCAATAGTAGTATAAACTATGTGGTTTTATTACACTTTTATAGTATCTTTAGAGTGTCTCTATAGCGCTTGAAAAGTTACTAATTAATTAAACATAAGAGCTAACACTGATTGGTTCACTGATATGTTAGCCACTGAGCGGAACTTTTAAAAGTGGTAGCACTTGTTACTTGTACTTTTTTCTGAAGAAGTTGCTCATTTGTGCGACGAAAACATTGTTGGTTTTAATAAACTTCCTGAACATTAGTCTTTTAATTTGAGTGCTGTGTTTGTGGCTAAAAGTCTTCTGTTTCTGTTCTGTTTTTCTACAGTGTTTGTTTTTTGCCGCTTTTGTTTTGTAAATATGGATATGACAGAATATGGGTACTATAAAAATGGGAAACAAAAAGATGTGGATAAATGGGATGAAAAGTTGTTTTGATTGACTTCTTCGAATCAGTCTCCAGAGCCATGGATGAGGGTAAAGCAGTCCACACAGCCTACCCGGACCTTGCCAAGGCCTTTGACACCATCCCCCACTCCAGAATCATAGATAAACTTACTAAGCTGGGCATTAATCCCTACGTCACTCAATGGATTGCCAACTGGCTTACTGACAGAACCAACACTGTAAAATTAGCTGACTCCAAATCCATCTCCAGACAAGTGACAAGTGGAGTACCTCAGGGTTCAGTCCTGGGACTTCTCTTGTTTGGCATCTACTTCTCTGAAGTACACGCCAACACTAAGGGACTCTGGCTAACAAAGTTCGCAGTTGACTGCAAACTGGGAGCCATTACTTGAATCCCCAAATGATGTGGATACTCTACATACTCTACTCTACTCTATACTCTAGGGCCTTACAGAAACAGATGCTTGGTGCCAGAGCCATGGGCTCAAGCTCAATGCCAAGAAATGTATAGTTATCCCCTTTGGGAAAAACATGTACCCATGAATTACCACATAGGTGGCAGTACACTAAACACCAAAAGTGTGATAAGGGACTTAGGGACACAGGTGGACAGTGGTCTCACCTTCAATAATCACATTGCCACAACAATCAGGAAATCCTTCTATGTGGAACACCTCATCACTAAGGGCTTTTCATCCAGAAAAAAGGAGGTCAATGTCCCACTGTACTCATCCCTCATTAGACCCATTATAGAATACAACACCCCATTTAGTATGTACCTCTCAAGACATCTGCAACAACTGGAAAGGCCACAGAAATACCTCACTAAAAGAATCACAGGCCTAAAGCAGATGCCCTATGCTGACCGTCTTAAAAAACTCCAGCTATACTCTGTCGCATATCGTCTACTCTGAGGCGATCTCTGCTTAACATACAAGGCCATGTCAAACCCAGAGCTATTGGACTTGTTACACTTAAAGAAATCCCAATCCCTCAGAGCCACACGGTCCAGGGATCTAAACCTTGTCATCACAATAAACAAAACATGCTGGAGGGATAGGTTCCTGACCCAGAGACTCCCCAGACTCTGGAATAGATTGCCCTTACCTGTCAAACAGAGCACCTCTTTGTTCCTCTTCAAAAGGAACCTTGATGATTGGATGGGAGAAAGGAAATTCACCCCGGGGATCACATCAGTCACCCTGCTAGACAGGGGTCCAGAGAAGTAGATAGTGTGGGAAGAAATAGCCAGGGAATTGTTATGGCTAGGCTTGTATAGGCCCTAGGGCCAATAGCCTAGTACCAACCTATGAACCTATGAACCTATGAATAATACAGATTATGTGGAATGAAAGAATGAATGGAGTAAGATTTAATGGAAAATGGATGTTGTCAGAAATCTTGAAAAAAATATGATTTTGGTAAAGGTAAATACAGCGGGGGATTAGAAAATTAACCAAAAGAGGAAAATATGTAAAACAGTTGTAAATAATTGTAAATAATTCATATAAATTTGTATATAATGTATATAATATATATTACACAATTTAAATAAAGAACCCCCTACTGGTTTTGGACTGGGACACTAACTGTGCTAGCACTTCTGGTTTCCAGTCCAAGCATGGAGGCAGCTCATAGAAGCCAGGAGGAGAGATGGAGTTGTCACAAAATGAAAGTACACCAGATTTATGTGAAAGAAGTGAATAATTTGCAATAAATGGAGAGAATCAGACAAGGAATGAAGTAGTTATGTTTGAGAATTGAAGCAATGAAGTAAAGGTGGATGAGACTTGAAAGGAAAGTTTGGTAAATTGTAATAATGTGAAGGCAGTTGATTCTTTGCAAGAGGACTGTGTGGTGGTAGAAAATGAAAAAATGGTTGCACCTGTGATGGATTCTGAAGATATTTCCAGCAGAATATTTTTGGGGAAGAGGATTCAACACAAGCATGTGTTGTTACAACCCTTCAGTTGGGAGGGTTGCAGGATAATTTACTTATGGACTTGGTAGATGTGATCCAGAGAGCAGTAAAGATATTTCCTGGGGTGAAGTTATGGAAAGAATACAACAAAAAGATGGTTAGTAAGCAGAATTTACATTGAAGAAATTGTATGCAGAAATGGTTAAGATAAGAGCACAGAAAGGAAAAGGAGAATAAAGCTTCTATTAACAAGAAAAAGAAGTTGTTCATATGTTCATATATGTTCATATGTTAGTACTAGGCTAACTGCCCTCATGGGCCATTTTAAGCCTAGCTAATTACTCCACGTGAGAATCAAACCCTGCACCTTGCATATGAAAGGTAAATAACTTAACCATTATGCCAACCCCCCCCCCTGTCTAAAGTAAGATATGGGATGAAATAATGACATCTCTTGGAACTAAAGCAAATAAGGTAAGAGCATTTATACATAAAAATAAAGAAACTTACATTTAGAAATGAAGTAAAGAAAGAGCCTTTCAAATGGCATATATTAAAATCATGTAAAGATGTATTAGAAATGTTAAAAGTATATAATAATAGAGGTTTATGGACTGGATTATGGGACTGTCTAGTGATACTGAATGTAGAAAATGAAAAAAAAATTGTGCACATTCATAGTATTATAAATGTGTGGGGGGGTGAAGGTATTGTGAGATATTTAGGTTAACCAAAAACTTGTTTTCTTTGTGGTAAATCCAACCATCCGATTAACAGTTGTGAAAAAATAAAATGTTATGTATGTGGAGAGACAGGGCATGACATGAAGACCTGTGAGTTAAGATGTTATAAATGTAAAAAAAAAAAACAGGGTGTTTAGGAATGGAATGTGAAGACATAGAGTAAGAGAATACAGATAGACAAACTGATCAGAAAAAAAGTCAGTAGACACTTAGATGTAGAATTGTAAGTCATAGATTTGTAAACAGATTTAATACAGACAAATATCCTACAAAGTGAGCAAGTGAAGCTGAAGGTAATAATGAAAACAAGATAGTAATAAAAGAAGAAGGTTCAGATGTAAGTGATATTCAAGATTTGAAATGGAATGTAGCTAAACAAAACAGGAGTTCTGTTGGTAAAAGGGTAGGAGAAAGAAAAAGAAAAATTATAGAAGGTCATAGTAAAGAAAAAAGAAAGGGAAGAGATAACAGAATTAAATAAGGAATTGCTACTTGTAAATTTTAGCAATACATGTTAATAGTTTAAAAAGTCTGGTGAAAAGGAAAAGTATTATTGAATGGTATAAAAACATGATAGTGATATTATTATTATGAAAGATTCTGGATTCTTAACTAAAGAAGAAAAATATTAAACCAAATATGGTAGGGAAATAATGTGATTTGAAATTTGGGGAAAGAGTCTTGCTCAGGGATAGTTATCTTGTACAAGGCTACAATAAAAAATTTAGATACTATTTTTGTTATAATGGGTAGAATTACCATTCTTGGTATAAGAGAAGGATCAAGTTTTGAGAGTTGTTGCAATTTATGTTTTTTGTGACAGAAAAACTTAACTCAATATGTTATCATAAATGTGGAGATAATTGTGGCAGGTGATTTTAACTGTAATTTAAGAAAAGAAAGAGAAAAAAAAATTATGATGTTAAAAATGTATTAGACATTATAAAATGTGGCAACTGCAAATCTGGGATAAAAGCATGTTGACTTATAGCAGAGGAGAACATACAACATAAATAGATTATTTTCTGTTTTCATCAGGATTACTAATACTAGAAGACAGTGTTTTGATGATAGGTTTTTTTTTTTTTGATCACAGGGCTATTTGGATTCGATTAACAGGGAATGATGAACATTTAAGAATAGGTAAAGGGGTTAAAATAATAAATGAAGTTAAATGAGAAGAGACAGGGAGATACACCATATTAGAACAGTGGCAAGATCATGTACAGATGAAAATCTTTTATAAGGATTGGTCAGAATGGTGGTTTTGTTTTAGACAAAAATATAAAAAATGTTATATACAACTGGAACAAGAAAAAAAAGGGAAGAAAAAATGAAGTATATGATATTAAGTGTTGAGACATTTGATAGTTTTGAAAGAAATGAAGAAGCTTTTTTGTTAAAGAACATGAAGTTTATAATTTGAATAAAGCCAAAATAAAGCATTTATTATATAAGCAAATATATTTTTTCATGGAAAAAGAAGAATTTCTGCCTTATTTGAGTAAGATTAAGGAAAATAAAAGTATAATGAGGCAAATGAAAGATATAAATGGTGCAATGCATAATACACAGAATAAACATATGAGTATAGTAGAGAATTATTTAGAAGAATTATTTAAAGGACAAAGTATAAAAGCTAATAATGAATGGAAAGTAATTCCTTTTTTAGAGTAAGATGGCAAGGTGATGGAAAAGTATTCTGGTGGAAGAATTAGAAAATGTATTAAAGTTAGTTAATTTGGAGTCTGCAGCCAGTCTGGATTGAATAGAATACATAATGTATAAAAACATGACAAGATCACAACAATAATATTTTAATGGTATTAAATGAATGGCCAAATAAGGGGTTTTTATATAATGAGCTATGCAGTGCAGTGATTAAATTTTTATGGGAAAAAGGTTGTAGAGTGGAAATTCAGAATTGGAGGCCAATAGTACAGACTATAAAATATTTATGAAAATTATACAGAGAAGAATCAAAAGCAAAATAAATAAAATCATAAATAGAAGTATATATGGCATGAAAGGAAAAATAGTGCAGGAGCTTCTTTTAATTATTTGGGAATTGGTAGATGATGTGTTATATAGAAATAATCAAGTCAGTATTATAGTAGGTGATATAATCAAAGCATTTGATTTTATTCAGCATAATGTGTTATGGGAAATATTAAAGGCATATAATATAGGGAACAAGATTAGAAGGATAAGTATGACAGCATATAGATTTAATACAGTAAGGGCTTTTGTTAATGGTTGGTTAAGTAAAGAGATAGCGCTTTGAAAATGTATAAGACAATGATGTTCTCTGAGTAGTATAATATTTCTCTAATAATGAATATTGTATCTACATTTATGAATAAAGAAATGGAAAATATGAATTATATATATCTAATGAAGGAGTAGTTGTACCAGTTTTGTTATCTTATGCAGATGATATTATAATTACAGCAAAAATAATTTAGGTATGCGTAAAATAGTAAATGTTTTACAAAATTATTTAATTGTAATAGGATTATAAACAAAAAAAGAAAAAAGCCAAGGAGTAGGTTTTGATGGCATGTTGGGAGGTGTTATGTTTAGCTTAACAAATATAAAAGTGCTTGGGATATGTTTTGGAAAACAGGAAAATATACTGCAGTTATGGAAAGGAAAATAGAAAATATGAATGACATGCATAGGTTTTAGAAGACTTTAGATTGTCCTTTAGAAAGAAAATTTATTTGATTATTATTTTAGCAAGTATCTCATATTTGGCAAGTGTCTTTAGCATTTCTGATGTATTTGAAAAGGACGTTTACAATATTAGTTTTTTCATTTATTTGGAGCTCTAGAATGAACCCAGTAAAGAGAGGTGTATTATATGTTAATAGAGAAGAAGGGGGGGGTAGGATTGATTAATCTTATAATCTATGCAGCATCCCTGAACTTATTAAAAATATTACAATGTTTGAAGCATAATGATGATTCATTACTAGTTCAAATATTGAAATTTAAATATAAAGAGGAGTGGTTATATATTTGGAATAATAAAGGAAACAGGCTATGGATTAATTATGAAATATGTCCAAAATAGTGTAGTGTCACTCCACAACTGTACAAAAACCAGGAAAAACAAGTAATGCCAGCAGCCAGATGAAAGTATGAAATTCCACTCTTTAATTAGCTACACCTTAAAACAAAATAACATTATGATTAAGTGCTTTCATTCATGAACTTTGGACTTCTTCAGAATCAATTAAATTCACAATGCTCACTTTTTATACCATTTGCTGAAAAGTTTACATCATCCACAAACAAAAGTAAAGTAGAAAGTGTGAGTTGTCATGGGGGCACCTTATGCCCCTGCATATGGTGTTTCTCAATTGGGAGATGAACACAGTTTTCCCTTTGAGGTTCATGGAACGTATTAAACTTTACTTAAGATTCTTGGACAATTTATTCATCTTGTGGAGGGGACCTGAGCTTTTGATTGGTGAATTTGTGGATTTCTTGAACAGGTCAACTGAATTCCTGAAGTTTACATTTAATTATAATGGTCATAGTATTAGTTAATTAGACACTACTATTTCTTATATTGGAAATGGTTTTAAATCAGTGATGCATAGTAAACCAACCTTCAGTAATTCTTACTTGGATTTCATGAATGGCCACCCATACAATCAAAAAAGAAGCATAGTTAAAGGTCAATTTATCAGAGTAGTGAGGATGACCTCCCATTATTATGATCTAAAAGGGGAGATGGAAAAAGTAAATGAGATGTTTATTTTGAGAGGGTATCCAGTAGGTCTGGTGAGGGATGTTGAGAGATTTGTAACAAGTGAATGGGGGAAAAGATATAAACCCCTATTAGCAGGAGAATTTGGTCATGGGAATGTTGAAGAGGGAAAGGTCAACATGAACTATGAAAGAGCATTAGTTATTGAGTACACACCACAAGCCCAGAAAATAAAAAAATATTAAAAGGAAGTGGAACATTTTGAAAACCAATCAAGTTATTCAAGGCAAAGTGGGACCAGACCAAGATTTGTGATTAAAACTGGGAGAAACTTGAAGGAGAGATTTGAGTCAGCTAGTGGACACCTTGGTAATATGAACAATAAAGGCACCACCATATGTGGTGCTTGTCCTCAATGTACCTTTATTATGGAGAATAGGTATTTGACCTTGGAGAATTATTCAAAAACTAAAGAGAGATTAGTGAAAGGGAATTGTGGAACAATGAATGTAGTGTACCTAGCTAAATGTTTGGGATGCCCTGCCTACTATGTGGGGAAGACTCAGTGGCACCTCAGGAAGTATATTTATGAGCAGTATTACAATATTAGTAAAGCCAATGAAAATAGTGCCTTATATAAACATTCAACACTTTGCATGAATTGGAAGAGCTTTAAGTTTGGTATTTTAGAAATGGTTATGCCAAACCATAGAGGGGCTGACTTAAAGGTAATCTTGGAAGGTAAGGAGGTGAGGTGGCAGATAAAGTTGAATGCCATCCAGTACCCTGGCATTAATGAAGCAGTGGCCTTACGGCCCCTATTAGTTGTGAAGGCAGAAAACTATTATTAAAACTGTTCTAATTTTGGGAAATTGGTACTGACAATTTTTCAAAAATGACCACAATTTTTTATATAATAAAATAGGTTTATATATACATTATGTCCTTTACACCAATGGGTTAGGGAAATGCACATTGTTTATATTTGTTTTGAATTGATTTTTGCATTTATATATATTTTTTAATTGGTTCATTACTTTTATACACTCTTTTATGGTTTAGTAATTTTTCTAATTTATTTTAAATATTTGCATTTTAATAGTTTAATGTTATCAATAAGAACATTTTTAGACTTTTTAGTGTGTTATGAGTGTATGGTCCATGGAATATGGAATGATGTAAATTAAAGAGACTTATCACTTTTTCAACGTTTAAGGTTTACTTTTATTGGTGAATGCTGTAAACTTTTCAACAAACAGTATAAAAGGGTGGGTATTGTGAATTTAATTGATTCTGAAGAAGTCCAAAGTTCATGGGTGAAACAGCTTAATCATAACATTATTTTGTTTTAAGGTGTAACTAATTAAAGAGTGGAATTTCGTACTTCCATCTGGCTGCTGGCGTTACTTGTTTTTCCTGTTTTTTTGTAATTATGAAATAAATAATTACCAAAAAAAATGTTTTCATTGAAAAAAATTGTTGACCTAGAAGAACTTACTATAATAATGTTATGATGAAATATTTTTGTGTATATCCATGGAGAGAATTGTCAAGAGTTAAAATTGCAGCAATACAGGCTAGAATGGGAAGATGTAAAGAAATGGTTGAATGTCAAGATTTTGTTATGGAGATTTAGCATAAAAAGCTTCCAGTGATAGCAAATATGCCATACAAGATGAAAGAAGATAAAATATGCCTTTATTGTAGAGAATTCAAGACTAGTGAGCATGTTTTTTTTTAGGATATAGATAGAGCAAAACTTAAAGGAAGAAAGTAGTTGATATGAAATATTTAGAAGGAATTGAAAACATAAGTAAATTAAACATATATATGATGGAATATGGCTATTATAAATGAAAATGTGAAAACTATGTAACAAAAATTGATAAAAAAGTTTTATATAACACGGTTAATTTGGAATCAAAGAGTTAATGAAATTTTGTTTAATGAAAAATAGGACTTAGTTGTGATGTTAAAAAAATAATATTTTGGTTACAGAAAATTGAAAGGGGATCTCATAACTGAAAATATTTTCCTTTTTCTTTTGTACAAGTATAAGCTAGTGAGATAAAGTTATTTATGTGAATAATGTATATATTATAAATATGTAATGTTTATTGTAAATTTTTTTTTTTTTATAAATAAAGGACTCCTACACTTTGGATTTACCAGGTGGAACAGGAGAGCTCCTACAGCAGCAAATAAGAGGTCTAAGGGAAGCAGCATGGGGGAAGACAGAAAAGCTATGAGAGGTTGGAAGTGGAAAATGAGAATTTGCAGAAAAAAATGTCTGATGTGGAGTATCAGAATGGAAACAAGGATACCTGTTTGTTGGTTGTTACAAATGAGCAGTGTGTATCTGTCTCAATGCAGAAGGAAGTAAGCAAGTCTGTTGGAGTAGTGCAGATAACAGAACTGGCACCAGGAGGACTTGTGGGTAACGTTCTGTTAAAAATAATCCAGCAAGATGATGCAGGTGAGAGTTTTACTGTTTCATGGGGTAAGATGGCAGATAACTTTTTTGGAAGTGTTGAGGATGGTAATGTTGAGAAGGAATCAGATGATGTTGCAGTAAAAACTTATGCAGCAGTGACAGAAATTAAAACAGTCAGGTTTTGTGGCAGCAAATAATGTAGTAACTGAAACATATGCAGCAGTGACAGATGGCAAAAAGAAGAGCAGCAATAAACTGTAAGTAAAACTGTTTTTAAAAGAATAGAAGACCAATTGTGAGAGTAAGAAAAACTGACACTGTAATAGATAGATATTACATATGGGACAATTTAGTAACTGTTCTAGGATTTAGAGCTCAAGAAATTCAGTCTTTTATACATATTGGGACAGAGACTTTTTGTGACTTGACATTTGAAACCAAGGGTCTGATGATAACATTTCTGGAACCATGTAACAAAAAAGGACATTTATCCACAGAACAATTATTTGTTTTCTGGTAGTAACTTAAATATTTAAAAAAATGTTACTTTGCAGTTTAGAAGTGATGAGCTGGAAGAAGAGTATGTTAAAAATGCATACAGGATTTGTATGAAACTGTTGATAACATTGTGAAAGTTTGAGATGAAATAAACGTATGGAATGGAGGGGGAAGCTTGGAAGCTGATTTGAAATGTGTAAAAAAGGAAAACATGATGAAACACTTGCCAGGTGTTATTTTGTGGCTGGTCATAGAGGAACATTAAGATATGTTGGCCAGCCTAAATCATGTTTATTTTGTGGGGACCTTTCTCGTTTAATTAATGATTATGACAAGGTACAGTGTAACTGGTATGTAAAGAAAGGACATACAGCATGAAGGTGTGTGCATGAATGCAGGTTGTACACAAAATGGACACTTTTGGATGGATTATCAGGAGCAAACTGTAGAAAATGAAAAAGAAGGGGTTAGGGAAGAAAACATACATAAATAAGGACAACAAGAGGCTGGGGGAGAGGGTGAACTAGGTGAAGAAGAAACCATAGAAGAAAGAAAAATATGGGGGGAATGAGAGACCATGTTCATGCAAGAGGAGAGGTCAGGAGAAGGGATTGATACTAATATTTTTTTTGAAGTTCTAGCTAGTGAAAAATCTGATTCTGAGGATCAAGGATTATTTGTACATAAACCCAGGAACATATTCGACTGGTGAGAAAGCAAACATAAAATGAAAATTAAAAATATTTCCCATAAACTTAAAAAGGAGGAAAAGCAACAATTTTAGAGTATCTTCCATAAATGTGAACAGTATTATTAACACTGTAAGAAGAATAGGGATACTGGAATGGTCTGCTAAATTTAATATGGACATTATTCTGTTAGAGGATTAATATTCATGATAAGTGAAGAGAGACTGCAAACAGAAAAATTGTGGGGTGGAAATATAATATGGAACTTAAGAAGTGAAAGTTGTTCTAGAGTGGCCGTGTTGTACAAATAACAGTGAAAATTCCAGATGTAATGCTGGTAAGGATATGAAGGTTAACTGTTATGGCTGGGAGGTGGACAGAACATGTTTATAGAATGATAGCATTATATGATTATATAATTTGAAAGAGAGAATCTGTTTCATCTACGTGGTGATTAACATGAAAATTATAACTGCAGGAGACTTTAATTCTGATTTAAGGGAAGACATAAAAAGAAGAGAAAAATGTAAAAAATACAGTAAGTGATAAAAAGTGGAAAATTAGCTGCGAGGAACAAAAGTCAATGGACTTACAGAAAGGAGGTATTTTGATCTGAAACTGATTATTTTGTATTATTGGAAGCCTTAGGGGTAGAAGATGGTGATACAGTTGTGATGTTTTTTTCAGACCACTTAGTGATATGGATGAAGGTGATGGAAGATAGGGAGTATATTAAGACCAGTACTGATCAGACCCATTATAGAGTACAGTACTTCCAATGGGATGTACCTCACTTGACAAATTGATGAACTCAAAAAGCTCCAGAGGTTTATAATCAAAAAGATATCTGGTCTGAAGAACCTTAGTTAACAGGACTGACTGAAGCCTGTCCCTCTACCCTGTGTTTTACAAACTTCTGAGGGTGGTATGTCTCTTGATTTCTGTGTCATTAGAAATTTAGTGCCCCCTGACCTACTATATCTCAATAAGTCAAACAGCACAGCTAACCCTATAACCAGAGCTCTGAATCTTCATCAGCAGATAAACAGAGCATGATGGAGAGGTTCATCACCTATCACCCCCCTTCACTGGAATAAACCTCCTGTGCAGGATAAGTAATGCAATTCAATATTTTCCTTCCAACTATACCAATACTACTGGATTGCTACTCTCAGATTTATCATAGGGTCGTAGGTAAGCACCAGGATAGTTGCCCTTGTTGGACATTTTAAGCCTAGCCACTTTCCCTTTTTGTGCTCAAAATAACCTATCCCATTTGGTTATAGATTGACCTTACTATTCCCATGGTCGATAATTATATATTATCCCTAATGAGAATAAGAGGGTTCATACCACAGAACATTTGAGTGGACCCATGCATTTAGGGGTTGCCTCTGTCCATTAGTAGTAGTACAGAGAGCAGTCCTGTGGTAAATTTTCTGTTTCCCATCCATAGATCTAAGTTGCATTTAAAAATGGACAGGATGAACTTTGTTTTATGTGGATAGGAAGTCTGTTTCACTGCAGCAGTATCCTTTATGAAATATACCTGTCCCTCCAAACTACTCTGTTGATGTTACAGAAGAGGTTTAGATCCCCAGACAGAGTATTTCTGATACCATTTGACTTGCTGATGTGCAGTAAATCCATCAGTAATGTGTCAGAAGATGCCTTGTTTTGCCAGACACAGGTCAACTCTTAGCAGTTGTTAGGATACTGGGTATAGTGACAGGGCTTTGAGTTGGTTCATGGAGAACATGTTTTACACTTTGTATCCTTTTAGTAAGGCATCTGTATGGATGTTCCAGTTGTTGCATGTGTCTAGACAGATACATGCCAAAGGGACATTATATTCAATGACTGGCCTAATAAGGGCTGAGTAAAGAGGGGCAATTATTAGATCTAGACACAATCCCTTTGTTTATACGCCATGCAGTATAGAAGGACTTTCTTAAAACAATAGACGCATGTTGGTTAAAAGTTAGGTCACTGTCTGCATAAGTTCCCAAATCCTGAACAACGGGGTCAACACTTATAGGGCTCATAGGTTAGTACTAGGCTAACTGCCCTTGTGAGCCATTGTAAGCCTAGCCAATTATCCCTTGTGAGACTCAAACCCTGCACCTTGTGGCTGTAAGGCAAACACCTTAACCATTAGACCACCCTCCCAACCCTTTACTTAGGGGTGTATTGTCAATGTAGTAGCTCCCTAGGGTAGAAGACTTCCCAAAGGATATAATAATGCAGTTTTTGGCATTAAGTTTCAGGCCATGATTTTGACATACAGTTACTTGTTTGAGACAACCCTTCCTGCAGGATGGCTAAGTCATTTGGGGATTCAGTGACTGCTCTCAGCTTGCAGTCATCTGCAAACATAGTCAGCTAGAGTTCATTGGCATTGGCTTTTACTTTAGAAAAACTAGATGCCAAACAGGAGAGGTGCCAGCACAGAACCCTGGGGGATTCCACTAGTGACTGGTCTCTTTGTGGAGGTAAATTCTCCTGTTTTGATTATCTGCATCCTATCTGTGAGCCAGTTTATAATCCAATGGATGACATAGGGGTTAATTCCCAGTTTATTTAAGTTTTTTACTATGCTTGACTAGGGAATAGCGTCAAATGTTTTGGCCAATTTGAGGTATATGGTGTGTTCCATTTTGCCTTCATCCATTGCTTTGGTGACCTTTTCACAAAACTCCATTAGATTGAGTAAGCATGACCTGCCCTTAACAAATCCAAATTGAGATGGATCCAGTGTTTGGAGGATCCCTGTATCCTGACTTGAAAAATTCCATGATAAATCTTTCCAAGGCTTTGCATATGAGACTGGTCAGACCTATGGGTCTGTACTTGCCTAGGTCTCTGTAACGTCCTCCCTTATGCAGGGGAATGACTATATATCTGTTCTCCATTCATTTATTACAAAACCTGTACAGAGGTTGAGATTCAACAGTGTTGTTAGATCATGCAGCTAAATCATGCTTCATGCTATTTAAAGTACATCCAGGTATATTGTTAGGACCAACAATGCAGTGTTTTTAGCTTTTGACATCACTTTTAGGACTTGATCTTATGTGACAGCTGGAGGTCAGCCATTTTCAAGTATATTTAAATTTATCATCCAATAGGTTAGCTGTATCTTTAGCCTCAATGTAGGTAACATCATTCACAATCGGCTCAGCACATTGCTGCATTGTGCTTTGAGATTATGAACATAACTGAAAATTCCTTGTGATTGTCTTTGGCTTAGGTAGCTATTGTAGCCTCAAACTTGGCTTTGGTGGATTTTATTAAGCTCTTGAGTTATTTGTTTATTTCAGTGAAGAGGGCTCTAACATTCTAAGAATTACTCTTCTTACTTTTGGTCAAAATTATTTTCCTTTTATTATACAAATTGTTGATATTATGGTTCCACCATGTGGGTTTGTTTCTGGGGTTTGCTCTGCACTTGCTCCTATGGGGTACAGATTCATCTAAGTAGCTGTTTACATACTGGTATAGTGCAGTGGTGTACATTTCTGTGTATTCAAAATAGTTAACTGAGTTTATTTAGGATTTGAAGCTTGCCAATGTATCACTTAGTAGTAGGTAGTTTGTCCTAAAGAAATTCCTAAAGGTACTTTGAGTGGAAGGGATCTCTAGTTTCTGTTTTATTTCAGAGGAGAATACTTTATGGTCAGACCTAACAAGTGATGTCTTGATGAAGTCATATCGCACTATCATCCTTGGAGAAGGTAGAATGCTGCTCAATGCGTGGCTCATACCTGCCTTGGACACATAGTGTGAGAGCTCTGTCTTATAATACTGGAGGTGCACCTCAAGTCACTAACAGTAGCATGAACTATGACAGAATCATATTGGTGTTTGTTGTTCAAGGACATGAGTGCATGTCTGATTTGATGGATCCTGGTACCAGATAGGCAACTAACCATCACTCTTTCCTTGCTCAACCTGTTAAGTGGCTCATCTGTATGTCTTACAATGGAGTCACTTATGACAAGAATGTCTGGTTGAGTTGATGCCTGCCTTATGGGCTCAGCTTTGGGGATCCTTGTGCTATGTGAGAGTGTGCTTTATGCCTGTGTTTTGTTTTGGCGGTCTTTTAGGTTTAGGCAAGTTAATCTTTAGAACTTCAGCATATGATGGATTCTGTATATTGTGATTGTCTTGGGGAGGTGTGATGTGTGGTGTACTGCTGATGATTTTGGTGTGTGAGTTTACTGTCTGTGAGATTTTTGCCTCTAAGGATATTATATCTGTACATCTCTCAGACACTGTTATGTTGTTTAAGTAACAGCTGATCATCAGACAGCATGAGACAATTCCTACACTGTCTCAAGATGCCCATCTCAATCAGGCTGGCTAGAGATGTTGTAGGGAAGTGCTGGTCCATGACTATAATACCAACATGAATGAATCTGAGGGCAGGGATAACTATAACTGCTAGGAGTTTGGGTTTCAAATAATGTTTGGGTAACGTAGCCTGGAAACCTTCTTCTGCCACCAGCAAGAGCAAGTAAACTAATTATAGTAAAAAAATGTCACTAATTCAATACCAAAATAAGTGCAAGCAATATCAGTACACTCAATATTAAGCAATTTTATCAAAGGTCTTTCAGCCCACTGAAGAGCTTTAGGGGAGAGACTTTGCAAATTAAGCTTATGTGCTTATTGTCAACAGCCAATAAATAGAGACAGGGAGAAAATTATGTTGTGAAATTAGCAGATAAGGAGGCAACAACATATACACTGGGTTTAAAAACACAACTCCAACAAGTGGGTGGGAGACAAAAACAATTAGTGAGCTCTGAGATGACTGGCCTAGAATAGCCCCAATGCAAAAACAAGTCCTGAACTATCTTGACATACACTCAGTGGATAAGAAGTAAATCAAGGTTCAATAACAACAGTTAGCAAGGGTGTAGCCAAGCATACTATTTGCATTCTATGGAGTACATTTTTTTTAGCATCACTAAGAAAACTGTAGCCTTTTCATAATATGGTATGTCTGTGAGAGCCTAAATGCATATATCCAACAACAAGTACATTTGCTTACAGAGAGTATTTCTAATCCAAAAACAATGACTTTAGTGGATTTAGATAAAACAGCTAAAAATAATTAATCTATTTAGGTATTTGAGGGACAACATTTTGTGACATGTACACATTTGTTGATGTTATTTGGGCTGGAGAGGCAGCAATAACAGATGTGAATACAAAATGGAATTCTTTGACTACAGCCCTGGCAGTTAGTCCACTTAAAATAGCAACAATGCAGTGCAACTATTATTGGAATCACTAATATAAGTGTATGGACCTTAGCTAAAGCAGATACAGACTGTTAAAATTAACTTAAAATCAGATCAGGAAATGAAAACACACATCTGTCTTTTTCTGTCTTGTACAATCATTATAATGTAAATATCATTACCCATGACCTAACTGTCCTACCCCCTTCTACAGAAAGGAGGTAAAGCCTGAGGGAGGGTACTGGCAAGGCATACATGGTCATTAGACTAATATAACCTTGAAACCTCCTATGAATCCTATGAATCCCTCCCAGTACTTAACAATTTCATTCTTTTTCACCTATATGCCAAGCACCAGACTCATTGGTTCCCTGAGCAAGGTGAGACCATTATGTTACATTCATTCCCTACTTGGGTAGAAGCTCAATGAGTCCATCTTTATGCAGGAGGTTAAAAGTGAGTGTTTGGGAGTAGGCCACTGTGGTCATGTGCACGTGTATATCTGTATATACACACACACACACACACACACACATATATATATATATATATATATATATATATATATATATATATATATATATAAATATGGTTTACATAGTACTCGCCAATTTAAACCAAAGCTAACCTCTTTATGTCGGCACACTTTGGTCAACAGAACAGATGAAAGACAATTGTGTGAGAATGGGCAATCCCTGGGCTGGGGAATAAGCTCTGTCCCTGGTGATTGTGTGATCTCAGAGTTGGAATAAATAAGTAACAGGGGATGAAGGGGTGTGGGGCTTACATCCTTGCAAAAACACTGTTTTATTATTTGCATATTCGGAGATTAATCCTCAGAGCTTGCACAGACGTGTGATAATGTTTGTTTGTCGATGGAAGTGTGTTGACATTAGTGACATCAATATAGTAGCTGTTTGACGGTTTTATATATATATATAAAGTATATTCAAGTTGTCTCTGCTAAGTCCTTTTATTTAAATATTTATTGCATCTATTTAGTAATGTGGGAGCATGAAGTTCATTTTAATCCTCTTAGTCTAAAAGGGAATAGCCCATTTAAGGTTCAAGGATGTTACAGAATATAATTAAACAGTTATGGGGCTGTTATCAAAGTATATGTGCTCCCAGTTAATATACTCCAGTTCCATGTGAAGATTTGTTTCCTATGATTTAGGGATTCAATGAACATGTTTTAAAATGGTTGGTATTTCTGCAGTTCTGAAGGGCCAGAATGCAGTAAGTAGAGTAAACACAGAGTAGCTAAGAGATGCTGCCATGGTCCTGTAACTTAGGGCCTATGCTGCCTAACACATGGGTACTTTTGGGGTGCCTCTTATTACTGTCTTTTTCTACTACAAGTACAGCATGTACTACAAGTGCAGTATTAAATCTATCAGTTTTTGTCAAGATTGCCTAATACTGCTTACTGAGTATATGTTTTTTTTTTATTTATCATACTGTAATAAATCATCACTGATAATGGACATCTGAGTCCAGTTCATCTACCCTTAAATAAAATATATATAATAAATATAATTATATTTATAATTATATAAATAATTAAACTAAATCAAAGACTGACATTTTCCAGTTTTGGACCAACTGTTTAAAATGCCCATCAGCAGCATTGCAAAATTCTGCCTTAATGGGGGAATGTTATTATTTTTGCAAAATCACCTCGATTCTCGGCTGGAGTGCCTTCTGTGTGGAGTCTGCATGTCCTCCCCGCAGTCGAGTGATGTTAAAGACATGCAGGTAGGTGTGAGTGTGAATGGGTGTGCCTTCTTTGAAGGTTGGGCATCGGGCTGGCAACTCAGCACCGTAAAAATCCACTGGCAATCATTAGCGGACCAGAGTTTCGCTGTGGTGACTCCTAACTGGGAAAAGTCGAAAGACATTACTTTACTTTTTGAGAATACACTTTATCAATTTGATAAAATGTTGTTATGAGTACACTGAAATCTCACACCTCATTGACCTATATGGTAAACATTTATCCACAGTCACAATCAGGTGCCAGTAACTGAAAATGTACCTCCAGTCCAGAGACATTTATTCTGAACCTCTGTTTGTAGGTATGATTCACTAATAGCAAAGCTCTACCGCCTTTGCTGAAAACTGTTGTTCACTGTCGTGTATTTTTATCACACATTTAAAGAAAAACTATACAAATACACTATAGACTGCATGCCTGAGATTACAGCAGAGATAAGGGAAGAATGAACACAATACAAAGAAAAAACAGAGCTGCATTTGTACAAACATATTCAGAAATAGTTGTGTGATCACTAGTACTAAATATGTAAACCATACATGTACAACCAACTAAGAATGTACAAGTGTATGTCCTGTTAATACTGTAGAGGAAAAATGAATGGCTTGTATGCACATGATTTGATTGCTGTTGCAAAGCTGTGTCTGTGGCAAACACATATAACGTACTACAACTGTGTTTTATTTCATTACTCTGATAGTTCATATCCAGAGCTGTGTAATTGTTTAGCATTTGTTTAACTTTTATTTTTTTTACATTTTTTTTCTATTTTTAACATTTGCATGGCTTAACACAAACATAGTTAAATGTATAAAAATGTAAAAATTAATGTTAGTTGCGTTAAGAAGTGCAAACACGCTTATCGGCATTGAGCAGTGGTCTGCCACTTAGATGATAATGACAGCAGAAATTACACCTGTGACCCAACTGTGTGGGTAGCACAAGGTATAAATACATTGGGGTACACAATAGATAAGATAGGTAAACTGGGGTTCAAGTGCCATAGTAGTTATTTTTACTGAGGAAGGATCATAGTGGGTATTAACAGGAGTATATATTCACTATTGCCTGTTACATTTGTGCATTGCTCACCTGTGTGCAAACACGGTTCACTGCATAAGGAAAAAAGTGACACATTTTATTTGTTTTACCTTCCTTCATGCAAACACACTAAGCTGCAATGTGCAACTTTAGCATTCTGAACAGTACTGAGTGTAAAAAATATACCTGCTGCCTATCTTTCCCTGTGGCACAAGGTGTATGCTCATAACTAGAGCCCATGTGAGGCAGGGTTCTAATCCAGCACACAATATTTTCTACTAAGAGTGTCACACTGTAGTTTTTCACAAAAATTAGAATATAAAGATAATTATGCATAACGATAACTATGTATAGCAGGTTTCTTGAGCATACACATGATATCATATGTATTATATGTGTAACTGGTGTAGCATGCCAATTATGATTCTGTACTTAAAAATGTATTTTCTGACATGGGACGGACTTCATGGTTTGCTGACAGTCATCTACATACCTACCATAACACAAGTATAGCTGTACAACAGAATGTATTGTGTGGTCTGAATTTGAACTCAAAAATATACTCTGAAAGTAATACAATTATGTGCATTTCCAGTATAACGTAACATATTACTCCTGCATCACATTTGAGAATGCATAAGCCAGGACTTTGTTATGTCACACACATACTTGGTTAACTGAAGCATAGCACCAGTCACTCTTTTAAGAATATATTAATAATGACCATGTTTAGCAAACACTTCTTCTGTGGCAATGAGGAAAAAATCATATGTGGAAACATATGTATTCTCTATTTTACATAGATTGGAATCCCACATTGTACAAATTACTTTTATCAGTGTGTAAGGCCCCACAAAATATGTGTCAAGTCATAAAATTGATTCCCTTAAATTCAAGTTGTCAGGTATAGCAGCAGACATCAAATCAACAACAGCAAACAGGTAATTCACTATGGAAGAGGTCTGTGAGATAATAAAAAACAAAATTCCAAAAAGTATAATCCACAGAAACAACCACGACAACAGCAAGTGATGAAAAAGCAGCTTTAATTAAAAATAAAAATAAAATAAAAAGGTGAGCACTTTCCTGCCCAACTGAGCACTTCTTCAGACCAATAAAATTGATTAAAAACAGCTGTCTTAAATACCCAATGCTTCAAATAATCTCAATCACATGATCAATTATTCTTGATGCTATTTAAATAAATCACGAGCCCTGAGAACAGGCTTTAAAGGCACATAGCAATTTAAACCTGGATGTACATCTGCTTAAAACCTGATAATCCATTTAGTCTCACATTGTCCTGTAAAGCTTTTGATGTCTCCCAAATGTTACCTGGGGGCAATGCTGTCAAGCACTCTAAACTTAAATTTGCGTACACCCCCCTCTTCCTGTACATGTCTTGCTAGTGTATTCCTTAAATCTTTATTCCTAATGGCTAGTAGATGTTCTCTAACTTTATCCTTTAATAATCTGTTGGTCTAACCTATATAAAAACGTGTACATACTTGGCAGCAAGCTAAATGAACAACATTGGCAGTGGAGCAATTGGCATTGACCCTGAAGTCAAATACCTGATTAACTTTACTTGTGTAATGCATCAAAAATTTACCCTATTGCTATCTCCATTGTTGACAATCTGGCTGTGATTAACAGTGGTACCTCTATCTGAGTAATAAGGTCAAGCTGAGGTCTTCCTTAAAGTTCTCAACTCCCTGGCCATACTCTCCACTTCACTTTCCCTATATCCTCTGTCGATAAACTCTTGCTCTTTGGTCAGTTTGATATTAGAGCATAATGTGCTCTTATTCAATGGAGCATATTATTGGAAGAAACAGGGTGTTGCCATGGGCACACCCTGTGCCAATAGCAATATGAACTTGATTATGTGACACTGGGAACAGACATATGTGCTGAAGGATAATAGGTTTTATGAATATATTATATTTTTTAAGAGATTTGTGGATGATGTTTTTCTGTAATGGGTGGGACCTGAGGACATAATCCCAGAGTTTATTGACTACTTACACAATACATCTTTTTTGAAGTTCACATATAAATGTTCAAGATCTCCTATGGACCTCTTAGCTGTAGAAGTGTTTAGATCAGAGGACAACAGGATAGCCACTAGACTTTACAGGAAACCTTGTTGTGTAAATACAACATTGAGAAGAGACAGTATGCATCCTTCCAGGGTGTTTAGGAATGTGTTGAAAGGTCAGGGCATGAGAGTCTTGAGATTGAATAGCAAGGATAATGTGTTTGAATCTAGTATGAGTATTTTAACACAGGAGTTTAAAGACAGAGGCTATAGGGAAGGTGAAGTGGAGAATATGGCCAGGGAGGTGAGAACTTTAAGGAAGACCTCAGCTCGACCTTATTACTCAGATACAGATGCTATTATTAACTATAGCCAGACTGTCAACAATGGAGATAGTAATAGGGTCAACTTTTTGATGCATTACACAAGTAATGTTGATTTTTTGCAACATTGTGAAAAAGAATTGGCCAGTTTTATTATCAGATACTAAGATATGTAGTATGGTAGGTCAACATTCATGATTTGTCTTTAAGAATAAACAATCATTGAAGAGACTGTTATGCTACGGTAAGAAACAGATGGTAACAGGGCAGATACAGAGGGGGACAATGCCATGTGGTGGATGTAATTTTTGTCAGTGTATAAATAGCAGCAATACATTTATGCATTCTGTGACTAATCAGATGTTTGACTTCAGGGTCAGTGCCAATTGCTCCACTGCCAATGTTGTTTATTAGCTTGCTGCCAAGTATGTACATGTTTTTATATAGCTGAGACCAATATATTGTTAAAGGATAGAGTTAGAGAACATCTACTAGCCATTAGGAATAAAGATTTAAGGAATGCACTAGCAAGACATGTACAGGAAGAGGGGGATGTACACAAATTTAAGTTTAGAGTGCTTGAGAGCATTGCCCCCAGGCAACATTTGGGAGACATCAAAAGCTTTACAGGACAGTGTGAGACAAAATGGATAATCAGGTTTCAAGCAGATGCACACCTAGGGTTAAATGACTATGTACATTTAAAGCCTGTTCTCAGGGCTTGTAATTTATTTAAATAGTATCAAGAATAATTGATCACGTGATTGAGATTATTTGAAGCATTGGGTATTTAAGACAGCTATTTTTAATCATTTATATTGGTCTGAAGAAGTGCTCAGTTGGGCAAGAAAGTGCTGACCTTTTTATTTTATTTTTATTTTTAATTAAAGCTGCTTTTTCATCACTTACTGCTGTCATTGTTGGTTCTGTGGATTATATTTTTTGGAATAGCAGCAAACATGCCATAGATTAATGCCAAAGGTCACATTATCCTTCCTATTTAATAAATTGCATTCCTCTTTTTTGGCAATGTTGCTGTCCTTGCAACATCATTCAAACACGATTGGTGTGGTTGGGCAGGTTTGTGTACTGGCCATAAAACGCAGTATCATGAATTGGTGGGAAGATACTTTTACTGCATGGCAGGAGCTGAGAAGTATGGTGCCCATTCAGGGCTCAAATGTGGGGTGTGGAGGAGTCAAAATATTTGTTGCACTCCTTGTAAAGCACTACAGCCATAGGCTGCTGCAGACGGACTATACTGGGTCTCAGTATAAGGCTGAGGCTTGGAACAGTCTACCAAAGGCTGTCTCCAGTCTGACTGGCATAGCAGTCACTGCGAAACAAAGCAGACACTGTTATTATGACCTGAAATGGTGCAAGCAGGCACAACTCAACACTTGTGGCTGGATGAGTACAGAACTGATAACATCCCACAGTTGTGTAAGTACACAGATAACACAACTTCAAACTTTATGGAAAGCTGTAGATAGCCAAGACCTGTATGCATAATGCGTTCATGTCTCTTTTTCTCTCCATCTTTATTTTACTGTTGCTCAGGAAATTTCAGCAAACAGGGAGCCACAAGCTAAAATATTAGAAATACTCAGAGAGGCAAGGGATATGTATGCAGCATAAATGAACATGATTGTATTAAAATTATTGCTATTCTATTCATTGCTAACAACTTAAGCATGCAGTTCTTAATTATAAAAGCAAGCATGCATGCTTTCTTCTGTAGCTCTTGGTAATTGCATTAGGCAAAAGTAATAGTGTATTCAGATTTGCTGGGTTTAATTCCCACAAGTAACAAATACATTCAACTTATAAAAATATCATTTTTAAATTTTAATTCCAGCAAAATTAATGCCATGCTGTTAGCTTAATCTGAATGATCTTTAAAAGCATATATGCAACATCTGCACATTGTAAGGATTACCTGTTACAATTTACAATCTTATTTTAGATTTGGAAAGATGTATAGCCAATATAATAATAAAAATATATATATTATAAGAAGAATTTTGAATGTGACATATAATTATCTTCTGTTTTCTTTTTTGTCTCACCACACCCCTTATCTTTTATATATCCATATCTATCTATATATATATATATATATATATATATGTATGTATTGCCCTGGCTACTGGTGCATTGGTACCCTCAGGGAGTATTGGTGGAGGCAGGGATTACATCACCTACCCTACCTACCTGATCCTGACATTCCTATGTTGCTTCTCCAATATTCTTCTCTTTTGAAATCTAAACAAAAAAATACAAATGGGACCTATCCCACAAAAAAAAAAAAAAAAAAAAAAAAATTCTCCCATACATAGCTCTCCACTTTGCATATGTGTCTTCTTGACACACTTGATTTATTCCAATTGGCTATATTACATTATTGCATTGTTGTTACCCATCTGTGTTTTGGTGATAGCCCAGATTCATCCAATTTTCTATCTACATTCACATTACAGTGTAAAATAAATTGGTAGCTTCCTAATTCCCCCTTGCAGATTCCTTTATTGCTACCCCTTTGTTCTTCCCCCTGCTTGTCTCTCATTTCACCACTTTCCTATCTCCTGCATTTTCACACTTTTAATCTGGTCAAAAAATAAAATCACAAAATACATACATTGCCAGAAATGGCCCACAATAAAGCCTTCACCTTTTGTCCTCTGCATTTGTGTAGGTGTTGGCATCACCAATGCCAAGTGGCAGTGAATGGCTGTATATGTCCTATGGGAAAACCTGGTGGGCTTTGCCATCGGCCACACTAGTCTGGTTATCTCCACCTAATGCTGCTTAAACATGCTGCACTAAAGGAATATAGTGTTAAAGCAGAGTGAAGACAGTACTTTGAAATATTTACTGTGGCAATTCTTTGGACAGCTAAATGTAACAAAATGCAAGTTCCTATGTGAAGTGTTGACATAAATCACTTGAGTGAAGATTTTTTTGACAATATGTTCAAGGGTTCAATTCCAGATGCATCTCTCCTCATTTTTAATGTGATGATATATGTGTATGATATATTTAATGACCGACACATTAAAATTTGCCAAAATTATGATTTGTTATGGCGTTATATTGATTACTACCCAAAAATGTGTATCTGTAGTGACATCCATCCTCACTGCTATCACATATTGAGGTAACCTTGTTCTGCTTGTGATAAGCCTGTTGTTCCTCTCCTAAGACTTCTCTAACTTATGTCACTCACTTCATGCTGCACAGCATGCAGTGTTAATAATGTCAACAGACCAAAAAACTAACCATTAATGTGTCACTAAATAAACACTGCTAGGTGTATGTCCATCTCTGGTTGTATTCATCCCATCACCCCATCTCCTCTTTACATGTGTGTATCTATTAGGTTGATGGATGGCATCTGAAGACTGAATTGACTGTGCTGATGGCTAATACCATCATGTTAACTTAATTCAATAGTTTATCATGGATTGTATGCTGTGGAATGTTTTAAAATCATTCGTAGGATTTTGTTTTTGACATGCGCATGTGATTATGGATGAAATCTTCATCTAATGTGATGTGGAAGCTGTCCTTACCATGACAAAGCGTACTGCACACACTTTTCAGGATATATGGTCATACACAAATAGTTAGCATATCTGCTGAGTCAGAATAATCATTTCAAAACATATACCACTCCTTATTGATTCGAGAAAGCTGCACACACATTTAAATTGTGAATTGCAGTGAGGCTTGCAAAGCAGCTAATAGTTGTACAACTGTATAGTGGTAGGCAATAATGATAAAAATTGTGGAAGACACATGCTTTAACTGTAGTCATTGTTTGTCATATTTACAGTAATGATCACATTTGCTTAGCTAATGCCATCCTGACACCAGCTGTCAAAAAAGTGAATGATCTGGATTTGAATCCTGTGTCATCTGTGCTCTGAGCAGGAGCTCACTGCTCTTACCCCTGGTGCCACAGGGAAAGCTAGGCAGCAGGTGTAATTTTTACACTTAGCATTGTCCAGAGTACTGATGGCTGCACATCATCTGGACTAACTAGTTAGGTATGGGGTTTATATTTCAGAACAGTCAATTTGTGTGTGTACCTGTATGTCAAACAGTGTGTGTGCAGTTGGAAGAGCATGAATCTATGCCCTAAAGTTCCCTTCAAGTCTCATTCAGAACAGAATTTTACAGTGGTACATGAGTACAAAGCAATTTCATACAGCCATCCCAACATATTCTTCTCACCATACACTGATTATTTCATCTGCTATAAAGTGCTCTCTGAAAATATAAAAGTCAGACTTGTGTTGTGGCACTAGTGTTAAGTACTGTGTTCTTAGCTTGTGTGACTAAGTAGGTAGGGGCTCTTATCTCACTTCAGTCAACTATCAATCAAGAGGCAATTTTAGAGCTGCATGTGAGACACTCCTACCAACATCTTCTTCTCACCATCTACTGATAACATCATCTGCTATAAAGTGTACTCTGACAATATGAAAGTCAGATTGGTGTTGTGGTGCTAGCATTAAGTACTGTGTTCTCTAGCTTGTGTAACTAGATAGGTAGGGATTCTAATCTTACACCAGTCAACTTGAGTGTGTGCTCAGTCAACTATCAGTCAGGAGAGCATTTTACAGCAGCATGTGAAACACTCCTACCACCATCTTCTTCTCACTATACATGGATGATGTCATCTGCTATAAAGTCTTCTCTGACAATATAAAAATCAGACTTGTGCTGTGGTGCTAGCATTAACTACCGTGTTCTCTAGCTTGTGTAACTAGATAGGTAGGGATTCTAATCTTACAGCAGTCAAACTGAGTGTGCGCTCAGTCAACTATCAGTCAGGAGGGCATTTTAGAGCAGCATGTGAGACACTCCTACCACCATCTCCTTTTCACTATACATGGATGATGTAATCTGCTATAAAGTCTTATCTGACAATATAAACATAAGACTTGTGCTGTGGTGCTAGCATTAACTACTGTGTTCTCTAGCTTGTGTAACTAGATAGGTAGGGGTTCTAATCTTATAGCAGTCAACTTGAGTGTGTGTGTATGTTTAACTATCAGTCTGAAGACAGTTTTAATATGGAGTGTGAGACCACAGCTATGTCAGTTACTTCTCCAAGCATCTTCTTCTTAACATACAACAATAATATGATTCTCTATAATGTGTACTCTGACAGTATTATACTCAGGGATGTGTGCTGACACAAGCATCAACTACTGTGTTCTCTAGTTTGTGCATCTAGATAGTTTGGTGTTCTAATCTCTCAGCGGAAAACTTTTGTAAATGTGTTCATTCAAATATTAGTGTGGAGACAATTTTACACTGGGATGTGACTCCACATCTGTGTCAGACACTCCTTCCAATAACTTTGCAGCATACAATGATTCTGTCATCCTCTATAATGTGCACTGTGACAACATTAAAGTTGGACATCTGTGGTCGTGTTAGTGTTGTGTTGTATGGAATCAAATTTGCATAGCTACACAGACTTAATGTTCAGAACTGACCTCAATAAACTGGTGTGTGTGAGGTTGATAGTATATGGTCATTATATGATTACTTGAATCT
The DNA here is from genome assembly GCF_019279795.1 of Protopterus annectens. Lineage (NCBI taxonomy): Eukaryota > Metazoa > Chordata > Ceratodontiformes > Protopteridae > Protopterus > Protopterus annectens. The sequence goes on along the minus strand of NC_056737.1, from coordinate 446,963,209 downwards.
CTTTTCATTTGACACCCACTCAGGAGAACCTTTCACATAGCCCCATGAATTCAACATCTTCCTTTTCCCTCTATCCACATAACATCCTTTCTGCAGAACACTGGAGGATGTCATCATCTCAAAGATACATACACACATTGTGAAACACAGCACTTCTATGACCCTCTGCAAGTCATCTGCAGACCACTGTCTGTGTGACTGATAATTCTGTCATGGGATGGTGCACACGTCTCATATGGACAGAGGCAGTATGTAATACAATCACAGATACACACATATGCACATACTCCTACTATCTTCCCTCATATAAATATAGTGATTTTATTTTAAAGGTTGTAATGATGGATAGAATTTTATATGATATTGGCCATTCGCCTACTAATGTCCTATGACCCTATCAAGATTGCATATGTCAATGTTGCTGTCATCCACATGTGCTATGTTGAAGTGTGCATGTATGGTACCCCTACAACAGTGTATTTCAATATGTGATTTGAGGTAATATATTGATGGCCACTGCTGCCATTTGGTTAAATGTTCCTTTCATAACAGCTGTAGTAATATGCCTCCTGAGGACTGTTGACTTGGGATGATGCTATATGTATATTGTTGCCTTAGTAAGGCGTGTGTGCTTGTTGTGCAGTATATTAACTTTCTGCACATTTCTTATTTCAACATCACATTGACACACAGTATGGCACATGTGTGCATGTGCATACCTACCATCATGAAATGCTATATGACATACAGCAATATTACATCATACTTATTACATGGGCACATACGCCTTGTTTCATCCACATATTGTAATGCTGTCATATGCACAAACATATAACTATTTCAGATTTGCTTGTAACCTTGGAGAGTTCATTGTCTGCACAATAGTGTTGCTATTCGCAAGGATTATTCAGGTTCTACCCAGCAGCATTGTGTGGCTGTCAGCATTTATGTCATTAACTGTTCTGCATGAACCACGTCCACCTCATATGTAATGTGCCTATATCTGGTATCTGAGCCCTCACACACACCTTTCTAATGATAAACATCTAGGCATATGATGTGCAAGTGATGTAATGAAGTGAAATGGGTAGAGTAACTATGTTAACATTTCCACTGTGTGCCATATGATGCATACCCAAGGTTGCATTTGGAGGTGTTGTCATGGATCTTTTTTTAAGTAAATACAAAATCTTAAGGGGAATAAACAGCTATGCACACAGATGGTTGTGGATGGTAGCAATACTCATTCAGAGGCAATAGACAACCTGCTGGCTGAGAGCTTTGGATCAAACTTCACCCCCCCCCAGTCCCCACTGGTCGTCACCCAAAGTATACATGGAAACATTACTCAGCATATTTTCTCAAGAGAACAGATCATTTGTGTGCTCTCTAAGACTAAAAACATGACATCTATGAGCCCTGACAACATCCCAGATTGTTTATAAATAAATTAAACCATGACCTAGCAGACACAGTTGGATCACTTCTTAACCTCAGCCTCAGCAAAGGCTATTTTCTGGTAGAATGGTGAACAGCAGCAGTCATCTGTCTGAACAAGGGGAGGACCATCCCCTGACACAGGGAACTATGCACCCATAAGCCTGACTAGCCTCAACTATAAGCCAATGGAAAGAATCATCATGGACCTTGTCAACAAAAAACATAGACAATCTCTCGACTGTGTAATCAACCCATTTTTTGATTCATTAAGGCTGGATCATGTCTATTAAATCTGGTTGACTTCTTTATGAAGGTCACTAAGTCTATGGATAAGAAAATGAATGTGCATCCCATCTAACCTGACCTAGCGAAAGCATTTGATAAAATTCCAAAATCAGGTATTACAGAGAAACTGTCTCAGCTGGCCATAAATCACTACTAGGCCATTTCCTGTTTATTTAATTAACAGAAGTCAATGCAAACTTAGATAGCCTATGTCCAACCAACTTTGCAGATAACTGCAAATTGTGGACAATCCTTGAATCCAGTAACAGGATTGATGTACTGCAGAAAGTATTAACACACATGAATGATTGGTGACAAAGCCATAGAGATACTAAATGTTCAAAAAAGCATAATTGTTTCCTTTTGTAAAGAAAGTACCCAAGCTAATTACAATATTGACAGAACAGTAAAAACAAAATGAAAACTCCGCAAAAACTAGAACTTCCACTGAGTGACCTCCCAAACCTCTTGTAGCAGAGACAGATGGGATATAAGCAAATTACCCTTATGAACATCAGGTGTTTCAGCTAATGGGCGATTCTGAATGCCCATGACTCATTTTGTCATTTTAATGGACATTTTCAGGCCAATAAAGCCAAGCCGCAATAGCTATGGATGTGCATATTTCGGCCTTGTTATGACCTTGTCAGCATAGCACAAGCAGAGTGTTTGACTAAGCTTAAGAAAACAAGGGCTGTTATACCCAGCTGATGTCCGTTATCATTAGGGTCACTACAAAAATATCCCAAACAACAAATTAAAACAATAAGTGAGAAGGTCATTGAAAACTCAATCAGTAAAAACAAAATGAAAACTCCAGCAAAGCTAGAACTTCCACTAAGTGACCTCCCAAACCTCTTGTATCAGAGGCACATGGGATATATGCAAATTACCCTTACGAGCATCAGGTGTTTCAGCTAATTGGCGATTCTGAATGCCCATGACCTGTTTCATCATTTTAATGGACAATTTCAGGCCAATAAAGCCAAACCTCAGTTTTCATTTTGTTTTTACTGATTGTTTTTTCAGTGACCTTCTCACTTATTGTTTTAATTTCTTGTTTGGGATATTTTTGCAGTGACCCTAATGATAATGGACATCAGCTGGGTATAACAGCTCTGGGTTTCTTATGCTTAGTCAAATGCTCTGCTTGTGCTATGCTGACGAGGTCATATCAAGGCCGAAATATGCATATCCACAGCTAGTGGGGTTTGGCTTTATGACTTGAAATTGGGGAATAATGAGATAATTGACCACATTAATGGCATGGGTTTGATTCTTGTGCATGTGGCTTGTGGCATATATGTCATACAAACCTCTCAAATGTCCAGGATTGCCCCTGAATTCAGTTCCAGATTTAACACTCTCTCACTAAACCCCTCTGAAGACAGTTTTTTTGGAAAAGGGGTGGTGAATTCCCCTTATAGAATAGAGTTTGTTGCACACGTCTGTTCCTGCAGATCATGTATAACTTAAACTCACACATTCTGGTAAAGTCATAGATTAATGTTGCTAATATTTTAAAATTGTTTCTAATCATGCTTGCTTCTGTCAGCAGTTATCCATGAGTCTCTTGCTCTCTCTCCATGATTGGTTGTGAGGTATGCTGACATTTCAGTCATATTCAAGCAAGTCAATTTGCAGATCTTCACAACATGTACATACCTGCTCTTGTATATACCATCCTTAATAAATGTCTTCTCTAGTGAGCATGTCAGTGATGTTTTATCGCAACCATTCATCTCCACTGACATGTAACATTGAGTGACAGCCACATATATACTATCATTTGTGATGATATAAATAATATTGTACAGAAGGCGTAAACAGCAATACATACTGTGCAATCATCATATGTGCTTAATGTTATTCTACTGACTTGTCCTGGAAGTGTACATAACTTGACATATCCTATCTTGGTTGGGTAAACTGCCATGTTTTACATGCCTTCTTCCTGTCTCTTCATTCCCATCATTTATGTCTGTGACCATTTTGATCAGCACACTTTCCCTGACAAGTGTGTTTATGTTTCTTTGTATTTGCCCTTGCTGTTCACCCCACCATCTATTATTTCAGTCTGCAAATAATTGTAGTGTACATTGCACTGAGTACACTTTTCTATAATGTATTAACACTGCAGTTATTGCAGTATTTTTACCTTTGGTAGTCATTGTGGCTGTCCACACATTCTCGCAGAGCAGGTTTGCACTTGGGCAAAATTGTATGCATGTTCCTTCTGTGTTCATGCTGCTCTGCACAGTTACCTGACTGGTAACACTGCTGCTGGCCATGAAACGTTGCTTGTATTCATGTAAGCATGATGCACTGCATGCATGCATTGCTGTTCATTTTGCAAACATGTGAACTGTGTGTAGGCTTTCCATAAAGCCTACACTGAGGTTATTGAATCCTAGATGCATATTTATGTATGTATGTATGTCTCAGAGATTACCCCTTCTCTGGAACAGATTCCCCATTCATGTGAAGCAGAGATATTACCTAAACCTATTTAAATGCAACTTGGGTCAAAGTTTGGGAAATCACAACTTCACCCCGACTTGTCACCTGTGGCCCTTATTAACAAGGGGAGTTTGTAGATGGAATCAAAAAATGGCCAGCACCAAATGAATGGAACAAATCTTCTTTATTGTGGCAACACCCTCAGGGTAATGTGGAAACCACAATACCCATAAAATAATCAGACCGGTTTTGGCATAACCTGCCTTCCTCACTGATAACAAGTAACTGAATAACACAGCCATAATTTATACATGAAGTCACAAACACAAAAGCATTCCATTGGTTAGTTATGTGTTCATTTAAAGCAGGAGTAAACAACCCCCCAATTTAATTTTCCAAGTTCTTTCTTTTTGATTGAATAAAGAATGCCAAGCCACCTTATTAGTTCGATCACCCTCAATATGATCAATTATAACATATTTAAACTGTGCTGAATTATGCTTAATGGTATGTTTGTATAGAGCACTAGAGAACTTTTTTGTTCCTGATATCACTCAAATGTTCTGATATCCGAATACGTACAGACCTAGACGTTTGGCCAACATAAAAGGCAGAACATGAACAAGTTGCCAAATACACAAGCTAATCAGTACTACAGTTCCCAAAAAATTTAATATCATGGGCTTTCATCGTATTCCTGCTAGTAAATTGTTTGGACTTGAGCATATGTCTGCAAAAGGAACAGTGCCCGCAGGGTACACAGCCAGTCAATTTGTCCACAATCAATGTTAACTGTTTATTCAGAGGTTTTGATTCTGCCCTATGTTTATAATAGCTAAAGTGGGAACCCAATGTTGGTCCCTGACGAAAGGAAAATAAACATTTGGATGTAAGTATTTCAGACAATACATTATCGGCACTCAAGATACCTCAATGATGATCAATGATGTCTGTAAGTATATTAATATTGCACCCAAAAGTCCTAACAAATCTAATGGGTGATGGCTCATCTAAATTCTTGTTCCTATAATCTAATAACTTAGATCTCTCTTGTTTAGATGCCCATTTACTAGCAGTCATAATATTGACATATTGGTATCCCCTATTCTTAAACTGATGGATCAAATCCTGTTTATAATATTCATAGGAGTTCACTGAGGAGCAAATGCTTCTAATTCTTAAAAATTGAGACTTAGAAATATTTCTGGTGATGTGCCTGGGATGGAAACTGCTGGCATGTAGTAAAGTACTATACTCGGAATGTTTATGAAAAAACTGAGTACTGAGTATATGATCAGACTCCATAGTAATAGTAACATCGAGGAAGTCTATACACTGGGCATCAAAATTAACGGTGAATTCTATACCCCACTTGTTGTCATTAAGATATTGTATAAACTCTTGTAAATAAGAAATATCAGCCCTCCCGACCATCCAACAATCATTTAAATAGTGTCTCCATATATCGATCTCATCTAAAAATATGTTATGATTGATGTCACAAATCAACTGTTCTTCCAAGTACCCCATGAACAAATCCGCATAAATAGGAACAAAGGATACTCCCATCGTGGTACACTTCACTTGCCAGTAATATTGACCATGAAAATAAAACACATTTTTATTAAGGACATGTTCCACAATACATACTAATAAAGTGTAGCCTGGGGAATATATTTCACCTTATTTAACCAATAATTAAGGGCTTCCAAACCAGCCCAATGAGGTATGTCAGTATACAGTGCCGTAACATCCAACATACACATAAGCCAATCTTGTTATAACTGCATATCCAAAATAATCTTTAAGAATTGTGTAGTATCCTGAATTCTTGATCTAACAAAACACAACAAAAGTTTAAGATATTGTGTCAAAAATGCTGACAGAGGCTCAGTCAAAGAGCCAGTGCCTGAAACAATCGGTCTTCCTGGTGGCTTCTGTAAATCCTTATGAATTTTCGGTAGCAAGTATAGATATTGACATTGGGGGTCTGGTACCATAAGATGATGTATGTCAGAATTGGTAATAATACCCTCCTCCAAGGCCAATCTAAGAAAATCATCAATTTCTTTTTTAAATCTTGTTGTGAGGTCCGAGGACATATGAATATAGAATCTGCCATCAGACAGTTGTCTGTTGGCCTCGGCCAAATACATTGACCAATCCATTACTACAATGGCCCCACCCTTGTCACCTGGTAAAATGACCAGCTCCCTGTTGTTCTTAAGGTTGATTAAAACCTGTTGATCAGACTGAGAAAGATTTGAACGTATATTAGATTCCCTTGACTGAAAATGTAAGTCTTTGAGTACACATTCTTGAAAAATGGAAACATGCTTATGTATGGGGGCCATAAAGGATGACCTCCGAAACTGAAATTCAGTAGATCTTTGAGACCTAGAGTCAGAACCAAAAAATAACTTGAGATTAAACAAATGACAAAAGGCAATTACATCATTAGCCAACACATTTTCACCAACAAAAAAAATGGAGACAAAATTTAAGCCTTTATCTAACAGTTTTATTTCAGCATCAGACAGTTTAGTAGAGGAGATATTGTGTACATTGCATGTATTTTCTACCGTGGTATCAACAATTCCAGTAGATTCTCTATATCGTCTGTGTGCTTTGTGTTTCCTGTCACCCCTATGTTTTCACCCCCTAAGGGGTTATCAATGGTATGTTTTTTGGAAACCACTGAATCTTGAGTATGATAACTCTCAACATCAGTAGCAGAAGATGATTTATTTTTGGGAACTGTAGTACTGATTGGCTTGTATATTTGGCAACTTGTTCATGTTCTGCCTTTTATTTTGGCCAAACTTCTAGGTCTGTACATATTCGGATATCAGAACATTTGAGTGATATCAGGAACAAAAAGGTCTCTAGTGCACTATACAAATATACCATTAAACATAATTCAGCACAGTTTAAATTTGTTATAACTGATCATATTGAGGGTGATCGAACTAATAAGGTGGGTTGGCATTCTTTATTAAATCAAAAAGAAAGAAATTGGATAATTAAATTAGGGGGGTTGTTTACTCCAGGTTTAAATGACCACTTATAACTAACCAATAGAATGCTTGTGTTTGTGACTTAATGCATAAATTATGGCTGTGTTATTCAGTTACTTGTTATCACTGAGGAAGGCAGGTTGTGCCGAAACCAGTCTCATTATTTTATGGGTATTGTGGTTTCCACATTACCCTGATGGTGTTGCCACAATAAAGAAAATTTGTGCCATTCATTTGGTGCTGGACATTTTTTTTTATTACAGTTCTAATTAGTTTGGCCTCTTGCACCTGCCATATGTGTGGATCCATGTCTTCTGCAGAGTTTGTAGATGCTCTAAGGCACAGGCATATACCAAAGCCATTCTAGCCCATAGACATTAATAGTTGGGAAAACTGGGGCATGAATGGCTAGGATTAAAAATGCTCTTGGGCCATTAGGCTAGAAACCTCCTACGATCCTATGATCTTATCTCTCTCTCTCTATATATATATATATATATATATATATATATATATATATATATATATTTATACACACATACACACACACACACACACACACACACACACACACACACACACACACACACATGTATATGTGTAAAGACTTGTATACATAGATGTATGTCAGAAGATAGAAGTTTCATAATGTCAACTGTCAAATGGTCAGTGTTCTGAAATGTCAAAACTATAACAAACACCAAAAACTCTGTTTTTACAAGAGGGGCAATCCTCTCTGCATCCCCCTCCCACTCACTGCTAATTATATATACCAGCTTTAAGATTTCACTACAGTGGGGAAAAGAGCAAGTTCCATGATTCTCACTCTTACTATGATCTCTGCAAAAACAGTCTTTGTGCCGTACTAAACATTCAATATTTCAGAACGTCAGTCATATGATCTCGAACTTAACAGTCAGTGTTCTAAAGCGTTGATCTTCTGACATAGATATATATATATATATATATATATATATATATATATATATATATATATATATATATATATATATATATATATATATATATATATATATAGATATATAGAAATATATATATATATATATATATATATATATATATATATATATATATATATTAAAAGATGATTGTCATTTCTTGATTTGACATTGTAACACTGGGCACCCACCAGAGTTTCAAACTGTGCAAGAAGGCACTAGAGGAATGAACACCCAAAGTATCATTTATAATGATGGAAAGAGAACTACAAGGAGATAAACCCCATTTGAATTTCTTGGGTAGGATTCAGGGAATTGGCAAAAATGATAGGTAAGGTTCCTAGGAATTAATACTAATGGTCAGTGAACCTGTAAGTGTCCACTACTGATAGACCTGGTAAAAGGGGGATTGTATGCTGCCAGTCTCCATGATAGAGAGAGAAGGAAGATAGTATTAATAATAGTTTATAACTTTCCATTTTAGATTTAAAAGGATGACACGTTCAATGAATATCAGCCAGTGCCACTGACTGGAAGTGCTAGCAATAGGCATTGGATACCTCTAGTTTAATTTCTCTGTGTGGATGTTGGCAATACAGATGGTATGATAGCAGCAACAGCAGTAAGAGAATGAGGAAGAAGCAGAAAAATAAACAGAAAAATGAACTTTCAGTTTTACTTTTCTATTTATAAATTTCTTTATTTCAGAGTTAGGATGATCTCAGAAGGAGCACAAACCTCTACCGTGCATGTTAAAGTTAACAGTAAAAAATAAGGTTTGGCAATGTCACCAGTTCATGTGTGTATGTGTGCTATGTACACTCATGCTTGCACGTGGGTTTCGTGTGTGTGTGTGTGTGTGTGTGTGTGTGCGTGTGCATTTGTGCCCATGCATATGTTTTGTGTGCTTCTGTGTTTGAACATGTACATGCCAGAAGGTGTGTATGTCAATGCAAAGTCTTGATGTGTGTATGTGTTTGTTTGTATAATATAATGGAGTTGAACAGCTGTGGTAAGAGTGAAAGAAAACTTTCTTTTCTTTATAGAAAGTGTGTAATTAGAAAATAGTGTGTAAAAACAATTGGAGCAGTTCCTTCTTTTATTCTGTTTAAGCTGAGAAACCAGGAAGTTAAGCTATAGTCTCATGCCAGATTGCTAACCTTTCTTGAAAAAATGCCTCAAGGTATGCTGTCTTTAGAAATAACTCTGTGGTCACTCTGCCTTTGTATTTAGTAATTCCATTCTAAAGCAACATGTTTCAACTTCCAAGTCTGTGAAACACAAAAAGATATGAATAATTAGAATAAACAGAGCTAGACAATATTCATGGATATCTTGTAGCAAATTCTTAAGCTGTCCCAAACATCCCAAACATTCATGGTCTTCTAAAATATTGTCAGTTCAAGCCTCCCCAGCTTTGTTTGATAGATAACTTTCATAAGAAAAGCCAGTGAAATAAAAATTTCCAAATAAATGCGGTATAGTGGCAGGTCTTACTGAAATGAACATATTGCAATGCTTTTCTGAGAATGGACTGGAAAGTATATGAAAAGTCAAGGTGAAAGGCTTCTGGTCTATACTTTTATTATTTTTCATTTAAGTAGTATGCTGTCTTTTACTTTCAAAAAAAGAAAAAAAACCATTTAAGATAGACATTCCTTGCTTTCCAACAGTATTAATTATAATGCAGGAACAGCAAGCCTTGTAACAAAAGCTCAGTCTTAAAAAGAAGACTAAAAGTAGTAGAAAAGCTAAACAAAGGGGGAATAACCCCCAAAATCAAAATGGGGAAGTTACCGCCACAAAGAGACCAGACATTAGTGGAGTTCCCCAGAGTTCTATGCCGGGACCCCTCTTGTTTGGCATCGTCTTTTCTGAAGTAAAAGCCAATATCAAAGGGCTCTGGATGACTAGGTTTGCAGATGACTGCATGCTAGAAGCAGTCATTGAATCCCCAAATGAGAAAGGTTTGTCCCAAATCAATACCTGTGCCAAAATCATGGACTGAAACTAAATGCCAAAAAATATATTACTGTAGCCTTTGGGAAGTCATATTGACAATACACCCATTAGAAATGACCCAGTTCTTTGGGATTTGGGAAATTATGTTGACACTGACCTAACTTTTGACCAACATGTGAACATCATTGTAAAAAGTCCTTCTGTATTGCACAGCTTATAAACAAAGGGATTGTGTCTAGATCTAGGGATGTCATTGTCTCCTTTTACTTATCCATCTTTAGGCCAATCATTGAATATACTGTCCCCTACATGTAACAAATGGAACACTCAAAGAGATGCCTTACTAAAAGGATACAAGGCCTAAACAACATGTCCTACATGGATCAACTCAGAACACTTTCATTATACTCTGTATCTTACAGACTGTTAAGAGGTGACCTGTGTCTGACATACAAGACATCCTCCAACCAAATAACGATGGATTTACTGCACATCAGCAGCCTCAAAAATACCCAGTCTCTGGATCAAAACTTCTTCTGCAACATCAAAATAACTGTTTGTAGGGACAGGTATATCTTGCAAAGGATACCACTGCTGTGGAACAGACTCCCCATCCACATTAAACAAAATTCATCCCTGTCACTGTTCAAGAGCAATTTAGATCTACGGATGGGAGACAGAAAATTTACCCCAGGACTGCCTCCTGTATTATTATTGGCCAGATGCAGCTCCTACGTGATTTATCCCATGCATGGGTGCCCTAAAATTGTCTATGGTATGATCCCAGTTATTCTCATTAAGGGTAACATATAATTATTGACTATGGGATGAGTAAGGCCAATCTCTAACGAAATGGAATAATTTGATTTGAGCATAAAAAGGGAAATCAACTAGGGTTAAAATGACCCCAAAGGGCAGTGAGCCTAATGCCTACCTGTTAATCTATGAATCTACGATCATCCACGGCTAGCTTTGAAAGGAAAATTGCCATGGACTCCAAAGATAACCACAAGGCATTCTTTAGCTATGTCAAGAATCTAAGTGGCAATTCTCAGATCTGCTCGGAGTTAGTGCAGAATGGCACAAAATACACTGAACTGATCGATATAGTCAACATCCTGGCAGACAGGTTCAATGCAAACTTCACCCCCCTCTCACCCCCAAAAGGGCCCATAACTATACCAGAAGAATGTAGAGCCCCTGAAATCATAGACACTCAGGTTAAAACAGCCCTCTCCAAAGCCAAAAACACAGCATCAATGAGACTGGATGGTGTCCCAGGCTGAGTCCTACATGAGCTCAAAGATGAATTAACCCCTCACCTAAACACACTGTTTAAACTCAGCCTCTCCACAGGCTATGTGCCCACAGAGTGGCACACAGCAATGGTTATTCAGCTACACAAAGGTGGAGCCACAACAGACCCCAGGAACTATTGACCCTATAAGCCTGACTAGCTTGGTCTGCAAAGCTATGGAGCGCATCATCATGGATCTCATTAGCAGAGAACTGGACCCTACCCAGTTTGGCTTTGTTAAGGGCAGATCATGCTTCCTAAACCTGGTGGGCTTCTTTGAGACAGTTACCAAGGCTATAGAGGAGGGAAAGGTGGTCCATACGGCCTACCTAGACCTCGCAAAGGCCTTCGACACCATTCCCCACTCAGGTATTATAGACAAGCTCACTAGCCTGAACATAAACTCCTACATTATGAGATGGGTTGCCAACTGGCTCATGGACAGAACCCACATGATAAGAGTTGCAGGAGCTAGGTCTGACTCTTAACCAGTTACAAGTGGCGTTCCCCAGGGCTCAGTCCTAGGAACCCTCCTGTTCGGCATATACTTCTCAGAGGTACAGGCAAGCACAGGAGGGCTATGGCTGACCAAGTTCGCAGATGATTGCAAACTAGGGGCTATAATTAACTCTCCAGCTGACACAGACATCCTCCAAAAGGGTCTCACTGAGACAGATACCTGGTGTTAAAACCATGGCCTCAAGCTAAATGCCAAAAAGTGCATGGTCATCCCCTTTGGAAAAAACAAAGTACCCACAAACTATCACATAGGTGTTAGCCCCTAAATATGGAAGACGTAATAAGGGATCTGGGAATCCATGTAGATAGTAACCTCTCCTTTGATAATCACATTGCCAAAGTTGTTAGAAAATCCTTCTATGTGGCCCACCTAATCACAAAAGGGTTTGCATCCGGATCGAAAGAAGTCATTGGGCCCCTCTACACATCACTCATCAGACCCATCATAGAGTACAATACCCCATTTGGGATGTACCTTACAAGACACCTGCAACAACTGGAAAGACCACAGAAGTACCTCACTAAGAGGATCACTGGCCTCAAGCAGATGCCCTATGCAGCTCGACTGAAGAAACTCCAGCTGTACTCGGTTGCATACCGTCTACTCAGAGGTGATCTCTGCCTGACATACAAGGTCATGCCCAACTCAGAATTGATGGACATGCTCCACCTAAAGAAAACCATATCCCCTCGAGGCACAAGCTCCAGGGATCTAAACCTCATCACAACGATAAATAGGACGTGCTGGAGGGATAGATTCCTGTCCCAGAGACGTCCCATGATCTGGAACAAGATTCCAATCTACATTAGGCAGAGCTCCTCGCTAACCCTCTTCAAGAGAAACCGTGACGAGTGGATAGGAAACAGAAAGTTTACCCCGAGGATCACTTCAATGGCTCTGCTGGACAGAGGCACAGGGAACTAATCTAAGTGGTAGGCAAAATCCAACACATTCTGGCTAGGCTTATAAATGCCTTTGGGCAGATAGCCTAGTACCTACCTATGAACCTAAATTATTTACTATGATATAATTCTATAAGGTTATACATTTCTTCTTAGGAAGGGTCTTTTTGCCTCATATCAAATTTACTTTTCTTCACTGCATGGAATATCAGACAAGAGCAAAATCAAATATAATCAATAAATAACTATTTGGTAAATTAAAAGCCACAAAATCTGGTGTCACATTCAACTTTCATTTCTGGCAGCATATTTTGAACATAATGTATTTTTTCAAATTTTCAAGTAATATATGTATAAGTATATATATATTTACTAAATGTATAAACACACACACACACACACACACACACACACACACACACACACACACACACACACACACACACACACACACACACACACACACACACTCACACACATGGAGAAGTGTTCAAGAGTTTAGATTTAATATGATAACACCCTTTCTGCAGTAAATTGCATTTAGAGCTATACTAGTTTACTTTATTCTATGCTTCTGTAAACATAACTGGTAGAAAACAGATGAAACTAAGATTGTTATAACACCAACTGATAGGTTTGGAGGGATGGGTATATCTCATAGAGGTTACTGCTGCTTTGGAACAGATTCCACATCCACATAAAATAACTCATCCGTCCATATTCAAATGCAACTTAGACCTATGGATGGGTATTAGAAAATCTACCCCACGACTGCCCCTGTACTACCAATAAATAGATAGATACAACTCCTAAATGCTTTATCCCATGCATGGGTCCCCTCAAATTATATGTGGTATGATCCCAGTTATTCTCACAAGGGGTTATATATAATTATCAACCATGGTAAATTAAAAATGGCTAGGCTTAAAATGGCCCACAAGGGAAGCTAGCCTAGTACTTAGCTATGAACCTGTGAATCTATGAACTTAGAAGAACAACAAGTCATTAGAAGCACTCTACCAGCTTTTAGAAAGTGACTCAGCAAATTGCACAAAGAAACTCTATCAGGTTGCAAGGAAAAAACAGAAAGATGAAGGTAGTCAACAAACACCCTTCATAAGAGATGTTAGCAACAACCTACTCATCATTTACAAGACTTGTAAGGCAGATGGAGGGTGTACTTTCATCATCTTCTGAATGAAGAAAACCCCACAGAAGCTGTACTACCTCAAACACAACCTACAATGAAAGAAGAAGAGCCCACTCTAGAAAAAGTAAGAACAGCACTATAGAAAATGAATTCAGGGGAAACAGCAGGGTAAAATGGCTCCAGAGGGGAGCCATAGCCATTTGAAGAGAAAAATGTATCCCAGGTGACTGGAGAATAAGCTTTCTAGTTCCAGTGTACAAGAACAGGGGGGACAATGGGGATATTCACAACTGTGGGCAGAACAGAGGCATCAGACTCCTGTCACACTGCATGAAAGTTCCTGAAAGTGTGACTGATAAATGAATATGCAGAGTAGTAGAAAATAAGATGGGAGATGAAAAACTGGGTTCAAATCAGGATGCAGTACAACCAATATGACATTTGCAGTGATATTTGAGAAGCTAGAGATGAGGAAATAGTCCAAGTGGGTATTCCAAGAAGTGGAGAAAGCATATGAAAAGGTCCCATGAAAGCAGATTTGGGCAATCCTATGATGGTTCAAGGTCCCAGAAACATTGGTAGAATTAATACAAACTATGTATTTGGACCCAGTAAGCCAAGTATGATCATCAGTGTTTAGACTCAAAGAGGGGTTCCCACTGGGAGTGGGTGTGCACCAGAGTTCGACAGTGAACCCGGTGCTGTTCATGCTGGTAGTGGACTACATTAGCAAACAGATCAAAGAAGACAGATCAACAAAGCTATTGTATGCAGACAATGTGCATTACTGGCAGACTCTAACCAAGAACTTCAGCAAACAATAGGCAAATGAAAAAAAGCACACAGAATGAAACTGAGTATGGAGAAGACAGTGGTACTGGCAGAAAATGGGGGGAATCAGAAGAAGCTGAAAATCGAGACAGAAGAGAAAATAGTAGAACAGGTTAACAGATTAAAGTATCTGGAAGGGATGGTTGAGGAGAAGGGAAGTCTGAATGAGGAAGTCACAGCTAGAATCAGAGGGGCTGCAGACAACTGGCACAGAGTGTCAGATGTAATATATGACAGAAGAAAGCCAAAGATGAGAAATAAGGTGTACAGAACAGTGGTGTCACCAATACTGCTGTATGGTACAGAAACCTGGACAGTGAAGGCAGAGCAGCTGAGGAAGCTAGAGGTGATGGAGATGAAGTTCTTGAATGGGGTGGTATGATGCACACTTTAGGACAGGTAAAGAAATTAAGACATCAGAGAAGGCACCCAAGTAGCTCCAATTGCACAGAAGGTCAAATAGAATGGATCTTGGTGGTTTGGGCACATGTGCAGAAAAGCAGAAGACAATCTGGTGAAGATGATTTGGAACAGGCAGAAAGAAGGCAAGAAGAAATTATGGCATCCGGCAGAGATTTGATGTATTGTGTAAGAAAAGACCTGCAACAGTCAGACATGTGTGTCGAAGAAGGTAAGAGAGAGGTATTGAATCAGGGACATGGTGACATTGATGGAACACTCCAAACCCATGTAAAAGGGGGTTGATGATGGTGATGATGATAAAAAAAAAAAGTGAGCTATCTAGTGCAAAACATATACAGATGGTGCAGTGGTGCAGCAGTAGCATTGTCGCCTCACAGCAAGAGGTTCTCTGGTTTGATTCTCGGCTCGAGTGCCTTCTGTGTGGAGTCTGCATGTCCTCCCTGTGTTCGTGTGGGCTTCCTCTGGGTACTCCGGTTTCCTCCTACATTACAAAGACATGCGTCTGGAGTGTTTCTCACATATATAAATATAGCTGGTATATTTGCAGGATGGTAATGGAAAATCTTTGGGGCAATACGCTTAAACATTATTAGCACCATTTTGTATTTATTTATTTATTTAATGTCTATCAACAGGTGGGTGGGCTGATACAAAACCTCTTTTAGCCACTATCCAGCCAACTTGTTTTCTAATAATAACAAATGGCCATAACTTATTATATAGTATTAGCGCATGCAGACATTAAAAAATTCCTTTTCAGGATGGTGTCATTCTTGTTTTCTATCAGTCTGATGTCTTATGTCACTCTCTTTGAAGAGGTGGTACGCAATATTTCTCTAGTGTAGTCTAATGTCTAATGAGCAAAGACTGGTACATTTTATGTATTTCTCCAGTCTAGTTTAACTTCATATGAGCAAAGCATGGCCAAAGTTTAGGAAACATGCACAATGGAACTCCCCGAGTAACTTCTTTATGAACTGGGGGTTGTAACATTTTATATCTCTTTCTGAACGACTATTAAAACTGCATATGCAATTTGACTTCTTTGCTTCATGATCTAGACTGCAGTGGAAACACAATAACAGGTGTAGGTTGCTTTGGAATACGCACTGCAGAACTACAGGTGCAAAGACTGGAAAGAACCACACTTCTGATAAACCACACACAGGAAACATGACTCAAAATGTTGCAGAAGTGGCCATTTTCTTTCTTTGCAGTGAAAGATGTAATTTTAGTTTATTGCGATGAGTCATGATAACACTCACAACTAGATACGGAATTCTCAGCTTTGAAGTTCCACTTTAATGATCCATTAAAAAAAGTCTATGACTAAGATTTTTCTGTCATTAAAATTATGATTGGTATTACTCCAGATATTTCTAAGGCCATCTGCCTCTGATTTCCCATTTTGTCGCTGGAGTTGTTAGACGTTTCTCAGTACCCACATTATCTTTTTCAATGTAGGTTGTTACTGAAGCCTTCCTGCTGCTAAGGTTCCCAGCCAGCCAGATCCACACTCCTCTGCCTTTCTCTACATAATGTTTCCTTCATAATTCCTTAGTGCATTCTATAATTTTAGTGGGAAGGGGTAACAAGCACCTGAAACAATATTTCATTCAATTATCTGTCACTTTTAATAAGCAGCATCTATTAGCATGACTTAAATAGAAATAAAAGCTTATTTCCTGTAAAAGGATAGCTAACTGAATAAGTATATGCAGGCACATGTGTAAGCTACACTGTTTTGAAATACATGGCTACTGGTCAAGTAGCAGTTCTCTTTTCCCCATTTCATTTAAAGTTACTCAGCTTCTTAAACACTCTCTTCTATAACTAAAGCTGCTGCTGTATTTCTAGCTTCAGATTATGATATAAATCTGACCTGCCTGATACAGTCAGCTGTCTTGGTTGGCAGTATATCAGACTGCTCTAGATGGATTCAGATTAACTGCAGGTAGACTAGAGTTCAATAAGCAGATGGTAGACAGGCTCCTGAAAAGAAGGACCTAAAAAGTTTACCTGTCATGTTACTGGAAATTATAAAGGAAAAGGGCCATGAAAAGTAAAAGAGGAAAAAAGGAGGATGCCATGGAAAAGTGGCCTTCCTGATTATAAGTAGCTATGGAGATTTTAATCCATTTGGGGAGACAAGGTGGCATATTATGGGCTTTACTGAAATTCGGGTCATTGCTAATACCGAAAAGATTTCCAGTATAGCATACTCAAAAGAACATGATGGAACCGAGGTTACATATGTGGTTTTATGATCATATTACACCTGTGTGTGCGTGTGTGTCTGTCTTTGTATGTATATCTGTATATTTAGCTATCTATTAGTGGCGTGGTTTGGATAAATATTTAAGGTCTTTAACTCAGACACAAGATACAGGGTTTGATTCTGATCTCTGGTTATTGGCTAGGCTTGTAATATTCTGTTGACTTGCAGCATAATATTTAGAGAGACATAATGGTTAAGGGAGGTCTGTATTATATTATCGAAAAGACAAGTCTGTGAATGGCACTTACATCGAAAATGCCATTCAGTGAATTCAGTCTTGTGGGGGGCTGTGGCCCCCACACTCCCCCGCTAATTATATATACCAACTCCGAGACTGCACTACAGTGAGGAAAGCGTAAATTTTCCAATCTTCACTGTACTGAGATCTCACTATGAACAGTTCACTGAATGGCATTTTTGATGTAAGTGCCATTCGCTGACCTGTCTTTTTGATAATATAATATAAACCCTGGTTAAGATATGTGTCGCTCGTTTGTCTCTAATACATATAACAAGAAGGTATGGGGTTTCATTCAGATGCTTTAATACATACAAATGCATCAGGATGGATAGCAGCATCTTTAAATATGAACAGACTAGTTAAAAAACAAAGTTTGCATACATACATGCTTAAATCTCAACAGCTAACTACAAAATGTCAGTCAGGCTTGCACGTGCTCAGTATTTATACACTTGTGCAAGCCCTTGGATAGCTTCTTAAAGGTATATATACACACATATTGATCTACATTCTCCCTCTTAAAAAGATTGCCCTTCATGCAAAACAATGTTAGAGATAGATATGCATTACTATGTGCATTACAAACAAAACACAATGTTCATGCTCAAGTTGCTTCATATCTGCTACAGGGTTTAGAGATTTGACCCTATCTTATGACTTAACAATTGGGACCAAATTTATCAATAGAGCCAGTCTGTGGTGCACAACTCATATCAGGAGCTTCTGGATTCATTATAGGAACAGGAATGTCCTCTGGGACTTCCTCTGGAATTGGAACACTGGACAACTCACTCTGAGATAAAGAGTCTTTCTCACAGGCTATGTGCTGTGGTATAGGCTTGGATACCAGTCTTAAATGTTTCTGATTCTGTCTGAAAATTGCTCCTTCTGATTCCACAATGTATAATCTCAGCTCTGGACCTATAATCTTCATGACACCAATCCGATCATAACCTCTGGATGTTTGCATTTTTACTACTTCTCCCGCCCGTAATGGATTGAGCAGTTTGCTGGTCTTACTGTAGTAGGACTTCTGGGTTAGGAACTTCTTCAACAGATTGGCTTTTACTGATCTGTTTTTCTTGACACATGGAACCAACAATTGACTACTGATTGGTAATGTGGTTCTGGTTTGTCTCGACAGAAGTCTCTGAGCAGGTGAACCAAAATGTTTATTATGTGGAACATTTCTGAGATTTAAGAGATTTAGAAAAACATCACTAATGTCTTGTTTTGACTTCTCTAGTATGCTTTGCAATTTGAACTGTGTGTTCTGCCAAATCATTTGACACCGGGTACTCTGGATTACTCGTGACATGAGCAAAGTCCCATTCTTCAGCAAATCATTTGAACTGTTAGCTTGTAAACTGCGTGCCATTGTCAGAAATAACTTTGTATGGACTACCATGTACTGCAAAATGGTGCTTCATCTTAGTAATGACTGTACTGGATGCTAGGTTAGGAAGTAAGTCAATCTCGAACCAATTGGAGTAAGAGTCTACTAACACCAAATAATGTTGACCATTCCACTCGAAGATATCAGTGTCTTCTGTTGACCAAGGTAGTTCCAGAATCTGGTTAAGCTGAAGAGGTTCCTTCTGTTGATGAGGCTTAGTACTATTACACACAGAACAAGACAAAAGTGCTCTCTCAATGTCTTGTGACATAGAAGGCCAAAATACTAGTTCTCTCACCCTTCTTCTGGTAGATTCAGTTCCTGGATGACCACGATGCAAAACAGTAATGTACTCTTCTTGCAAAGACTTTGGAACAATTACTTTTGGACCTTTCATAATGATACCATTGTCAGACAAAATCTCATCTCTGTATGGAAAATAAGGCTACACTTCTTGAGGTAAACTAGATTGCTTTGAAGGCCATCCATGACTGATAAAGTGGTTGAGCCTCTGTAAAACTGGATCTGTGGCTACATAATCTCTCAGCTTATCAAGATGTGTGGAAGAAACATTTCCCACTTCCATGACTTCAAAATCAAAGTTCTCATTCTCATGCTGTTCTGTTGTGTTTCTGGGTGATCTGGATAATGTATCAGCAAGATAAAGTAGTTTGCCTTTCTTGTAGACAAGACTGAAATTGTACTTTGGCAATCTCACCATCATACGTTGCAGTCCTGCTGGGGCTGAATGCATTGGCATTCTCAAGATAGTGACTAATGGTTGGTGATCTGTTTCGATCTGCATAGGTCTACCATAAATATAATCATGGAACTTCGAATATGCAAACACAAATGCCAAAAGCTCTTTCTCAATCTGGGTGTACTGCATCTCAGTTTGGGTAAGAGTTCTCGATACATAAACAACAGGTTGGTCCTCTTGTAAAATGACTGCACCAAGACCAAATTTTGAAGAATCACAGGAAAGTGTAACTGGCTTGTAAACATCATAGTATCTTCGAGTTGGTGGACTAGCAATTCTCTGTTTCAGGCCATCAAATGCTCTTTAGTGTTGCTCTAACAAAGACCAGGATACATTTTTATTTGTCAGCTCTCTGACTGGTGCTGATAGTTGGCTCAAGTCTGGAATGAACTTGCCTAGATAGTTGACCATGCCTAGAAAAGTCTGCAGTGCTTGAACATTGTCTGGAGCTGGCATCTCAAGAATGGCTGTTTGCTTAGAAGGGTCTGGTCATAGGCCTGTACTTGTAAGTAAATGACCAACATAAGTAACTTCTTGTAGCCTGAATTTGCCTCTGTGTGGGTTGAGCTTAAGATTCACTTGACGTGCCCTTTCTAGAACCTGTCTGAGATTTCTGTCATGCTCTGCTTCATAACGACCTCCTTCTGGTATGTCTACTATAATAGCACAAGGATGCATAAAAAAATTGCAGAATTTATTCCAAATGGCATTCTCAAAAAATCTGTACCTGCCAAATGGAGTACTGAAAGTAGTGAGCAATGACGATTTCTTGTCAAATTGAATTTGCCAAAATAAACTCTTTGCATCTAAGACGGAAAAACTAGTGGCATTTGGCACCAAGGCTGTGACTTCTTCAATTGTGCGCAATAGATGATGAGGTCTTTTTAGCACTTTGTTCAAATCTTGTGGATCAATACATATTCTGATGTCATCTAAGCTTTTCTTATGAGCTACCACCATGGAAGATACCCATTCTGTTGGAGTTTCAACTGGACAAATCACACCTCATCACACCATTTTATCTAACTCAGCTTTGACTCTGTCCTGCATGGCTATTGGAACTTTTCATGCTGGCTGGATAACTCCTCTGGGTCTAACTTCATGGAGTACACAACTGGAAGTCTGCCTAGTTTGTCTTGGAAAAGATCAGCATAGGTAGAAAAAATGTGCTGGGCAAAATTTGAGTAGTGGTCTTTCAAGCTAACTTGGTGGACTTCCTTATTAAATGAAAGTAGTCCCATTTTCAAATTGTCTCTGAGCCCTAATAATGACTGGATGTACCTCTTGACCACATAAAATAATAAGTCACAGCTTCTTCTGCTTTGCTGAAAGTAACAAGAAAGCACTACTGAGCCTTCGTTTTGAATTTCTTCACCTGCATAAGCAACAAGTTTTGCACACCTTGCTAAATCAAGCCTTTCACCTTTACACCCTGTAGCAAATGTTTTTGCAGACATTACATTGCACTTGGAACCTGTGTCAGCTTTGAGCTCTATGGGTTTGCCATTTATCCAAACAGAACAAAATACTTCATTCTTTGGTTTTAATTTTACTGCATTGACCATTTCATATAGCAGTGATAAACCATCAACATAAAGTGTAGAACTGCCACAGTCTAACTGATCAACTCGTTTCTTAAAATGTTCCCTTTTAATAAAAGAATGTGGGACTTTTGATTTATAAAACTTTGTGAAATGTTTCCACTTATTGCATTTCTGGCATTGTTGACCAACAGCTATACACTTTTCACTTTTAGATTCATGACTTCCACCACAGTTATGACAGTTGGCAATGAAAATGGGTTGGGGCCCATGCTTTGAGTTTCCTGACTCACTCTTATGCTTCACTGAGACTCTGTAAAGTCTGGAATGTTCTGAGGTTTACCAGTAAGTGCTGCAGGGGTGACAGCTGCCATGTGCTTGGGCCTGTTTCATTTGATACATGCTGCATACTATCAACATGAGCTTTACCACTGTGCCTACTACAG
>NC_056737.1:446793801-446936301 GCF_019279795.1 Protopterus annectens | reverse complement strand
GTAAACACATGTTAAATAAATAAATAAATTATCTATCCTAGAGAAAATGACTGGCTGAAAGAGACCTTGGCAAGTGTAGGCAATGGATATAATGTTTTAAGATTTTAGGCCCTCACATTCAACTTACCTCTGGTGTGGTGTCTTGAGTCAATCAAAGTATCCCTCTAACCACTCCTACTGCCTTCTCTTTTCCCCCATCCACCTCTTTCCTCATACAGGTTAAACTGCTACAACTTAGTACAGGCATCATTTTCAAATCTAGGTGCTTAGGATATCCCTCTCTCTTCCCCCCTTGGCTGACCTGGTGTGACTCAGTGTAAGTTTCCTCAATGTATGGATTTTTTTTTTACTGTTTTTTTTTTGTGTGTAACTGAATGACCTGATGCAAATTCTGATTCTACACAGATTGTTCTATTTTTGTTGCAGAAGCCCTGTAAGTAGCTAGTGACTTTATTGAATTTCTGTGGTAATATTTGTGTTTAAACTGAACCTGTACCTAGAGAAAGTGTATAATGAGAGCTACTACTTGCTGCATATGTTTTTAATGTTTAAATTGCACACACACACACAATGAAGAAGTGCTTTTATGACCTGAATAACTAATGCTAGCGTTACCTGAATTGCTTTTACTGACAATTTTCCAGTTGTACAATTGTGAATGATTGATTTAGTTTTACTGATATATCTTTAAAATCTGGGAAGGGTTTGTTATTTACTGCATTGCTCTCTTGCTTAAGTTTCTTAGCTATAAATCCTAGTCCATTCTGAAGTGTGCTACTTTAACCCCCCCCCCAAACCTTTCTGAATGTACTATTATAAAATAACTGCCTGTTGCTGCGTTAATGCTTACCCTAGAATCTCTGCTTTTCTCTTTTCCTAGTTGAACTTCACATTTACCTACACTAACATACTGCAGCTCCTGAATAACGATGTCTACAGGATTGCAATTGGAAAACACAACAAAAATAGTTTCTCCCAGTAATTAATCAGAGTAGGTTACAGATATAGAAAGCATTTGTTAAGCTTTCTCTTACAGTGCTGTGTAATTAAGCAAGTCACCATTTTGGTCAGCCATAGGGCTCTTTTCTACTTGAGTGTTTGCCTACTTCCCCTGTAACTAAAGTACACTGACTCTTACATTTGTCTCTCTGACCCTAATTTTTACAGGTATAATTTGTACCTTTCTGGCTTTCTAACACTCAGACATAGATTCTTGTTGAAAGTTTTACTTACTTGTCTGACATTTGAACAAGTAACCCTTGTAAAAATCCTCAAAATTGTATACTGTTGGTCTGTCTTTCCTGCTAAACATAAGTAAAATTAAAGTTCTGAGTGCAAGTAACATTACAGTGCTGACTGCAGATTTTAGGCCCTTACATTCAACTTACCTCTGGTGTGGTGTCTTGAGTCAATCCAAGGTATTCCTGTAACCACTCCGACTACCGTCTCTTCCCTCTCCCTTTCCTCATACAGGTTAAACTGCTACAACTTAGTACAGGCATTGGTTCATCCCTGCTTCGCTCAGGCTTGCTTCGCACCCCCTTCTGCCCCTGGTGCTGCTTCATTTATTGGTGCTAGACCACACCCCACTTTTTTAAACCAATCAGTAACAACCTGTCACTCAACAGCACCACCCTCAACCTGATACCACCAGTCCTCCAACTCCACTATTCCTTTTGCCTAAGTTTCAAGTCTCATTCAGTAGGTATGCTATCACCCTAAATAGTCTTATTAACTCTACTTCTACCCCTTTTACTCATCCCATATCTCCTAACCATCTACGAATATCAGGATCACACGTTTCCACTACCCTAAATTCCAAACATCCATCCCATCTACAACAGATAATAATGCACCCTTACTCACTCCCCTAATGCTTACCTCCTTAACCCCTAAATACTACCATCTTACTAGACCTAGTTACATTAGTCCTAAAACTAGACACTATTACAAAACTTTATTCAAAATCTTAAAACTCATACTCAGGATACACTACAACCTCACAAAGGATGGCGACATCCACTCAAACCCTGGTCCATCCCCACTTGTTAGCCCTAACCCCCCCCCCTTCTATATCCCCTACCACCACAGCTTCAACAAATAGACCTCCTAACTCACTGCTGGCCTGCCATCTAAACATTATGAGCATAAATAACAAAACTCTTAGCTGTTCATTCCCCAGATATATTATGCCTAACAGAAACGTGGCTAAAGCCTGCCACCAAGGACCATGAGATTCTGCCACCAGGGTATAGTATGTTTCGACTAGACTGTACCACCAGAAAGGGTGGTGGGGTAGCCATACTTTACAAGTCTACCCTATCTGTCAGCATAGACACCCAACAACCACCCCAGTTCAATAATGATGAAATTCTTATCTCAAAACTACAAATTAACAAAAACAAAAATGTAAACATTGTCTGGGTCTACACTCCCCCAGGGTGGAACACAGAAACCTTAGAAGATTCTTATATTGGTTATCAAATAACTACCTCCAAGAAACAACTGTTCTTGGGGATTTTAACATTGACTGGATCACTTGCTCTTGTGAAACCCCTACAGCACACATAAACTTCTATGGATTTACTCAAATCATAACCTCCCCCACCAGGACAGGAAAACCCAATAACAAGGAAAGTACCCTACACTGGATACTCATCAATACCCATCTTCAATCTTATAAATCAGGCACTTTGCCTGATGACCTAAGTGACCACTATCTCACCTATATAATTAAGCTCAAAGTAAGCTGCTCCTACCAACCCACCTATAGAACACTAAGAAACAACAAGAATTTTATTCTCACCAAGTTTCAAAATGAACTTAAGGCACGTAACTGGTCAGTACTAAAACGTCTCCTCCTAGATGAAGCAGTAGCATACTCTAACACCAAATTCCTTGCTATTCTTAAGTCCCATGCTCCCAGCCACTCTATTAGAACCAAAGTTAATATTGCACCATGACTTTCTAAAGATACCATAACCAAAATTTCACTCAGAAACAAAGCATGGGCCACCTACCAAAAAACAAAAGCCCCACTTGATCAACTAAGATTCAGACAGGTAAGGAATGACACCAAAAAACCCATAACCTTAGACAAAAAGAACCACTACTACCATCTACTGCAAAAACACCAAAACAAACCTCAAATGTTCTGGGCAGGAATAAATACTCCACCCAGGCAAAACTGCCACCCCACCCCCTTCAGCTTCCCAACAAAATTCCCCAGTAGACATTGCTAATAACTTCAACAGCTTCTTCACAGAGACTATCCAGTCTCTAGCCAGCCAACTCTCTCCCAATGGCTCTAATTCTAATGTAGCCAAACCCAGTACCCAAACATACTTTACCTTCCAACCTGTTCCTACTCAACTTATTCATGCAGTACTTAAGAAACTAAGACCCACCACCCTGGCTGCCGACCTCCTCCCAGCAGACTATCTGCAAAAGGTTGCTGACACCATAGCATACCCCATCTCAATCTTGATCAACAGAGCTATATCTGAAGCTACTGTACCCACTATATGGAAAATCTCCCATGTTATACCTCTCCATAAAGGAGGCAGTTCCACTGAACTGTCAAACTTTAGACCCATAGCTATTCTATCACCTCTAGCTACAATTATGGAGAAGTGTGTACACATACAGCTCATGCACTACCTCACACAGAACAAGCTGTTGTCCAACTTTCAACATGACTTTAAGCCACACCACAGTACTACTTCTGCCCTCCTCTCTTTCTCTAATGTCATTAACCATAACCGCAATAATAACAAACTATCCTCAGCACTCTTTCTAGATCTTTCCAAGGCTTTTGACATAGTTGACCACAAAATGCTTGTAAATACCTTGAAGGCCTTCTCCTTAAACAACCATGCACTCCAGTGGTTTCAATCCTACCTGCAGGGCAGGCAACAGGCAGTCCTATGGCAGGACAAGCTATCATCTCACCTATCCATCACATTAGGAGTCCCCCAGGGCTTGATACTAAGACCCCTTCTTTTCGCCATCTTTATCAACGACCTTCATTCAGTCATCCCAGATGCTACCTGCATTCAATATGTGAATGACTCCACCTTGATTTGTTCTGACACCACACCAGCTACTTTATTCACATTAACCCAAATTATCTTCAATACAGTGGAAAAATGGCTCTCCAATCAACATCTAATCATAAACCCCAACAAAACTAAGTTGCTCCTCTTCTCCCCCACATGCAGGACCCCCTTGCCCTCCTTCAACATAACTGCTAACAATGGCACTATCATCTCCCCAGAAGCCCAAACTAAACTACTGGGTGTCATAGTTGATAACAACCTGAAGTTTGATGCGCTTATCAATCAAACTATCAAAACCATTAATAAAAAACTTGTCTCTCTTTGCAGAATCAAACCTTTTGTTACCCCACTTACTAGAACTGCAATTGCCCATTCCCATCTGCTATCAAATGTTCTCTACACCTCACCTCTATTCTCCAACTTAAACAAAACAGATCTTAATAAACTATCATCCAGCTATAACCACATTGCCAGATTTGCTACTGGCACAGCCTAACGGACACACCACTGCCACAACCTAAGTCGCCTAGGATGGCTTGAACTGCCAAGCCTACTGCAGTTCAACCAGCTAATAGTGGCACATAAAGTCCTTTAAAAACCAGAAAATACACCTGCACTAAAAAATATTATCATCCCCTACACCAGCACATGGCCACTGTGATCATCCACTAGACTCCTAGTTCAAACATACAAATCCAACTACTCAGCTGGGGACTCTCTGCCAACTCTGTTGGAAAAATATGGAACAGACTCCCAGCTGACTTGACCCTAGAACCCTCACTAACTCAATTCAAAAACAAACTCAAGAAATACTTCAAAACTCATTGGTTATGTCTTTGCACTAACCCCGACTAGTGACCTCTCTATTCCTTAGGTGCCTTACCTTCAACTACTTCTAACTTTTTTCTACCACTCCATTTCAGGAAGGGTCAGTTGTATAACTGCTGCTCAGTGTGTCATAAACCTGAATGTAATGTTATATATATTTAACTTTGAAAATAATGTTATGTTTTATAAAGTGTTTCATAATAAGTTAGTACTATATGTGCTAAATGCTGGTATTGCTTATGACCGTAATCTGCTTGAAACTAGCATTTACTAAATGTTCAGTGTGAATTATTATCATGGAGCTTTTCTCCCCAGGCCTCTGCTGAAAATGGACATGTATCCAGTTGGACTATCCCGGTCAACAAATGTAAAATAAATAAATAAATGAATAAAGATTTCATCACTAGAATTATACTCTGCACCACAAAGTCAGGCAAGCAATGCTGAAAATTAAAATACAGGAAAAATATGATAAATCTTCGTGCTTTGTACCTTATGTCAGTTATCTGCAAAGATGCGTTTTAGCCCAATAAAATTTTGTTTTTGTGTCTGTTATTTTTATTTTATTTAATTTATTTGACATTTAGTAACCAGGAATGTCTGACTGGATGGGTGACCCATTTTCAACGGAGGCCCGGAGAGAAAAGCTCCATGTGCTACTATACAATGCAATAGTAAAATACAATATAATGTAATAGAACAGCAAGTAATAGAACAGTATACAATAAAACAGTGTAATAGTGCAATATTACAATAAGCAATTTAAGGATGATACGTAGAAAAAGAAACAGGATTGAAATAGAATTAGCCCTTAATGAGAATCTAGTGGTACATAAGCATTTGTGTATAATGCAGTTCCAGTAAAAGTATTTTTGCCTTTATTTTACATTTTTTTTGGATTGTTTGTTATCAAAATTTCATATATATATATATATATATATATATATATATATATATATATATATATATACAGATACTCACAAGAAGAGAGAATAGAAGTTGTTTAGATATGTGCAGCAATCAGCAGATTATAGGTATCTTTGTAATAAGCTGATGGAGAAGTTGCAGATAAGATAACATGAATGTTGGGTTTTTGGCAGTGTTGTTTGCAATTAGCTTGTTTTTTTCACAGGGCAGTTGATTGACTTAAGTAGTTGTTTTAGCTTGGCTTTAAGTTTTCTGTGGTTCTGTGTGGACCTAATGTTTAGTGGTGGTGTCTTCAATAGCTTGGTAAGGGAGAAGGAGTAAAGAGATTGTCCTGAAGTTTTATTTGGCTTATATAAAGTTAATAGTTGTTTATCTTCAGAACTTAGGGCTCAGTTGGGAGTATAGGTTTGAAGTACATTATTTATGGAATGGTATTTTTCTGGATTATAGATTATTTCATGTGCCATGGCTAGTTGCTGGTAGTTGAGTTGTTGGGTTAGATTCAGACAGTTAAGGGAAGGAAGTAAGGGCAGTACAATTATGTTATTGGAATGGCAGACCTCTTGCAAATTTGGCAATTTTATTCTAACAAGATCTTAGTTTATTTGTTAATGTGATTCGGAGGTTGGTAAGTATAGAGGTACCGTATAATAAGGAGGGTAGGTATGTGGGTGCTGGTGTTCTTTTAGTGGTTGGATTCATTTTATTTATTTATTTTACATTTGATAACTGGGAAAGTCCGACTGGACACAGGTCCATTTTCAGCTGAGGCCCGGGGAGAAAAGCTCCAAGAACATACATTCACAACATCATACAGATTTTGAATTAACTTTTCCTTAGAGGTAAAACTAACACTCCAATGAAATGATAGCATATTGCACACACTCAAAGTAAGTAAGAACATCATTAGGTAGGACATTACATTACACATTCCAAATATGACAAGCTATATATAGCCATCCAGTGGTTATTGGACTTGTTGGAAATATAGTTGGTAGTGATTTTTGGGAGTTAAAGGCATTTCATTGCCTGTGGTTATGACTGGACTGTGGATAGGGTGAAAGAATAACAGTTATTATTGTGGTGTATGGGAGTTAGTTGTAATCTAAGTTTTTTATCCTGGGGTGAGACAGGAGCATAGCCTGTTGTTCATGAAGTGAACTTTAAGGAGTTTCTTAAACTGAGTGGTAGTGTTGTTGGTTATTAGGTGGGTAGGGAGGGAGTTCCAGAGTTTAGAGATTGAGTAACTGTAGACCGCTTTTCCTGCCTCATTGTTAAATTTGGTGACCTCTAGGTGATTTTGGGTGCTAGATCTCAGGGTTCTAGTTGTGGTGTGGAGATGTATAAGATGTTGAAGAGCTGGGATTTTGTCTGAGTGGTTTAATATTTTGTGTGCTAGTGAGAGTTGATTTAATTGCAGTAACAGGGGGAGTTCTAACCAGTTAAGCTTGTTTAGAGATTCACAGTGATGTGTTTTGTAAGGTGATTCTGTGGTAAATCTAGCTATCTTATTATAGCAGGATTCAAGTTTGCTTAGGTCCATTTTATGAAGGTTTGTGAGCACAGGGGAAGCGTAAAGCAAGGTAGATAGCAGATGTGTCCTGGCTATTGGTGTCGATAAAGTAACAGCAAGTGGTATACATAAAATATTTTCAGACATACAAGTTAGAAAATGGTATTTGGGGCAACAGGGATAGATAGACCTAGTGTGTTCCTTAGCGATAGCGTGTTCTTGTCCTGGAGAAATAAGTAGATCTGCAGGTTAGGGATCTGGCAGGCTGCTAGTCTTAAAATACAAGTTAGAAAATGGTGTTTGTGGCCGCAAGGATACTGGAACTTAGTGTGTTCCTTAGCAACGGCTAGTTCTTGTACATCAATATAATTTTGTTCTGTGTGCTTGTGTCCTGGTTTATTAATACAAAGTGACTGTGACTCACTTATCACATAAAATATATAAAGTGTAATATCCTCTTCATATTAAAACTATATTTTAGAATTAGAAAGAATGAGGAGAAAAAAAGCATTCTTAGCTAAAACATTAATAAAGACTTCTTCCGAAGACATCTTAAAATCTCAGCAGCTTCTGGGCATAGTAACATTTTACTATCATTTACACTAGCTTATTGAGAATTAGTTTGTAATTTTCTACTTGCTTTTAACATTCATTACAACAGCATCTATTACAACAAGTTTTGTTCTTCTCATCATGCCTTGTTTTATAATTTCATCAAAGGAATCCTTTGTACACAGGAGTGTGGTGAGATGAAGTTTCTTTCTGCTGTAGTAGGCATTTGTATCAGGTGCTTTCTGTTTTTTTTTTTCTGTACAGTCTTAGATGATAAGTTCACATAATATGTGGCCTTAGTTCATTGGAAACAGTCATTGTTGTTATTATTTGTTTGTGGAGTTTTATGCATTACTTTAGCACTATTTAGCATTTTAATCATTGTAGTTTCTCCTTCCTTGCTTCAGCAAAGACATCATCTTTGTTCCTCTGTCCTCATATAATTTTTGTTTTCTCTTGTGTTTTGTTTAATGTTTGTAATATTCCAGCATTATTGATTGTTTGAAGTAATACATATGATATAGGTAGCCTTCTCATTGGTCTTTCACTCATCAACAACTGAAAGGGTGGTAAACTACCTTTTTGCAGTGACTTTTTTGGCTATTCAAGCAATGCTAAATAAGAGTTAACTGACAATTACAGTTCTGTCCTATTAAAGATATTTTCTACTGTCTGAATAGTTCTTTGAGTTTATCTAGTGCCGTGAAGGTTGTGAAGACTCAGCTTAACATGTTTAAATGTCCAGTCCTTAGCAATATTAAGAAATTCAGTAATAATGAGCCGAGGACCATTACTGGAAATGACCAGTTCCAATATATTCTGCCATGAAAAGCTGTTTTTGATAGTTTTCAATACATTGATTGCATCTGAGGTCAGAGGGTTCTTTAGTTGCACTACCTTGGGGAATTTAGAACAGAAATCAACGCATACAGAGTAATATTTATCTTTGTGTTGAAACAAATCCACACTAACCTTGTGCAATGGAAGCCCCAGAATTTCATGATTTGTCATTTCTTCTTCCCTGTTTTGGTTCTGACCTTTGCACAAATGGCACATTTGCAAATGAATATTTAAATGTGCACAGTCATTTTGGGCAAAATGATATATCATATGTTCTTTCTTATCACTTTCTGATGCCCTGAGGTGGCTAATTAATTTTATTTAAACTATCTTATCTCATCTTACTTGGTATGAGGACTTTATTAGACATTATTAAATAATAAAACCTTGTATATAACATACTTCCTCACAAAATGGAATATAGTCTTGAATGACATGAGATGAAAGGACACATTTGTTAGGCCAGCCATTCACAGTAAATGTTTTCAGTTGCATTATTTCCATACCTTTGTTGGTATAGTTTTTCAGTTGCTTATGCTTATCTACAGATATAATTAACTGTGAAAACAACCAAATAACACCCTAGCTATTGCTAAAGCAAATGTTTCTGTCCATTCAAAAATGCTCTGCTTAATGGACCCACATGTTTTTAATTGCCAAGTCAATACTATACTTTCAAATCACACTTTTTTAAGTTGAAAAACACTAAGTCTAACTGCAGCTTTAAACAGTGATAGTTTAAAAAATATTCCATAAATGTTTGCAATCCTATCACAGTTTTACTACATATGTAATCATAAAAATGCTGACAGAAATATCCAATTGCCAATATTTCTTTTTTAATTTGTGCATATCTAGTCTGAACACATCAGAGCTCTAGAACCATAAACAGATATGCTGCTTTCTTAAGACTGCATGAAACAATTCTGCAACAAGACTTGATTGGCATTAACCTGTAAAGTGACTGGTTATGCAACATCATATATTTTTAAGGCTGATGTTAATGTGGCAATCTTTTTTCAAGAGTTCAAATCTTCTGACTTGCTCTTATACAAAAGTTATTAGATGACATGCATAAGAGGTACATTAATATCTGATAAGTTAGGAATAAACTTTGAAATATATTGCACCATTCACAAGAACTGCAAAAGAGTAGATGTGTTCTGCAATTTCAGCATCTCTAGGATGACAGGTCACATGGGTTTCTTCCGGGTTTTCCAGTTTCCTCCCACATTCCAAAGACATACAGTAGGTGGATTGGACACTCTAAAATGGCCATAGATGAGAGTGTGTGCGTGAATTAGTGGTGCAAATGAATTACTGTGGCAGGGCTAGCCACCCGGCAGTGTAAACCTTGGCTCAAGATGATTGTCACTGCTGGAAGTGACACCCTGACCCCATGTGAAAAATGGGAAAAGGGGCTGAGGATGGATGGATGGAATCATTTTCTCATTACCAGGCTTGAGACTAACAACCAGAATGTAACACCTTTAGTTAAGATGAGACACCAAGAGCTGACATTTACTTCTGTTCAACACCAGTCCTTCTATCTCACCTTATTACATAGTACAAACAGTCCAGAATCATATTCCTGCTTGCCAAAACCCCAGACAAGTCACTAATAATATTGTTTACACCTGGCAAACATTCAATAATTTCAGCAAATGCCCTTTGAGAAAACTTCACAAACACACAATATACCTAATGGTGGTTACAAAAATCTGTATCTGCCAGAAGAAGCATTAAAGACACAACTTCAGACTGTTTTCATCCAACTTTATTTTCTTAAAAACATTAGTTTGCATTAAATACTGAGAAACATACTTAGTATTAGACATACAGTCTTCTATATTGTACAATTTAAGTATTCTCTTTATTGCACTTAAAGTCCTATAATTTAATGGAAATTCTACTTTTATTTCTGTCTTTACCTCTGAATTGACCCATTCTGTTGTTTTAACATGCTTACTAATAACACTAAATCTCTTTACCTCTTGC
The DNA here is from genome assembly GCF_019279795.1 of Protopterus annectens. Taxonomy (NCBI): domain Eukaryota; kingdom Metazoa; phylum Chordata; order Ceratodontiformes; family Protopteridae; genus Protopterus; species Protopterus annectens. The sequence continues at coordinate 446,925,585 of NC_056737.1, read as the reverse complement.
TCATTTTTCTTGCTCAGAACAATAGAGAATTTTCTTAGGGATATATTAAAAAGATAGTTTTAGGAGAAATTTTAATATGGGGTTTTCCTGGGAGAAACTAAAACCATCAAAGAAAAATAAAATCAGCACAGTCTCTGAAAATGTTCTCTGAGTTTGCTTCACATTGCTGAGAACTGAAACTTGAACTCTATCTCAGTGTAGCAGTTAGTTTCATGCTATGAAACTATTTCTTTGCCTCATAATAATTCATGAACATCCTGGTGGCCATAATCTTTATCACACTGCATTTTACAGTGCATATTATTCTTTTTTTTTCAAAACAGGTTTATTGTTTTAACATATAAGAGAAATATCATAACAATTTTATACAAGTAATTAAAAATAGGTATTATTATAATATTCAACAAAACAACTAAAGTATTTACAAAGACATCCACTACAATCAGATCAATTAATTAAACTAAAATACAATGCTATTGAAATTAAACATTTTTTAACAAATTTTGTAAATTATCCCATACAATAAAATAAGATGTTTTTCTATTTGTTCTAGTCCTAATTGTGTTTATTTCCATATGGCACACTATATTCATAACATTTTTAAATTCATTGAATGAAGGAGGTGTATCTGAAATCCAATTTCTAGTTATTATTTTCCTAGCCACTGCTAGAATAGACCATAACAAGGGAAGCTTAACCTTTTTAACACTTTGAGGTACAGGTGTGTTGAATAATATAAGAGATTTAGAAATAATGAAATTATCTGTAAAAAGAGCCTGCAAAAATTCATTAATTGACTTCCAGTATTCTTTCAATTTTATACAGTCATAAAACATATGAGCCCAGTCAGCATTAATTTCTACATTACATCTCTTACATAGATTATCTTTATTATTTATTTTATTCATCATCAAAGGTGTATAAAAAGATCTATGTAAAAATTTCCATGTATAAAGTCTCCAGACAATGGAAGACATAGTTCTATAAGCAGATTCCAATATATATTGTTTATCTTGTTGATTTGGTGGGTCCCCATTAATAGAAGTGAAATAATTCCAGTATGAATCTACACTGTAAAAAGTTTCTTGTCTGATAACTTTATGTATGTATGAAAGTTTACCTTTATCAGAAACTTTATGTTGTAAATTTAATATCAAGTAATCAATCAGTGTTGGAATAGATTCTTTAACAGTTATAGACATTAAATCTATTTTATTAATGAGATGTTGTCTAAAGGTCTGAACCTCTAACCAGCAAGTTTCTCTTAGATCAAATTCTTGTTTTAAGAAATCTAGATTTTTAACTTTATTATCAGATATCAACTGATACCAGTACTTTAGATCATTATCTATAGCTAAATGAGTTCCTTCAGAAGTAGATGACAAAAGCATACCCTGAGTATACATTATAGGAAATACAATAAAATTCCATTCCCTATACTTAGGGTGCATGAATATAAAGTTACGATAACTAATAATAATATTTAATGGGTAACAAACCATATGTTTAGGTGTAATAGGTGAAGTACAAAATTCCTTTAGTAACCATAACATGGAGTTATTTACAATCATATTTGTATGTGTTAAGGAGATTTTCATGAAGTGTATACTAATTAGCTCCCAATAATCTTTCCATTTTGTGACATATGACTGATCTATTAATAAAGTAATAACTTTTACAATAGAAGGGATAGTATATAAATTAAAGTCTGGAAAATAAATACCCCCTTTAGACCAGCTATTAGTATGTTTCTTTAATGCAATCCTAGGTCTATTAGGTGCCCATAAGAAATTTAACATTAGTGTGTTCAGTTTCTTGATAATTATTTTTGTAGGTGGAAGTATTATTGATTGTATTAAGTATAAAATCTTGGGGAATATTATCATTTTAATAATTGTAAGTCTCTCCTCCATAGTAAAAAACATATTATTTCAGGTATTAAAAAGATTTTGTATATTAAGAAAACAGGTATTATAATTATTATATATAATAGATTTAATATCTTTAGATAGTATTATACCTAAATAAGTTATCTGACCTGAATTGGGTACATATTTAGTAAAATCACTAATGAGAATATTTTTCGTATATATATAGGTAGTATTTTAGTTTTTCTTCATTGAATATTAAACCAGAAATACTTTTAAAATTCATCATGTTATCAAATAGAGACTGTATAGAAGAATTAGATCCTGCTGATGTAATTAGAACATCATCTGCAAAAGTTGAATTTTGGATGTTGTATTTTCATCTATTTCAAAACCCTCTATGTCAGTACTGTTTCTGATCAAATTAGCCCAAGGCTCCATTACTAAAGTGAATAATAGTGGAGAAAGTGGGCGTCCTTGTTTTGTACCTTTAAGAATGGGTATTTTTGTGAAACATATGTTCCTACCTTAATATAAGCCAACGTTCCTTTGTATAAATGTTCAATTAGATTTACAAATGCATCCGAGAAGTTTGTGCACTTCATTAAGGTAAACAGATAGTCCCAACTTACTGAATCAAATGCTGAACTTATATCAAGACTAATAAGTGTTAAATCTTTCTTTTTCCTATTTGCAAAATCTATTAATGTTAAAGTTCTTCTTATATTATCAAAAGTATTTCTATTTACAATGAAGCCTGTCTGATCTATATCTATAATGCCAGGAATGATTGTCTTCAATCTATCAGCAAAGATATTCATAAACATTTTATAATCAACATTAAGTAATGAGATGGGCCGATATGAAGAACATCTAGTTGGATCTTTATTAGGTTTTAAAATTGGCAAAATAAATGTATATTGCCAAGTTGGGGGGGGGGTTATTAACTCAGTTTGGGCCAAAATAAAAACCTTATGTATTAATGAATATGTATTTTTAGAAAGGATTTTATATATCTCTGGTATAATACCATCATTACCCGGTGCTTTGTTTGATTTAAGCTTATTTATTTGTGTAATAACTTCTGTATATGAAATGCTCTTGTCCAATAGTTTAATCTGTTGTTTATTAAGCTTTTTATTCATATTTGTGGTTATAAACTCCTTTATTTTATCTTTAGGTTCCATGTTAATATTATTATGGTTAATTTTGTGAAAGTGATTTCTAAATTCATCTAGTATTTCTGGTATACTAGAAACATTCTTCTTTTTCCTTAGAGAAAAGATTTCTTTGATATGGTTTTGTTTATTCAACCTTTTTGTTTTATTTTTAAGTCTATGTAAGTATTTGGGGCTTATTGAATAAGACAAAAACTTGTATTTCTCTTAAGTTATTTTAACTTTATGAGTTAAAATGTCTTTGTATTTCTCATTTAGTTTGTTTATTTCTTCAATAACTTTCTTGTCCATAATATTTTCTTTATTATTAATTTTATAAGAGTCTAATTTACTTTGAATATCTAACAATTCCTTATCCCAAGATTTCTTTTTATTATTATACCATCTGATACTTTGTCCGTATAGATATGATTTTAAGGCATCCCAAACATAAACAATGGAGACTTCAGGAGTGTTATTTATGTCTAAAAAATGTTTTACTTCTGAAAGTATATATTCTTTATAGTCTTTTAGTTGAGTTAAGTATGCTGGTATCCTTTTGATCTGAACATTATGAGTATTTTTTATCATGAATTCAAAAACAATTAAATTATGATCAGATATAGGACATGAAATGATTTTGGAATTAATGAAATCTGTTACCATCTGGTTAGAAATAAAGACCCTATCTATTTTTGAATAAGTTTTGTATCTGTTAGAAAAAAAGGTGTATGGTAATGATTTTGAATCTATCTGATTATTAATATCATTCAAATGATAAGAATTAGCAAAATCCTTTAAATGTTTTGCATTATATGTAATTCTTCTCTTTCCTATAGTGGTAGTATCACTTTCATGTTGTATACAATTAAAGTCACCAGCTAAAATAATATCTCCTATAGAGAATGATATGATCTTATCAAGATGATGTTTCACTGTATTAATACCAATTCCAGGTATCCAATATACATTAATTAAAGTGTAAGTCTTCCCATTAATTTGTATTGTAACCATACAAAACATTCCTTTGTCATCCTGATATGACTTAATGGTTTTAGGAATGGGCATACTTTTATTCCATAAAATAGCCACTCCTCTTTTTCTGAGTGTGCTCTGAACTAACCAATACTGTATATTTGTTTGTGTCTAGTTTATCAATATCTTTTTCAAGAGATGGGTTTCTTGTAGGAAGACTAAGTTGGCCTTATGTAAATTAATGTATCTTATTAGGCTTGCCCTTTTACATGGATTATTCAATCCATTAATGTTTAAAGAAATTCCTTTTAAAGATGTCATTTGGCATTTTTAAAACTTAAGAATCTTATGATCAAAATAACAAATAACAAGATAAGTAATGTTACATCTCCTCCTTTAGGTGTACCTTTAAATATAGCTGTATTTATTGAATCTCTTATGGGATTTCGTATAGGATTCAATTTTGTTTGTAGTGACAATGAATGTACAAAATATATTGTGGATGTCAAAACTATATACAAATAACAATGAACAAGTGAAAATAATGTAAGGATTAAACCTTGCATCCAGCCTGGAGTTATAAACTCCAACTTAGAGTAGTATTTACCACTCAAGTTAACCCCCTACCCTAAGCAGCAGTACGTCAGCTACCACCTTATCAATTTAATACTAGTTATATTTAACTGAAGTTAACAATTTTCAATTCAATTATCTAGCAAGACAAGACTACACATTTGGTAAAACAGCATCATATAAACTAAAATAAACCTTTTTTTTTTAAAAGCTGTTCATACTACTATATATATCCATGTAATATAAAACACTTGTATTCAAATAGCATTCAAATAATCTTGATGTTAGAAATCAAGAGGAGAGAAAAATAAGTTCTAACATTCATTTAAATCAAAAACTTTGGCTAATATGATTCAGACATTACATATATTAGGATGCATCTATTTTCTGTCATGTAAATACAGTTAACAGCTTCCAAAAAAAAACTTGAATTGCTTGTATATGAGCATTTACTCAAACTCATTATTGCCAATAGAATAAAATATTGTATTCATAGAAATTGTTATAAATCATACTTCATAGTTAAGCAGATTCTCAGAAACATTTATATACATATCTACATACACACACATACACACACACACACACACACATATATATATATATATATATATATATATATATATATATATATATATATATATATACATACATACACACACACACATACACACATATACACATATATATATATATATATATATATATATATATATATACACATGCATACACACACACATATACACACACACATACACACACATACACACACACACACACACACACACACACACACACACACACACACACACACACACACACACACACACATATATATACATATATATATATATATATATATATATATATGATCTCACTGAGTTGTATCTTTACTGAGCACCATCTTACATTGCTGTCCCTTCAATAAATCTGTCTGCTTTATACAAAATAATTCACAGCAAACACATTTTAGTAACCAGATTTTACAAACATGCTATACTACTGCTTTAAAATATATCACATGACAATTTCTTCCAGTATAGAGTTATAAAATTATTTATGCTTGTCAATCAGATGAATTAAATGAGTTATAGTAATGTATATGTTTGGGACATAGGTTTTTAACACATATTATTAATCTGCTATTCCTGTATCTGTGATGTGTCAGTGTGATATCTAGGCCAAAGGTGAGACCAGCTGCTTTCAGCTTCTCTGTGAGAATTCTGAGAGTTGAAGCTTTTGAAGTAGCTCATGGAAACTGTGCATGAGACAGCCCACATCCCAGATTGTCTCTCTTAACATTTTGGCGGGAAACTTATTAAAAACTAGTGACAAACATTCATTTAGCAGTGTAAATGCATCTAAACATGACAAAACCTTCACAATGCATTCTACAGGTTATTACAGACTCTATGTAAGTGAAATCAAGTCCAAAATTATTAATAAGTAACAAAACTCAACATTTTTGTCCCAACTCAACTCCTATGAATCTTATTATTTACTGTGTCTATATGATCAAAAGTATTTCTATATATTAATAAAGAAAAGAAAAGAGAGTAGAAAGTAAAAGGGTGTAAGGCAGAAATAAAGAAAAATGTAAGAGAAAGCTATAAGAAGTATATACAATAGAATATTACTTACTGTTTATATTAATAGAGTTAAAAATAAAACATATTATTTACTATTATTTAGTTCTAATTATTATTAGTTAAAGCATGACAGATTATTTACAAACAAGCATAAGCAGTGTAATCAAGAAAGTATAATTAGGTAGTGTCATTCCTGTATCTGTGATGTGTCAGTGTGATATCTAGGTCAAAGGTGAGACTAGCTGCTTTCAGCTTCTCTGTGAGAATTCTGAGAGTTGAAGCTTTTGAAGTAGCTCATGGACACTGTGCATGAGACAGCCCACATCCCAGATTGTCTCTCTTCACATCTTGTGAGGAATCTTATTAAAAACTAGTGACAAACATTCATTTAGCAGTGTAAATGCATCTAAACAAGACAAAACCTTCACAATGCATTCTACAGGTTATTACAGACTCTATGTAAGTGAAATCAAGCCCAAAATTATTAATAAGTAACAAAACTCAACATTTTGTCCCAACTCAACTCCTATGCAAATCTTATTATTTACTGTGTCTATATGATCAAAAGCATTTCTATATATTAATAAAGAAAAGAAAAGAGAGTAGAAAGTAAAAGGGTGTAAGGCAGAAATAAAAAAATGTAAGAGAAAGCTATAAGAAGTATATACAATAGAATGTTACTTACTGTTTATATTAATAGAGTTAAAAATAAAACATATTATTTACTATTATTTAGTTCTAATTATTATTAGTTAAAGCATGACAGATTATTTACAAACAAGCATAAGCAGTGTAATCAAGAAAGTATAATTAGGAATAGCATTTGAAGAACATATAAACTTTTAAAGGAAAAAAAAAATGTATCAAATTACTGACCTTATTTTTCCTCTTCAGAAAGAGAAACAAGTTAAATCACAGCTTGCCATTAAATCTCCAGATATTTTGACTAGTTATGAAACAAAACATTTCTTTGCACACAGAGAATAACTTTGATTAAATCTTTTTCAAAATATTTGTTGCTTCTTGGAAATGCAGGAACTATATTTAAAAAGATTAATAATAAAATGAAATGATGAGAGAGAAAAAAAAAACATAGCACAAATCATTTGTTTTTTAGTCTCTTCTTCTTCTCTGAAGTCTTCCACAAAGGTTCAGTTGCCAGTCTCTTTAAAGAAGGACTAGCCCATTCCATTTCTTCTATTTTTTCCAAAATCTTATTTTTTTTTATAAACAGTAAAGCAGAGTCTAAGTCATCGAAAATTTTAGGACCATCAGGAAGGAAGATTTTAAGCTTGGCAGGAAACAGAAGGTATGTTTTAAACTGTGCTTTTTTAAGCTCCCTTATTAGTGGCAGAAAAACTTTTCTTTTAGCTAATACCATGGAAGAATAGTCATTGTCAAAACGCACAGTTGTTTCATTAATCTTAACAGGAGCTTTAGCCCAAGCAGATTAAAGAACCATCTCTTTATCAAAAGATGATAGAAATCTAACTATAACTGATCTAGGATAGTTTCTGTTAGAGTTAGTATTAGCTATAGATCTATGTGCTCTTTCGATACCAAAAGAGAATGCTTCTGGTAAATCTAAAGTTTTAGGGAGCCATGTTGTTAAAAAAGAGGTAATATTGTTACCTTCAATATTTTCTGGCAGTCCAAAAATCCTAATGTTATTGCGCCTAGATCTATTTTCCAGGTCATCCAGCTTTGTTTGTAAATGTGTATTTTGTTTCAGAAGAAACTCAATGTTGATTTCCTCTTCTTGTATTCTATTTTCCATGTCATTCACAGCTTCTTCTATGCCTGTCATCTGGATCTTCTGTTGTTGCAGGTCCATATGTAACAAGTCTATTTGTTTTGTAGTTTTTTCTATGAAAGTGTCTATTTTAGTATCCATTTTATCCATCTTAGCAGTAAGTTGCTGGACTATAATTATCAGAGACTGAAGTTCTTTCTTGATGCTGGAGTCTTGAGAATTTGTCTTACTGGAACTCATTTCAGACTGATAAACTGACAGGAAAATTTCCAAAGTAATTTCTGATTGGAATATTATTAAGATTTCCTTTCTTTTTTAGATATAGTTCAAGAACTATATAAAACAAACATATTTAGAAAGAAAATTACTTCAAAAATTAATTTTTTAAGTAATTAATTCCTGTCAATGTAACGAAATTGGTGGAGCTGAAGAAATCTGCTGCTATCCTGTGTTCATCCTTGGCCACGCCCCCTCAAGTGCATATTATTCTTAACTGTGCAATCATATGCACTTACAGAATTCTGTGAGCATTTGTTTACTACAATGCTTCTTGCAACTATAATATAAACAATTTCTCTGAATTGCTTTTTTATCTGTTGCATACAGAAACCGATCATTATTCTGTTTAACTTGAATCAAGTCAGTGTGGTTGTATAAATAAAGCCTGTCACAAAATCCAACTTTTCAAGTTTAACTGCAGACAATACAAGGAAAACAAACGTTTCTTTCTTTCAAAATGTTGGAGTCAGCACAAATAAAATGCTATTATTGCAGGGTTCTAATCAAATTCAATTAAAAAAAATAAACAGTGGCTTTCAGGATTTTGAGGAAATTAAGAATAAATAGTAAATTCAATCATTGTAAATTTATAAACTTTCTGCTGTATAATAAGCAATACTTACCATTTTAACAGACTTCACCTTCCAGATAAGAAAATAATTTACAGCTCCAATTTTCTGAATAAGATATCAGCATATTTTAACATACAGGTAAGTAGCTTCCAAACAGCTTGGATTTTCTTTCATCTTCCTCATGTAAACAAATGTAAGTATTCCTTCTAGCCTCAGGCTAATCTTTGAAGGTGCATTTCTCCAAGTACTAAAGGTGAACATTGGGTTCCATCCCAGAGCTCCTCACAAGAACTTACAGGTCATGAATCTGTCCCTTGCTAGTGTTTCAGTTCCTTATGTTCTTATTAGATAATTAGTGGCTTAAAACTGCCTTCACTAGCATGCCATCTGGGAAATGTAGACTCTGTTTTGGTATATGCTGCTGCAGCCTGCTGTTAAAATATCAACTTCTTCTCCCAGCTCAGCAACTGTTCTACAATCATCAAAAACATTTACTTTATGTCTGCCTGATATCAGAAACTCCAGCATTTTTAATAAGACACGTAAATATTCTTAGAGTCATCACTGTGGCTATATGTTTGAAAATGGAGTCTTTTTAATCATGTGAAATTTTACATAACTGATGCAAGTATATTAAGCTGATTAGTAACACTTAAAACAAGAAAAGTTTGAAAAATAAAACTGGTTTCTATGACTGATACTTCTTCTTTCGGCTTTTTCCCGGTTAGAGGTCGCCACAGCAGATCACTTGTCCACTCATGATTGGCAGTGGAGTTTTACTGTGTCGAGTTGCCAGCCCGGCACCCAACCTTCCACAGAAGGCACACACATGCACGCACTCATGTCTAGGGCCAATTTAGAGTGTCCAATCCACTTACAGCATGTCTTTGGGATGTGGGAGGAAACCGGAGCACCTGGAGGAAACCCACGCGACCACAGGGAGGACATGCAGACTCTGTACAGAAGGCACCCCAGCCAAGGATCGAACCGGAGAGCTTCTTGCTGTGAGGTGGCAACGCTAACTGCTACACCACTGCGGCCGCCCAAACAATACCATTAACTGTCCTAAAGGCTTCAGTTTATGACCTGACTATATCAACAGAGTGAATGCAGAATTACAGAGAGAACTGGAGTGTTTCAGCTTTCTAAAGACAACTTATAAACTGATGTTATAATCAACTCCTGTATCAAGTATCAGAGCAATATCTCTGCCTTTTATTTCAGTTTTTCTGATCGGTAGGCTTTATTATTACTCTTAACAGTATTCATATTATAGCACATATCAATTTCAACTGAATCTACAGACATTCTCTGGTTTCAGTCTTTAAGTGGCTTCAGCAGCATAAGGCTATTTCATTTTTACTTTATTTCTGCATTTATACATATTGAAAAAATAGTCAATGCCTCAAATAATCTCCATTTTTGATTATGACTTTTAAAATGCCCTTTCTTATGACTGAAATCACACAAAGAACATTAGACTTGATTTCTAAACATGACTTTGTATCAAAGTTCTATCTTGGATTTATGTCTGACATTATTTTTATTTCTATTTGACCAATATATTTCAGTAGCCTATATTATACATAAAACTGAAAAGTATTCTCTACCTTTTGTTTTAAATGCTTTAAATTTCTCTTACAGACCATTTACTTATAAATCAGTCAATGCACTCATCCTGCACACATCCAGTAATTTTTATATTAGGTGAGACTTTCTTAATAATATAAATTTGACTTAATCATGCAGAAAGCCACAGACAATTGCATCTATTATTAATCAGTTATATAAATCTCTAAAATTGCAGTCTCTTACTCTATTCTTCAGCTGTGTTACAAAAGCATTAATTTATTGAGCACCTTGATTCTATTTAAAAAGACCATGCAATATAAGAAAGATTGGCTTTAAATTCAGTTGAATTATACTTTTCATTGCTATTAACTTACCCCTCAACTGTCCACATTTTCAAAGAATGTCCAGATTTTTCCCTTATATTTTTGTTCTGCTCCTCATACAATGTGTGGCTTTCTGGTAAATCATTGATAATTGAAGTTGAGAAATAATAACAGACATTTGAGTTTCTGTGCTAACAGAACACATTTTATTCTAGCAAGTTTATAAGAGCAGTATTTAAAATTTGTCCCTATTTATGGGCCTTTGCCCCCCATTATTTGTGGCTTTGCCCAGATTTCTTGTGATAAGAGGTTGAAGGGTATTTTTGAATCCATTGTTTCCATGTTTTAGACAAGTTAGCATGCAGCTGTATAGGTATTGGTGGTGGATATGTAGACATTCTGATGCAAAATAATGAAGGCAGAGATGATTTTTTTTTTATTCTAGATGAAAGAAAAGTCAGATGGCTGAAATATTATAAATCTTTAAAATTAAAGTTTTGTTGTAAAAGCACAAAAAAATGCTGCTTTAACTTTCTTGATGAAAAATAAAAAAGTGAAAGACTCCAGGTGAGTTTTTACTGAAAAAAAGACATACCTTTAATGAAGAAAGACTGCATCACATGGCACAATATAGAAAATGCAGACAATATCTTTAGTATGACTAACTATCAATAAATGTACTCCAGAATGGATGCTGAACTGACAAATAGGTCAATGTGTCACAACATTTAGATTTATTTTGACACCATACAATATGTTGTGGTTAACTTGGCTGTATGTCAGGATTAGCAATAAAAAGAAGTAAGGGAGAATCCACCAGTGTAAACATCTACATTCAAACTTTATTAGAGAGAGACAGACTGCATGTGTAGAATCACATGATCAGATATCTGCTAAGGATGAAACTATTTCTTAAAGCTAGAATATGAATAAATAGAACAGAACCTGAAATTGGTGGCAGTGGGAGAGAACTCTTCAGAAATGTAACAGTTATGAGTATAGCAACAAGTATGGTACCCCATACTCTGTGCTGTGCTGGTCTTCTTCTTATAATATACATGATATATCCTTTGTGAATCAAAAGGAAGCTTAGCTAGCACCAAAATCGGGGCAATGGCTGACTACACTGAGATATGGGAAGGGCTAGAAAAAGACTACACCAAAGATAATGCCTAAAATAGCATCTTTAGGTTCAATGCCACAAAGACCAAAGCAATGTGCTATTAAATAGAAAAATGGATTCTGGTGATGATCACTTTGTTCTGTTTTACTGGCACTGCTCCTGTCTACTGGATACACTGCAGACCCCACTTAACCAACTCATGTGTCTTTTCATTCATGCCATGAAGAATTACCTTGTATTGTCAGAACTATAGAAAATCAGTTTAAGGAACAATACAGAATAAGTAGAGTTCATTGGCTTTTATGTGAATTTTGTTTATTTAATAAGAAGTTTGATAATTTTTCTTATGGGATTAATCAAATATGTAATAACTTTAAAGATATAATTGATTGTAATTATAACATTAAACAATTTCTATTTCTTATATTCCCTATAGCACACTTCCCTGATTGCCTAGATTTTTTCGGGTCTATATTGAAACATCGAATGCTTAAAACAGCGAACAATGTTTCATCGACCCTTTTTCAGCGAAAGCTGAAAATGTCGACACCTCAGAACAATGATTTCTTTCCTAGGGAAAAAAATCGCTGTTCCAACAAAAAAAAACAGTAAACACTTCCAAGCACATACACATGTACCTTAACCCTAATTGTACCCCCCCAAAAAAAACAGTAAACAGCTGAAAACACATATGCACGTAACCCATCTAACGGAAAAAAAAGTAAACATTTTAAAACATATGCACTTACCTTAATCCGCTCCCTAACCCTAAGGTCAGTAACTGTTGCACATTTACGTAAACAGTTCCAAACACACACACACTTACCTGAGCTCTAATTGTACTCCCCAAAACAAAAGTAAACAGCTTAAAACACATATGCACTTAACTCAACCGTACATCTAATGCAAAAAAAACAAAAAGTAAATCCTTTCATACATATGCACTTACCTTAACCCGCACCCTAACCCTAAGGTCAGTAACTCTTGCACATTCATGCTCGGGAGCTATACTGGACAAGGGACCACACTACAGTGCAGAACACGGCACAGCAATGAAGCGGTCAAGAAACTTCTTTCCCAGGGAAAGAATTTGATGAACAGCCGCTTTGCTGTTCTGCCTGTTCACTCTTTACGTGTCAATGAAAACGCATTCGACAAAATGCGCTTTCATCATTCTAATAGGAACGCGATTCTTTCAATATCAATACGATACTAAAATTAAAGTAAAATAACTTGAAATTCTGGCATCAGTTTATTGAAAATAAGAGTATTAAACCACTAAACTCTCTTTTATGTAGTTTTGATAATAGTTGTTTATACACTCATTACGGCAGTTTATTTAAAACAAAATGAGATTATCAATCAACCTAGAGACTGAGTCTATAGCTAGTTTGATTCAGCTTTTTACTAGGTGTCTTGAAAAGCAGATAATCAAAAATTAAGTATCTCACCTATCTATAAGATACAAAGAGAAGACACTCTAAAATTTGACTCAGATTTTTGGAATTACTATGTAAAGATTAATGGAGAACAAATATCTGATGAATCCAAAAAATTGTTATTGAATTCTATGTATGGTACGTCTTCTTTATTATATTGGAGATTGTATACATGGAAATTTATGAACAGGAGTTTCCATACTCCACATAAAATAAATCTTATACTCAAAAACAGTGAAAGTAAATGTTGGAAATGTGATGAATTACTAGAAGCCAACTGGGTTCACATGTTCATTGAATGTAGAAATGTTGTTCAATACTGGAAAGACTTCAGATATTTTGTAAATGCTTTATGGTCTGATTACTGTCATATTTCTAACTCACTAATCCTATTCAATGCTCCTATACCTAATGTAATACCTAAATCTCAGATTCAGTTACTCTGGTCAATTCTTGCAATTACCAGAAAAGTTATTACTTTGAACTGGAAATGAAACAAGATTTGATGTTTAAAGATTTTATTAATTTAGCAAAAGTTGTGTGTAAAAAGGAACTGCAAACCATTTGTTATAGAACTCATAACATTACTCATGAAAAAATAGCTTGGCAAAAATTAGAAAACCTTTTGAACAAATAATGATTACTTCTCATGGATAAAATGATTGCTTATCATAGATGAATGTAAATATTGCAAATATTTTGTTATTGTTTTATTGTATTTGTTATATGTATATTTGCATATGTTGTGATTTAAAATCTTGTTTTTCACATATTGTACTTGTTTGACTGCCTGCAGTTTTAAAAAGTTGTTTTTTGTTTAAATAATTTGTTTAACTGTTGTAGGCTACACACACTAAAGTGCGATAGCCTTTTCTAATCGTTTGTAGTTGTTTAAAGCTGTTTTAAGTGTATTTTTTTACTTTTTTTGCCTTATCTTTTCAAAAAACAAACAAAAAAAATTCCTTATTTCCCACCTTTCTAAGCTAGTATAGTCCAGGCTAGTGCTCAATTCAGGGCTGTGATATTAGTTTCTGAGTTGCCCATACCTTACTTGGATAGAAGGAGGTTTCTTTGTTCACCTGTGAGAGAGGAAAGCTTTGAGCAACCTATCTGTCCCTGGAGGAGTGGTTCCAGCCCGGAAGTTAGTAGTTTATTGGCCATTTTGGACTAATTTCTATCTCTTTCATTTCCCTACTATAAAAACCGCGTTTGCACGGTTCTGCACACTGGGCAGTGCCGGTTAGCTATGCTTAAATTATTCCTGGCTCCAATAAGTCTCCTCTTCAGTTTTTCCCTTGAAACTAGTCTAACTCTCAACCTAAGCACTCAAAAAGCATCTTACAGCCTAGCACTTGCTCAGACCTAATAGCAAGCACTAATATACCCTGATGCTGATTGCCCAGCAGGGCAAGGCTCTTTATTCACCCCTCACCAGCCAACCAAGAGACTATGCAGCTCACCCTACTATTCAGGCATGACCAAAGGGCAACTTCAGGTGCACTGTCCAGTCCAGCTGGTGAAACTGGGTATCCTGAGGCAATGTTACAACTGCTTCATGTACACAGACAACCCTCTCCTCCTTCCACAAAACACTAACATATGCGAGAGATGCAATTATACAGCCAAACTGGAATCTAAGCTGTCTCCACCCAAGACTGGAACAGACAGTCAAGAGGAGAAGGTTAACACTTGCACCACAACTCCAGCCGCAGGCAGACCTACTAAAACAGCACTGGCAGAAAATACACATAAATACACAAAGTCATACTCGGAGACTCTAAATAAAAACCTGCAAAAGCATCAGAGACCTTCAAAGCAGATACCCAAACAACCTGCACTTCCTGTCACAAACCAGACAACACATAAAACACAAAATCAGTGTGCTGCACAATCACAGCCCTTAAGGTGAAATAAGATACCTAACACACTAGTAATAGGTGACTCTATAGTCAGGCACACTGACGTCCCACTCATTTGGCTGGACAAGCAGAAGGTTACTGTTAGCTGCCTGTCAGGAGCCAGAATCCGCCACATAACACAAGCACTCAGGTCACTCCAGAACAAGTACAAATATGACTCTGTTATTGTTCATGTTGGTGTGAATGACCTGAGATGTACCTCCCTGGACTACATGAAAAGAGACATGGAAGAGCTCTCTGATCATGTAGCCCAGGCTGGTATGACCCTGACCCTGAGTAGCATTCTGCCCTTACCAAGAATGATACCTCAGTGTAAAGAAATAATGATCAATTTCAACAACTGGCTAAGCTTCTGGTGTCATTCAGAGGGGATCCAGTGTCTGTCAGCCTGGGACAACATGACTCTATAGTCAGGCACACTGATGTCCCACTCATTTGGCTGGACAAGCAGAAGGTTACTGTTAGCTGCCTGTCGGAAGCCAGAATCTACCACATAACACAAGCACTCAGGTCACTCCAGAACAAGTACAAATATGACTCTGTTATTGTTCATTTTGGTGTGAATGACCTGAGACGAACCTCCCTGGACTACATGAAAAGAGACATGGAAGAGCTCTCTGATCATGTAGCCCAGGCTGGTATGACCCTAACCCTGAGTAGCATCCTGCCCTCACCAAGAATGATACCTCAGTGTAAAGAAAAAATGATCAATTTCAACAACTGGCTAAGCTTCTGGTGTCATTCAAAGGGGATCCAGTGTCTGTCATCCTGGGACAACATGCTCGACAAGCCATGTTGCTTCACAAGAGACAGCTTGCACCTGTCTCCCCTAGGCTTTCAAATAATGTGGTGCAAGTGTTAACCTTCTCCTCCTATGTGCTCAGGATTAACTGTAACCTGTGGAACTTCTTTAACTTGCTTACTTATGTAATCTCTGTAAATAGTCTGTTTATAATATGTAATGCTGGTATTATGTAATGCTGTATCTGCTTATCCTTGGAGCTTTTCTCCCCGGGCCTCCGCTGAAAATGGACATGCATCCATTTGGACTATCCCGGTCAACAAATGTAAAATAAAATAAAATAAATAAATACTGGCCAAGGCTCTTGCTGCCACCATAGTGCCTTTTTCAGACAAGGCTCAAAAGTCAACCCCCCTCCGTAAACAGCACAATTAACAAAAAACTGAGGGTTATGCTACTCAACATTAGGAGTTTAAATCTCAAAATGCACGCGCTCTAAACACTCCTCAGTATGGACAACATCAACATCTGTGCAGTAACTGAAACCTGGTTCAAGGCTCCAGAGAGCATCCCAGCACTACCAGGCTACAACTCATACCACACGTTTCGGCCACAGAACACGGACCGAAACACAAAAGGAGGGGGTGTATCCATATTCATCAAGGATACCTACACCTCCAGGTTAGTGGTGCAGCATGATGCCTCTGAGATCATCCATGTGCAAATAACATTGGGCAAATCTGCAATGCAAATTGTGGCCTGCTACAGATCACCCTCCATGACCCAGGACCACCACTCCACCTTTCTGGAGACACTGGAAAACATGACGGTCCTACCGAACACCCTGATATTGGGCGATTTCAATTATCCTACCATTCACTGGGAAAACTACTCGAGTACAAATTCCCAGGCCCGGCGCTTCCTGGAATTCATCAACTCAAATGCCCTGGATCAGCTGGTGTACTCCCCTACCAGAGGTGAAAACATAATGGACCTGGTCATCGCCAACATGGGCAACAGGTGTTCCACACCGAAGGTCAACCCGTCACCCATTAGATCAGACCATAAATTAATCACTCTGGATGTCCACACCCCACCACCACTCCCAACTAAGGAAACCACAGTAAAAAAACTTTTCTAAAGCAAACTTAACCTTACTTAAGACAAAGGTGGTAAGAAATAAAGAAACGACCTTTAAGCACCCTATTACAGGACACATTTATAATTTCAAGACCAATACTAATTGTGAAAGTAGGAACATTATATACATTGCAACTTGTACATCATGCAATGCCTTTTATATAGGGAAAACCAATCGGTCATTAAAGGAACGGGTAAGGGAACACACGTATCACATTAGAATGGGCACGGAAGTCAATGCATTAGCAAGGCACAATAAAATGGCAGGCATGAACCATCATTTTCAGTTCCGTGTCATTCAATGTATTTTCCAAGGATTCAGAGGAGGGGATGTGGTCAATCGAACGTTAGAACATGAGACCAGATGGATAATCAGGTTGAGATCTGACAAACCACCTGGTCTGAATGACAAGGTACATATTAAGCCGTTTTTGAAGAGTAGGAGATTACGGAGATGATAGTTTGTAGTTATGATTCCACCACATAGATGTCATACACAGTTCTCATTGTATATACCAGTTCTGTGCCACTAGTTTATGTGAGGGTATAATAAGGTTTTCTTGTATATAGACTGTCCTGTTTACCTGCTTAACCACTTGGGTCTAGTGAGTCATACTCCATGCACAGATATAGTTCTTAGTTACAGAATGTCTACATTATTTGTTGTTGTTAGTATTCGCCACCCATGTAGACCGACTCATCATTGATTTATCTGTTGTTTGATAATTTGCCCGATACACTTGACAGCATTATTGGTCCATCAAGCATTGCAGGGTTCATATACTGTTTTAACAAGAGATGATGTTTTTTATGTGAGCCTTGAGAGTTTCAAAGCTTTTATTTTATATATGAAGGGAATTGATATGTTATTGTATTTTTAATAGGATTTATGTGTTTAGAATGTCAGCCCATTTGAAGAATGCACCTTTGTAAGGTGACGTTTTTATGATATATGTGTTTTTAATTTGAGATACCATGTGACTATTTGGTGTTGCTTGGCCAATAGTGAGCAATGGTAGTGTTTTTAAAGATGGTTGTAAGCACTTCTACTTTGTAAAAGAGTCCGAAGAAGCCTTTTGGCGAAAGCGCTCACTCCATGGAATAAAAAATTTATCTGTTTATACCACTGCAACATCGTGATTTGAGTTTTGGTTCACTCAAGTGTTCTACTACGTTTTTTACGTTTTATTGCCATCGGAGGCTCACGCACGCTGTGTTTGGATTGTATTTACTTTCAGCGTGAACCTCTTTCTTGATAGCAAGCAGCGCTGCATTGGGATTTTGCATTTAGTTATTGTTTGTCAGTGCTGCAAGTATTAAGGATGGCGAACGAAAATGGTTTCAACATCGAACTGCCGTACGTTCCACCTGTGTTGGAACGCACTACCAGCGTATTGGAAAGGTTCAAAGTTTGTATGACCGGTAACACGATTTCATTGATGGATTTCAATCCCGTTGTTGACGGAGACTTAAATATCCGAACTGATGTAAGTAACCCGGACATATCTAGAGATCTACAAGAGATAGAGAATGTTTTCACTAAACTTATAAAATTACAAGTACAGAGACATTATTTCGAAGTATGTTTAAGTAAAAGAATCATACCACGTGGACTTCGAATATTGAAAATGCCTACGACTGGTAGTTCGCTACCGGATCTCTTGTATCGTTGGCAGCAGCTCAACTTGGAGCTGAGCTTCAGTTATATGAAGCTACTAATAGACTACCATTCACCTGAGGAAAATCGACTAAGATCCATTGTGAATACATTATTTAATGACTTTAAAATTAAATATACTGACAATGCATGTATGGAAAGATTGGGTAGAGTTATAGAAGATGTTTTACTGTTTGAGAAACGTTTGTTAGATCAGAAAAAAGCAAAGATTACTAGGGATATACGTGATTTTAATAATAATCACGTCTTTACTTGGCCTAGGGATAGGAATTTACCTGCACAATTTAATATAGGACTAGATAGAGCACGTAAACCTATGAATAGGATAGGCATTGACAACAGTAATGAAATACCAGGCACACCAGTACTCAATTTTGAGAAGACTCAGCATGAAATTAAGTTAGGAAGTAGGTTGAATGAAACTTTGCCAGTAAGTAATAAACATGGTGATACTATTAGTGCCACCAACATTAGTATGAATATAGGGACTATACAACAGGATGTTACACATACTAGTAATGAGACAGAGGTTGTGAGTCCATTGCGGCAGCAAGGCAATGATTTTGGGAGCAACGTTGGTTTAGGAGAAAGTTTAACAGGCTGTATTACTGATGTACAGAATTCAGGTGCAGCAGTAGTTAGACCCAAGTCTAAGAGCATGGTTTCAACCTTGAATAGGTTACCTGCCCCCCTCCCCATAGCCCAGAATAATTTTTTGGACAAAAGAAGGTCAACCAGCAGGGGGAGACAGAAGAGGAAAGGGTCAATAGACGACCAGGAACAACAGGGTTCCACAATAAAGAAAATGTGGGGAAAACAGATTCATTAATTATGAATTTATCAGGAAGAGTCTTAACTGAATGTGAAGAACAGGTATTGAATAAGGGACTTGGTTTTATACCCACAAAGAACAATGACTTAGTGGACACCATTATAGATACTAAGTTGTTCACACGTAATTTACAACTCAGGCTAGATTTTGGACAAATTGACAATAGGTCAGAACAAAATAAGTATCGTGCGAACAGCACTTATGTTCCACAACTCCATCCCACTATAGAGGTGTTTGGGAATGTCGTGGAGGATGACATATATAGATGTTATCAGGAAAAAGTTCCTTCTAAACATGGATATAATCTTAACTACAGACAAAGACAGGCGCTGAAGTCTTTAAAAGATGATACTTCTATTATAATCAGACCCGCTGATAAGGGTGGGCCTGTAGTCATTATGGACTACTCCCACTATACCAGCAAGATGAGTCAAATGCTGGATGACAGACAAACTTACATTAAGATAACACAAGATACTGTAGCTGAGATGGTTTTTAGTGTTTACAATAGTTTAGATGACCTGGTTATGTCGTTTGACATAACACAACAACTTTATGACTATTTTAAAGTTAAGGACCCTATTTTACCAGTGATACAGGGACTTCCCAAAGTTCATAAAAGTCCCATAGATCCACCACTGAGACCCATTGTGGCAGGCCAAGGTTGGGTCACTGAACCAATGTCCATTTATTTGGAGAACACACTAAGACCCATAGTTAGTGAGAACAAGAATATTTTGAAGGATAGTAAGCACTTTCTTTTGGACCTTTATTCTCAAACATGTACTTTGGATAAGGAGCAACATTATTTTCTAGTGACACTTGATGTAGTCAGCCTCTTCACTGTCATTCCCAATGACATAGGTGTGAGGTTCACAACTGAATATTTGAAGGATCACACAGATTTCTCAAATAGGAAAATTGACTTAATTGCACTGTTACTTGAAACTATTTTAACCAATAATGTTTTCACGTTTCAAGAGAACGTTTATTTGCAGAAGGATGGCGTAGCTATGGGCACATCTTGTGCCAATAGCTACGCCAACCTGGTTATGGCTAGGTGGGAAGATGTCCATCTCTATAGTAGTCCACTCTTTATAGAAAATGTTGGAATGTATTGTCGTTTTGTGGATGATCTTTTTTTCTTGTGGTTGGGGGATGAAATTACTCTTAAGAATTTTGTATCCTATTTAGACAGTACGACCGACTTTCTGAAATTCACCATGAACTTTTCAGATAGGAGTATATCATTTTTAGATGTAGAAGTGTTTAGGATGTCCAATGGGATGCTCAACACTACTATACACAGGAAGGGGTGCCAAAGGAATAATTTGCTACATAGACAAAGTATGCACCCCAAACATGTTTTCGATAATGTCCTTAAAGGGCAATTCATGAGAGTCTCCAGACTCAATCCAGATCAAGAGTACTATGACATTGGAATACAGGATATGAAGGAAAGATTTCTTGAGAGGGGTTATAAAGAGAAAGAAGTTTTGGAGGTAATTCATACAGTAGAATCCCTAAGAAATAGTAGTGCCAAACCATATTTTATGGAACAGATGGTCACAACCAATAATACTGTTGCAACTAAAACTGAGGTAAGGGCTAACCTAACCTTCAGTAAGACGAGCTTAGAAGTTAAGAGTGTCCTGAACAGACACTGGGGCATTTTACAATCTAACAAGGAAGTCAGTGAAGTTGTTGGTTCAGAACCACGCATAGCTTATAAGAATCATCCCAACTTGAAAAATATATTGTGTAGACCTAGGTATTCTTTGCAGAGTAGAAGTACGGGAAATGGAAACACTATACCCTGTGGTCACTGCAATCAATGTGGTTATATAAATAAAGAAATGACCTTTAAACACCCTATTACAGGACACATTTACCATTTCAAGACCAATACTAATTGTGAAAGTAGGAACATTATATACATTGCAACTTGTACATCATGCAATGCCTTTTATATAGGGAAAACCAATCGGTCATTAAAGGAACGGGTAAGGGAACACACGTATCACATTAGAATGGGCACGGAAGTCAATGCATTAGCAAGGCACAATAACATGGCAGGCATGAACCATCATTTTCAGTTCCGTGTCATTCAATGTATTTTCCAAGGATTCAGAGGAGGGGATGTGGTCAATCGAACGTTAGAACATGAGACCAGATGGATAATCAGGTTGAGATCTGATAAACCACCTGGTCTCAATGACAAGGTACATATTAAGCCGTTTTTGAAGAGTAGGAGATTACGACGATGATAGTTTGTAGTTATGATTCCACCACATAGATGTCATACACAGTTCTCATTGTATATACCAGTTCTGTGCCACTAGTTTATGTGAGGGTATAATAAGGTTTTCTTGTATATAGACTGTCCTGTTTACCTGCTTAACCACTTGGGTCTAGTGAGTCATACTCCATGCACAGATATAGTTCTTAGCTACAGAACGTCTACATTATTTGTTGTTGTTAGTATTCGCCACCCATGTAGACCGACTCATCATTGATCTATCTGTTGTTTGATAATTTGCCCGATACACTTGACAGCATTATTGGTCCATCAAGCATTGCAGGGTTCATATACTGTTTTAACAAGAGATGTATTTTATGTGAGCCTTGAGAGTTTCAAAGCTTTTATTTTATATATGAAGGGAGTTGATAAGTTATTGTATTTTTAATAGGATTTATGTATTTAGGATGTCAGTCCTGTTGAAAAATGCACCTTTGCAAGGTGTCGTGTTTTTATGATATATGTGTTTTTAAATCTGAGATACCATGTGACTATTTGGTGTTGCTTAGCCAATAGTGAGCATTGGTAATGTTTTTAAAGATGGTTGTAAGCACTTTTACCTTGTAAAAGAGTCCGAAGAAGCCTTTTGGCGAAAGCGCTCACTCCATGGAATAAAAAATTTATCTGTTTATACCACTGCAACATCGTGATTTGAGTTTTGGTTCACTCAAGTGTTCTACTACGTTTTTTACGTTTTATTGCCATCGGAGGCTCACGCACGCTGTGTTTGGATTGTATTTACTTTCAGCGTGAACCTCTTTCTTGATAGCAAGCAGCGCTGCATTGGGATTTTGCATCTGTAAATAGTCTGTTTATAATATGTAATGCTGGTATTATGTAATGCTGTATCTGCTTATCCTTGGAGCTTTTCTCCCCGGGCCTCCGCTGAAAATGGACATGCATCCATTTGGACTATCCCGGTCAACAAATGTAAAATAAAATAAAATAAATAAATACTGGCCAAGGCTCTTGCTGCCACCATAGTGCCTTTTTCAGACAAGGCTCAAAAGTCAACCCCCCTCCGTAAACAGCACAATTAACAAAAAACTGAGGGTTATGCTACTCAACATTAGGAGTTTAAATCTCAAAATGCACGCGCTCTAAACACTCCTCAGTATGGACAACATCAACATCTGTGCAGTAACTGAAACCTGGTTCAAGGCTCCAGAGAGCATCCCAGCACTACCAGGCTACAATTCATACCACACGTTTCGGCCACAGAACACGGACCGAAACACAAAAGGAGGGGGTGTATCCATATTCATCAAGGATACCTACACCTCCAGGTTAGTGGTGCAGCATGATGCCTCTGAGATCATCCATGTGCAAATAACATTGGGCAAATCTGCAATGCAAATTGTGGCCTGCTACAGATCACCCTCCATGACCCAGGACCACCACTCCACCTTTCTGGAGACACTGGAAAACATGACGGTCCTACCGAACACCCTGATATTGGGCGATTTCAATTATCCTACCATTCACTGGGAAAACTACTCGAGTACAAATTCCCAGGCCCGGCGCTTCCTGGAATTCATCAACTCAAATGCCCTGGATCAGCTGGTGTACTCCCCTACCAGAGGTGAAAACATAATGGACCTGGTCATCGCCAACATGGGCAACAGGTGTTCCACACCGAAGGTCAACCCGTCACCCATTAGATCAGACCATAAATTAATCACTCTGGATGTCCACACCCCACCACCACTCCCAACTAAGGAAACCACAGTAAAAAAACTTTTCTAAAGCAAACTTAACCTTACTTAAGACAAAGGTGGTAAGTTTCACAGCCCCCACGCTAAAGGATAACGCTGCCCAAGATGCAGAAACCTTTACAAATGCACTCTTTGAGCACCTACAAGGATGCATGGATCATGCCATCCCTAGCAAAACCAAGACTCACTCCTCTAAGAGAAGGAAACCAGTTTGGTGGACCCCTGCAATAAACAGGCTATACAATAGCAGGAGGAAACTAGTTCAGAAAAAAAACAAATCCCAAGAAAGAAAGACATCCCTGATCAGTATCAGTAAGAAACTAAGGTCCCTCATGAAATCATCCAAGGCTAACTTTGAAAGAAAAATAGCCAAGGATTCAAAAGATAACCACAAAGCCTTCTTTAGCTATGTTAAGAATCTAAGTGGCAACTCACAGATATGCACTAAACTAGTGCAAAATAGCACAAAATATACTGAACCTACTGATATTGCCAACATCCTGGCAGATAGATTCAGTGCAAACTTCATCCCCCTCTCACCTCCAAAAGGGCCCACAACAATACCAGAAAAGTGTAGTGTCCCAAAAATCACAGACACACAGGTGAATACAGCCCTTTCAAAAGTCAAAAGCACAGCGTCAATGGGACCAGATGGTGTCCCAGGCAGCGTCTTGCACGAACTACAGAACAAACTAACCCCCCCACCTAAACACGCTGTTCAACCTCAGCCTCTCCACAGGCTACGTGCTCATAGAATGGTGCACAGCAACGGTCATTCCTCTCCACAAAGGAGGGGCCACAAATGACCCTGGTAACTATCGCCTCATAAGCCTGACTAGCCTGGTCTGCAAAGCTATGGAGCACATCATCATGGAACTCATTAGCAAAGACATTGGGAACCTCCAAACACTTGACCCGACCAAGTTCAGCTTTGTTAAGGGCAGATCATGCCTACTAAACCTGGTTGACTTCTTCAAGACAGTCACCAAGGCCATAGATGCGGGAAAGGTATTTCAAACAGCCTACCTTGACCTCGCCAAGGCTTTTGACACCATTCCCCACTCGGGTATTACAGAAAAACTCACCAGCCTGAACATAAACCCCTACATCACGAGATGGGTTGCCAACTGGCTTACAGACAGAACTCACACAGTAAGAATAGCGGGCTCCAGGTCTGACTCTAAACCAGTCACAAGTGGTGTCCCGCAAGGCTCGGTCCTGGGACTTCTACTGTTTGGCATATACTTCTCAGAAGTACAGGCAAACACAGGAGGACTATGGCTAACCAAGTTCGTCGATGACTGCAAACTGGGAGCCATAATTGACTCTCTGGCTGACATGGGCATTCTCCAAAAGGGTCTTGCTGAGACGGACACCTGGTGTCAAAGTCATGGCCTGAAGCTAAATGCCAAAAAATGCGTAGTCATCCCATTTTGGAAAAACAAAACACCCACAAATTACCACATAGGTGGCAGTCCCCTTAATACAGAAGAGGTAATAAGAGATCTGGGGACCCAGGTAGATAGTAATCTCTCCTTTGAGAATCATATTGCCAAAGTAGTTAAGAAATCCTTCTATGTGTCCCATCTAATTACTAAGGGTTTGCATCTAGAAATAAAGCAGTTATAGTGCCCCTCTATTCGTCACTCATTAGACCCATCATAGAGTACAATGCCCCATTTGGGATGTACCTGACAAGACACTTCCAACAGCTGGAAAGACCACAGAAGTACCTCACCAAGAGGATTACTGGCCTAAAACATATGTCCTATGCAGCCCAACTGAAAAAACTCCAGCTGTACTCAGTGGCATATCGCTTACTCAGAGGTGATCTCTGCCTGACTTACAAAGCCATGTCCAACTCAGAATTGATGGACATGCTCCACCTAAAGAAAACCAAATCACTGCGAGCCACGTGCTCTAGTGAGCTAAACCTCACCACAACAATAAATAGAACGTACTGGAGGGATAGATTCCTGTCACAGAGACTCCCCATGCTTTGGAACAAAATTACAAATTACATCAGGCAGAACCCCTCACTAACACTCTTCAAGAGAAACCATGACGAGTGGATGGGTAACAGAAAATACACTCCTGGGATCACTTCATTGGCTCTGCTTGACAGATGATCAGTTAATTAATCAATGGGGTGGAGAAAGCCGACACACTCTGGCTAGGCTTATAAATGCCCTCGGGCAGATAGCCTAGTACCTACCTATGAACCTATGTTTATAATGAAAATAAAATAAAATGTTTTTGAAAAAAGAATTATCTTGTATTAATTTTATCCCAATATTTCTAGAATTCCTTTTTTGTTTTTGACTCTACTATCTCACTGTGAATGATGATGCATCCACACTGTGCCTTCAGATTGTTTCTTTTCTTCTTCTTATGCATCTCTTTCATTGAACACTGGATTTTCTGGAGTGCTTACAAGTTTCGTCATGTCCTTCATGAATTAAAAAAAGAAACAAATATGAATATATGAAGAATTATTATAGCTTTGCAGCTTTAATACAGAATTTATGGAAATGTTATCATTAAGGCCCGGAGGGGTGGTTGCATTCAATCTGAGATGGCAAAAAAGCTCTCTGTGTTTTGTTTTCATTTCCCAATCTCTACCCCTTGGGTCTAAAACTATTTTTTCCAATATACCAAAATTAGATTTCTTAAAATCAGAACAAATAATGGAACATTTCTGCAATGCATTATTCCTATTTTCTTTCAAATATTATAACAGTGTTCATAAATTCTCTACCTACATGGTATTTTTGTTTTTCCTATATAAAATGATGGACATACTGAACAAGTAGCAATATAAACAATGCCAAAAGTACCACAGTTACCATTCTAAAAAGATAATGTAGTACATGCTAGATTTTGTAATTTAAGAATATCCTCACCGGTATATAGGGATGTGGCTTCCAAAAATCACTTTCATATATACCTTTCTTCAGGCTTTTAAAACAGCTAACTTGAGAGACAACTCCTCATTTGAAAGTTTTAAAGATTTTTAGCTGTTTTATAAACAACACATTTTTTAGCTATTTTATAAACAAACAT
Organism: Protopterus annectens; assembly: GCF_019279795.1. Taxonomy (NCBI): domain Eukaryota; kingdom Metazoa; phylum Chordata; order Ceratodontiformes; family Protopteridae; genus Protopterus; species Protopterus annectens. The sequence continues at coordinate 446,898,974 of NC_056737.1, read as the reverse complement.
TATCACATTGATGTCCAGGTGCTCTAATTTACTGTTTTTTTTGGCATGGCCCTATCAAAGGCTGAAGGTAAGTGTATATAAATTACATCACAGCAAAATTTAGTATTTATAGCTGCCATTAAAATATTGTAGAACATCATATTAAGTATGTAAATCATATACATATATATATATATATATATATTTATATATGGTTTCAAGTCCCATACTTTCCAATTCTGAAAATAATTTATCCAAATTAACCTTCACCATTATATTTCCACATCAAGAAAGTAAACTTATATGTCTATATGATAAAGAGTTGTACTATTCCCCTTTCAAGTCTATATTATGTGATCTAAAAACATGTTAATTGAACACGTTTTCATCAACACATAAACAGTGAACACACTAATCTCCAAAAAGCCACTTCAGTGAGTTTTTTTACTAGGGGAAAATCTGCTTGGCCGTCATCGAGGATTTGCCCTTTTTCCCCACTGTAATGCGATCTCAGAGTTGATATATTTAGTTAGGGGTGTGTAGGGTTAGAAAATTTGTTTTATTTTTCTTTGGCCAAGCAATTTTTCCCCCTGGGAAAAAATTCATCGAAGTGGCCATTCGGTGATTAGTGTTTTCGCTGTTTATGTGTCGATGAAAATGTGTTCGATGAACACGTTTTTCGATCACACAATATAGACCCCCCCTTTCTCCTAAAAAGGGATTTAATAAGCACGTCTCCAGACTTAAAGAATCTCCCCATACTGATATCACACAGTGAATAACAAATATAATGGTAGTTTAAATTCATGTTGAAGTATTCTCAAGGTCATTATTACTTAATTATTACATTATACCTTAATTAATAATCAATTACATGAGTCTGTCTTCTCACACTGCTGTGTATGGGTCCAGTTTGCATAGTACTTTTCAAAATAATCTGATTTAATTTCATTATCTAAAGTAACTTGGATGTTACTAGCATGACTCTCTTCCACTTTGCAAAGCCAAACTGCTTTGTATAAGATTTTGTAAATATATCTACAAACTGTGGCATTTGAGAATAGATTTTAGAATGTACAAAGAGTTTATTGATTTGTATTACTTTAATCCTAGCATATCTATAAAATGGTTTCCTATTATGCCCAATATCTTTATATATATTTTCTTCAAATCTTTTTTGTTCTTGTCTCACACAATGCAATTTGTCTGTCCAGTTTATTTGTTTGCTTAAGTTCTCAAAGTTACAGTTTGACTACATTTCTGTTTCTTATATTTTCATCACTTATCTTAATTAAATATTTTATTCTTATGGAAATATATTCTCATGACCTTGTGTGCCTAGATCCTGATGATAAACTTCTTTTTTTTTTGTATTCAAACAATTTCTCTTACAAATCATGACAACTTCTTTCTGCTGTGTTTCCACTGACTGGATCACTCCTGTTAGTTTTACATAGTGATTGTTTTGCTTCCATATAGTTTGTTATTAATCATCTATGTACTGGATTAGATTTAATTTTGGCAGAATTATCTAGCAGTAGTTTAATCTTTATAACCCCGCGATTACTGCATATCACAGGTGCTAAAACTTGACATGAAGTCAACATCATCTTCTTAGGAATAAATACAGTATCCAGTATGTTCTGTTACCTATTAAGTTTGTTTATAATCTTCAACAATTGTTGTTCCTGAATGTATGTTGTAAATAATTTCCTTACTAATGTTGTGAAATCAATATTATTCAAGTCTGTTTCTGGTGAATTTACATTCCCAGCTGCTATTTATCATGAAAGAAAGGTATGAACTTCTCTAGATCATTGGTACTTGACTTTGAAAGTCTATACACCCCAAACAATTGCAATCTCCTCCAGGGTTGTCTTTATTGTCATAGTTACAGAATCTACAATGCAGGTTTTATCATGAAAAATATAATAGTCGCAGGTCTCATAATCTTTAATCCCTATCATAACATCCTCACCTGATTTTTGTTAGAATGTCTGTTACAGTAAAACATATTTATACAGAACTGATTTTCCGTCATTGGTCTTTGACCATGTATCACAAACAATAAAAATACAAACACTGAAAATTTCCCCCAAAAAACATTATTACTAATGCTTCTATCATTAACAATCAGCATAGATAAATAAAATGTTACTATAAGTGAACTATTTTAAAATGTATAATCTGGCAAAAATCATGTTTTGTATTAATTAAATATTGCAGTATATCTGCTGCTAGAATTATCTCCCCTTGTCTTGACTTGTAGTATATCTGCTGTAAGAATTCTCTCCCCTTGTCTTGACAAGTGAATTTAATAATGTGTTCTCTTTTAATTGTTATGAAAGGATGATCTTCATCACCATTATTCTTAATAATCTCATTAATTTCACCACTTACTGCACTGGCAAGCATATAAGTCTCATCTGGCTGTCTTTGTTCATAGGTTCATAGGTTTATACTAGGCTATCTGCCCTAAGGCATTTATAAGCCTAGCCCAAATTATTGTGGCTTACGCCACCCCTTACATGAAAGAATACTGTGCCCATTAGTTTGTTGTGCCTCTGTCCAGCAGTGACCCAGAGATGATTCCCGGGGTAAACCTACGATCTCCCATCCACAGGTCTAGATTTCTCTTGAACAGAGTCAGCGAGGTGCTCTGCCTCACATGGACCGGGATTTTATTCCACAGCATAGGGAGTCTCTGAGTGATAAATCTATCCCTCCAGCACGTCCTATTTATATCCGTGCTAAGGTTTAAGTCGCTTGCTCTAGTGGTTTTGGTGGATTTGGATTTTTGAGGTGGAGCATGTCCATTAATTCCGGGTTGGACATGGCCTTGTATGTCAGGCACATGTCACCTCTGAGCAGACGGTATGCGACTGAATAGAGCTGGAGTTTCTTCAATCTGGCAGCATATGACAGATTTTGGAGTCCCTTTATCCTTTTGGTGAGGAACTTTTGGGGTCTCTCCAATTGCTGCAGATGTCGGGTGAGATACATCCCGAATGGGGCATTGTACTCGATCATTGGTCTGATAAGTGAAGAGTACAGGGGAACAATGACCTCACTAGATCTGGATGTGAATCCCTTCATGATCAGGTGGGCAATGTAGAAGGTCTTTCTAACCACTTTAGCAATGTGAGTGTCAAAAGAAAGGCCACTGTCAACCTGGGTCCCCAGGTCCCTGATAACCTCTTCTGTGCTTAGTGGATTGCCACCTATATGGTAGCTTGGGGTTACCTTGTTTTTCCCGAAGGGTATGACTATACATTTTTGGCGTTTAACTTCAGGCCATGGCTCTGGCACCAGCTATCTGTTTCCGTGAGTCCCTTCTGAAGGATATCAGTGTCCGATGCACTTTCCACTATGGCCCAGTTTGCAGTCATCTGCAAACTTTGTCAGCCAAAGTCCTCCCATGTTGGCCTGTACTTCTGAGAAGTAGATGCCAAACAATAGGGGCCAAGGACCAAGTCCTGTGGGACACCACTTGTGACCGGCTTGGAGTCTGACACAGCGCCAGCAACTCTAACCCTGTGGGTTCTGTCCTTAAGCCAGTTTGCAACCCATCTTGTGACATATGGGTTTACATTTAAGCTGGTAAGTTTTTCTACAATACCCGAGTGGGGTATTGTGTCGAAAGCCTTTGCAAGGTCAAGGTAGGCTGTATGGACTGCCTTTCCCTCATCAATGGCCTTGGTGACTATTTCAAGAAGTCGACCAAGTTCAAAAGGCATGATCTTCCCTTGACAAAGCCAAACTGGGTCGGGTCCAATGTCTGCAAGTCCCCTATATCTTTGTTTATGAGCTCCATTATGATCCTCTCCATAGCTTTGCAGACTAGACTTGTTAAGCTTATGGGCGGTAATTACCAGGGTCCGTGAGGCGCCACCTTTGTGGAGTGGGACCACAGTTGCCGTACGCCACTCCTTGGGCACGTATCCTGTGGTAATGCTGAGATTAAACAGCTGCCTTATGTGCGGGTTTAATTCCTCATTTAGCTCGTGTAGCACACAGCCGGGGACACCATCCGGTCCCATTGATGCTGTGTTTTTAGCTTTAGAGAGAGCAGCTTTCACCTGCATTTGAGATGTCCGGGAGGCTACACTCGGCTGGGATAGTTATCTCTCCTTTAGGGGAGAGGGGTGAAGTTTGCACTGAACCTGTCTGCCAGTATGTTGGCAATGTCTGTGGGTTCAGTGATTTTTGTATCATTTTGGACTAATTCTGAGCATATCTGTGAGTTTCCACCCAGGTTCCTAACATAGCTGAAAAAGGCCTTATGATTGTCCTTTGAATCCATGGCAATTTTTCTCTCAAAATTGGCCTTAGTTGATTTTATGAGTGCTCGTATTTTTTTACTAATAATGATCAGGGGTGACTTCCCTTTTATGGATTTTGTTCTATCATGTAATAGCTTTCTCCTCTTATTGTAAAGTTTGTTAATGGCTGGGGTCCACCAGACTGGACGTTTGCCCTTTGTGCTTCCACAACCTGAGCCATGTTGACAACTTCTGTATTTCTCTACTTTTTTTGTAGAAATGTTCTTTAATCTTTCCAAATTAATTTAAATTTCTTCATTACAGCCAGCTCTTTGCCTCTTTTGTCTACCTTCTCTGTTGGAAAAGTTAAATAATTTTTTAATGACTAAATGTTTTGTGATGCTATAATGTTATAACAAAGCAGTGTCATTGTCTTTAGTATATATTCACTTTACATTATAGATACTGATCAATTTCTCGTTCTTCTTAGCTATTTTTGTGAATGTTTCCCTTTCTTTCTATTTTATTTTCTTGTACATGAATCCTCAGATTGTCCTATGTTAGAATCCTGCCATCAGTAGTATGATGTTTAATAGGGGTTAAATGATCTGTACTACAAGGACACTTCTTTTCCTAAATGTGTTCTATTTGTACTTTTTCCTAATATTATTTATCTCACTTGCCTAGTCATCAATATATTATACAACAGTTTTCCAAGCGGTGCCAATTACACAAGTTCAATCATCTTCAGTAAGTCTAGCTTTACTATGAATAATAGTAAGCAAATCATCTAACCTTCGACATGAGGAATACAAATCTTCAATATTATCAGGTGGTACACAGCATTTAGTACACTGGAAAGCATGCTTATGCTCCATCAAATGGTTAGCAAAGAATTGTAAAAGAAAAATATTTTGTAATCATTAATCATAGAATTCACAGAAATTAAAACAATTAGTCATTTAAGTCAAATTCTGTTGGAAAAATCACACAATGTCTAAATAGATATTAAATTAAGTACACTAAGCTAACTTTGCGCAAACAGAAGTAATTTATAAAGTTGTTATTCTGACCTAGTGTACCAGTTGTTCCAGTCAAACTAAAATTCTGGATGTCTTTTTGTTATATACAGAAGCACTCTATAGCTTGTGAGTGTTATTGCTCATGATTGCAGCTCGTTATAACTGTAAAAAACAGAGGTAAAGAAATAAAATATAAATAAAAATAAATCTTCTCTTACCAAGCATTTGCATAATAAATCACAAAACAATACTGGACAGTTTCCTATAAGCTGTGGAGTATCTTGTCTACAGTCTTCATGAATTTATAAGTGACTTGGCCCCTTGGAGGGCTAGAGTTTGCCTATGTACAACCTATCACTTTCTTCCAACAAACAGTGAAAACCAGAGGTAAAAAATAAAATATAAACCAAAATACATTTTCTCCTACCAAGCAGTTGCATAATAAATTACAAAAATAACACTAGATTGTTTCAGATAAGCTCTGGATTCTCCTGTCTACATTCTATAGGGATTTATAACTGGCTAGGCCCCCTTGGGAGGGCTAGAGTTTTTCCAGACAACAGTCTTTAATTTATAGGTGGTTACAAGGATACTAACCCAAGAACCACTTTAAGCCAAACAAGCTTACCTCATATTTACTAAAATATTGCTGATGTGTCAGTACCCCAGGGTATTTTATGGCTACAGCATATGCTTGTACACACCAAGCACTCACAAACTGCTCCTTTCTGTGAGGACATAGGTGCCAAACCAGGGTTAAATTTGTGATTTTCTATCCACCAGTCCAAGTTCCATTTGAATAAGGTTAAGGATGAGCTTTGCTTCACATGGATGAGAAGCCTGTTCCACACAGGGGGAATCTTTGAGACACATACCTGTCCCTCCAATATGTCCTGTTTACACTGCAGACAAGGTTTAAGTAATTAGAGGAGGCATTTCTGATACCATTTGTTTACAGATGTGCAGAAAATATACCAGTGTGGGATCAGAGGATGCCTTTTAGAGTAGGCATTGATAAATGTGCGGCAGTCTTTAGGAAATTGAGTACAGGGATAGGACTCTGAGATGGCCCACATAGGACTTATTATTTACTGAGAACCCAAGCAACACAAAACAACAAAAAACACTGAACCAACTGCTGGAATCCAAACAGAAAACGACCAGAACCTGTTCACAACTGTTTTATTACAGGAATTAAGTGCTTTCGTATGTACATAACATAACAAAATGTCAGATATCCCTTCAAATGCTTGAAAAACAAGCCAGTTTTGGTTAATAATATTCCGAATGCAACCAAATTCTTCAGTGAAAGTGGTAATAAATGAACAATTATACCCACCATTTGTTTCTCTCTGATAAACCAAAGTTTTGTTATCTAACAAAATGGGAATCACCTCCTTCTGCTGTCTCTTCTGAAGGACTTCCCTCCATATTAAATCAACTAAATCTGGGGGGTAACCTCTAGTTGTAAACATCCCTTTCAAATTTACACATTCTTTGAAAAACATTTCTTCACTAGAAATCATATGGGCTAACCTTATATAGTGCCCCTTAATGATTCCCCTCTTTTGGTGCGTCGGGTGACAACTACTGTAGTGCAAAAGGCTGTTAAAGTACGTTGCTTTCCTAAACACTGTGCTCTGTATACTTTTATCCATGTCATCCTTGTAAATGAACACATCCAAATAGTTAATACTTACTGTACTATAATGGCATGTAAACTTTAAGTAGGAGGTAGTGGAATGTAAATATTCCAAAAATCTATCAGTGTCTACTTTACTAGTTGTTTTCCAAGCATTTGAAGAGATATCTGACATTTTCGGAACCAAACTGATATTTGTCACTAGAAAAGCCAAATGCATCAAGAACATGTTAGAATCAGATGACAAGATATATACTATCATTAGTGAAAGGACTTGGGGTACTTATAAATGTGGTGCGTGCAATTTGTGCCAGTACATTTTAGAGAAACATGAGGTGCTTATTAATGGTATTAAAGTAAGGACACACTTTTTTTGTAATTGTAAATCAATGGGAGTGATTTATGTGGCTTTATGTAAAATGTGCCCAATTTTTTTTGTTGGGAAAACCATTCGTAGTTTTAAAGAACGCATTTATGAACACATTTATAACATCAAGCAGAAGAGAACTACTAATGCATTGTATTGTTATGTAGAAAAACATCCAGACCATGTTTTTTTATTTTTTGGTATCGACACCATACAGCGGAATTTACTGGGGGAACCGTGGCATGACATGGTAAAACGGAGGGAGTTGCATTGGCAACTGAAATTAAATACCTCCTCACCCCCAGATTTGAATGAGTCTTTATCCATAGCTTGTGTTTTAAGACTTATGTCTTACTATATTTAATTTGTTATTATGTTGTATATGTTAGGGAAACATTAGGTTAGGTTTTTTCTTAGTATATATTTGCACAGACTTTTGTGCATTTTATTATATGAGCAAGTAGCCTTTAAGATTAGAATTGGTAGGTGTGTTGATGGGTCATGTGATTTTATTGGTGGGTTATTTAAAATGAATTTTTGTGAAAGTTTTTTATTCTGAAGGAGTATATGTTGTATACACATGAAAGCACTTAATTCCTGTAATAAAACAGTTGTGAACTGGTTCTGATCATTTTCTGTTTGGATTCCAGCAGTTGGTTCAGTCACTTATTATTTACTCTCTGTATTATTTTTGTGAGGAACCTCTGTGCTATCCCAAGCTGTTGCTAGTGTCAGGTCATGCACATGCTGAAGGGTGCATTGTATTTGATGACTGGTCTGATAAGAGCTGAGTAAAGCAGAACAATGACCTCCTTGGACCTCGATGCTATGTCTTTTCTTATAAATTATGCAACTGACAATGTTCTTAAACATTTCCAGTATGACCTGACATCCCTGCAGAACTGGTACACAGCCCACTATTGCAAGTGTGAGTGTGGCACCTGATACTAACAGTTCTGACATTTTTAATTTTTTTACAAAAACAGTGAATTCCAGACCTTGTTTCTACTCTCCCTCTCTCTCTCTCTCTCTATATATATATATTATATGTGTGTGTGTGTGTGGGGGGGGGGGGGAGTTGTGGGGGCTGCAACCCTCAACATTCCTGATACTAATAAATACTAATTCTGAGGTCACTGTATGTCAGAGTATGGGGAACTATTCTAGGATAATGTACTCTAAAATTAATGTTTGCTCCTCTTACTGAACTTAAATTCTTGATGATCCACGGATTGAAATTATATTCCCAGTTCTTTCAACTGGCACCCTTTAGCTAGAACATGGTTTCCCCCATATAGTTAACTTATCCATTAGGAATGCTTCTGCACTTCACATGCTAGCAGGAAGGAGCTCTGTGTCCATTCTACTTTTCTCCAGTCTGGAACATTATTGTGTTATCCTTAGCACAGTCAAATGGATCCCAGTAAATCAGGATGGGAAATGGCAGATCTGGCTATTTTGATAGTGTCTTTTTAAATTACTTTTCCAAACTTACTGTTCAGCTGATAGCAACCTATTTTCAGCTTTCTTTTTACTTTCCTTGCCTTAACGTTGTCTTTGTTCTGTATCTTGTCTTTCAAATAATTCATAGACATGCTATGCTGTAGCTCTATGTGATGAAATATCTTCATATGGAGCATATATGTGATATATACACCTCATTTTGTACTGTTTGTTGTCTACAGCTTGGCATGCTATACATGTGCAAAGTAAAAATATCACTTGTTGTAATAATTGGAAACTAGCCTACACCATAGGACTCCTCTGAAAATGTGGCTATTCAGAAATATAATTCTGGTTAACAAATGTAAATAAACAAATATATTCTTGCAGCCATGCTAAACCAAAGAGTTCTGTCCCAAAGTTTGCATTTGAAATATGCAGAGTGATACATACCATCTTAAAATAAGTGACAGCATGTTTTTCTCCTAGATAATCCTCCTGGCATTCATACCCTTATGCTGTACCTAGAAACTCTGGGTACAAAGCCATTAGGATCCAACTTATATTAAGTCTAAAAACAACCAACATCATGCCATTACTTTACATTGATTAGATATTTACAATATCCCTGTAATACAGTTCTCCATCTTAAAAAGTAAAGGTATAGTTTCTCAAAAGAAACTAATTTCTCCTGAGGTGTAGGTACACTGCCTACAACTGTCATTTTATTCTCTAACCTAACATCACTTATTCCCACTGCATTTATTCCTCCTTCCATGCACTTCCTCTTTCTTTCTTGCACTTTTTTTACTTACTCTTTATATATATATATATATATATATATATATATATATATATATATATATATATATATATATATATTCTTCCTACCTCTCCAGCTGTCTCCCTTTTGAAAGTTTGGCCCTACTATTACATTTCACACTGCTCTTAGTGTACATATATAAAAACATGTATACACATACAAACACAGACACACACACACACACACACACACACACACACACACACACACACACACACACATACCTTTATATCTATACAGCTATGTCTATATATCTATATGTGTATATATATATATATATATATATATATATATATATATATATATATATATATATATATATAAAATCTATATGTGTATGTGTGTGTGTGTGTGTGTGTGTGTATATATTTTATTTATATATATATATATATATATATATATATATATATATATATATATATATACATACATGGGTCTACCTGAGATGGTCGACAAGCCATTTGATCGACTTTCATTTGGTCGACAATTCATTTGGTCGACAGGCAGATTTGCCCCCCTCCCCAATGTTATGCTACCCTGGAGTTGATATATATAGTTAGGGGGGTGTGGGGGGGCACAGCCCCCCACATTGGGGGGTGTGGGGGGCAAAGCCCCTCACATAACATGCTTGTCGACCAAATGAATTGTCGACCAAATGAAAGTCGATCAAATGGCTTGTCGCCCATCTCAGGTAGACCCATATATATATATATATATATATATATATATATATATATATATACACACATATATATATATATATATATATATATATATATATATATGTATATATATATATATATATATATATATATATATATATATATATATATATGTGTGTGTATACTTTACTACCAAATGTGGAAAGGCACTTATGCAAAACTAGAATGGACAAATGTGTCTTTTCCAGTTTTAGTAATGTCCCTATGAAAGTGTTTGAATGCACATTAGAGAAAGGTAGTGCACATTTGTTAATGTGCATTCGATGTTCTGATAACAGATTGCACTATAGTGGGAACTTTAATCTCAGAGTTGGAATATGTAATTTGCAGGGGGTGGGGGGTGCAGGGGGCTTGCCCACCTACAAAGCTGTAAACACTTGCACTGTAGACATACAATTCATATGGCAGCTTCAGTACAAATACTTGGCGGTCTGACATCACCTACTGACTTTTCGAATTTGCTAGAATACGGATGTCGTGGTGATGATTTTTGACATTCCATTAAAGCAACATTGCCAAATTTGGAATGCCAGTTTGATCAAGCAAGTAGATTTTTTTTTTGATTTTCAACTTTTTGATATATATATATATATATATATATATATATATATATATATATATATATATATATATTTAAATATATAAACATATCTATCAAAGACACATACATTTACAATGAAAGACAAGGTCGGCCCATTGTAAATCAAGCATATCCCAATACAAAGAAGTCCAGCTGCACAAGTCTTCTTGAGTGGCCAGCTTTCAATTAGAATATGCTAATTTAGTTCATCACTGAAAACTTTTATGTGGGACAGGGCAAAAATATGAGGAATATAAGATACATTCTGTAAAAGCCTGGACCGTGACAGTTCAGACTTATGATTACTGGCAATATGATTGATCTTACTTCCAGGAATCATACTTCTGATCTGCCCAGATGTTTATAGAACATCCATGATTTTCATAAAATTTTTGCCCTGTCCCACATAAAAGTTTTGATTTTCTGTTAAAATACTGACAATTTTTTACAGTCAATAACACCAGACTTTGATGATGTGAGGAGTAGGGCAGTGCATGTGTAATGCATGCCAGCACAGCTAGCTGGAGTTTTGTAAATACTTATATGTCATTTGAATATCAAACTGATTTGTATAAACGCTTGTGTTAAAAATGTATTTGTAAAGTTGTTTGTGTTAAAAATATATCAAGAGTGGGTCCTGCTGGACAGAAAAGAAATGGACATGTATGTCAGAATGTATATATATATATATATATATATATATATATATATATATATATATATATATATATATATACATTAACAGAGAATACTGGAAGGAAAAGGGTAAAGCTCAACCAAACTAACCTTAAGGAAAATATTCTGAAATTAAATGAATTGGCTTAGGCCAAAAAGATTTTATCTCACAGGTCTGAATGCAGCCAGAGACAGGCTGAGATACTGCTCTATTGTCCTTATTGGTGAACTAATTGCTGTCCTGGGGTGCCAGAGAATGGCTTGTTAGTTTCTGCAGGAAAGGTGGAAGTGTTGGAATTGTTTTACAATTTCCAGATGCTGTAATAAACCTTAGCTAAAGTTATATGTGTGTATTGTGACACATCAGTGCCTGATCCTGGTTCAGTTTCTAGTGAGAGGGTAGTGTGGAAACCACAGAGTCAGGTGACTAGATGTGATGCTATTCAATAGCCAGCATGTATGAGTATGTTTCCTGAAAGAAATACTGACCGACAGAGGTTCCAATTTCATGTCAGGCCTGCTAGCTTGTCTGTGGAAGTACTGTGCAGAAAAGCACCTAAAGACCACTCCCTTCCTCCCCCAGAATAATGGTCTTGTGGAGAGGTGAAACTCTATTTTGAATACCATGCTAAGGGCATTTACAAACCAGTTTAAGAGAGAGTGGGACAACTATTTGCCCCCATCTGCTGTTTGCATGCACATAGGTATCCCAGGAATCCACAGGTTTTTTACCCTTTGAGTTACTGTATGGGCATAGGGTGAGGGGGCCCCTGGATTTGATTCATGATGAGTGGGAGCATGAGTGTGAATCCCACAAGGATTCTGTTGTGGCAGATGCCCTAAACCTCAGGACAAGGCTTGGGGAACTCATGGGCTTGGCCCAGGAGAACCTGGCTGGAGCCAACCACATAAAAAGGTCTGGTATAACAGAAATGCTCAAGCCCGAGAGTATACTGGGGGACAGCAGGTTATGGTGCTCATTGCTGTCAGGCACAATAAGCTGGAGGCAGCATGGAAAGGGCCTTCCAACGCGGGAAAAAAGGTCAGTGATGTTAACTATATGGTAAAAATGCAAGGCAGGGGCACAAACTGTACCATGTTAAGATGATGAAGCCTTACCATGATAGGGAGAACTTTGTGCTGGGTATTTGCAGTGGGTGGCATGGGGAGTCTAAGGGGGATATAGTGACTGATCTCTTCAGTGAAGCGTGGACTGACAACTCAGTGAAAGGGGTAGCAATGTCCCAGAGGGAATTCCCTACCCAGGTTTGAGAAATCCAAGCAGTGTTACAGCAGTTGGGGACATGTTAACTAAGGAAACATGGGTGCTCCCATTTGGTGCAGCACCATGTGGATTCAGGACCCCAAAGACCTATCAAGCAGGTCCCTTACAGAGTGCTTGAGCAAGTCAGACAGACTCTGAGGGAGGAGATACAGGAAATGTTGGAAACGGGAGTAATCCAGGAGTCCAGCAGTCCCTGGACATTCCGAATGGTGTTTCCAGTGGTGCTTGTACCAAAGAAGGATGGCAGCACCAGGTTCTGTGTGGACTACAGAAAACTGAAATGTCACACAGAGTCAGATGCTTACCCCATGCCTAGGACAGATAAAACCTTAGATCAGCTGGGTGGTCCTAAGTATCTGTCCATTATTGATGTGATGAAGGGATACTGGCAGGTGTCCTTGACTCCCACCACTTGAGGGAGGTCAGCCTTTGTGACTCCTTTCAGATTATATGAGTTCACAAAGATGCTCTTTGGCATGAAAAATGCCCCAGCAACCTTCCAGAAGCTGGTAGATTGTATACTAGCAGGAGCAGGAGATTATGCCCCTGCTTACCTGGATGATATTGCCATCTACAGCCATTCTTGGCAAGACCACCTTCAACATGTCCGAGAGGTCCTGGGCAGATGGCAAAGGGGACAGTTGATCATTCAGCTCAGTAATTGTCAGGTGGGTATGGCAGAGGCCTCCTACATGGGACATAGAGTGGGGAGTGGTAAGATCAGGCCAGAGCCTGCCAAAATGGAAGCTATTCAGGTATGGCCTGCTCCCATTACCAAAAAGCAGGGGATCGTATTCTTGGGGACAGCAGGGTACTATAGAAAATGTGTTCCCAATTACAGTACAACAGCTGCTCACCTCACAGACTTGAGTAGGAAAAACAGGTCAGATAAGGTTGTTGTGTACCCCAGCTTGGGAGCAGGCATTCTAAAATCTTAAAGGGGCTTTGGGAGGACCCCCTGTGTTAGCCAGCCCAGATTACAGCAAATAATTTGGTGTGCAGGTGGATGCTTTAAAACATGGGGTGGGGGCTGTACTCAGCTAGGTTTCTTCAGAGGGAGAAGAGCACCCTGTTGTATATCTCAGCCATAGACTCCAACCCAGGTAGGAATAATATGCAGCTGTAGAAAAAGAATGTCTAGCTATAGTATGGGCACTGAAAAAACTTCAGCCCTATCTGTATGGAAGGAAATTCACTGTGGTTACAGACCATATCCCCTTAACATGGCTACATCGAGCCAGCCAGCAAAATTCCAAGTTATTAAGGTGGAGCCCAGGGTTTCAGGCATATGACATGACGTGCAGCACTGTACTGGGGTCAACAATGCCAATGCAGATGGGCTCTCAAGACAGAGTATGGGTTAATGGGTTCTCAGACAGGCTCATTTCTCTCAAGCAGTATTCCTTCAGGGTCACTTGAAAAACTAGCTTGAGTGTTCAAAGGGGGGAGGGATGTGATTATGTGAGGTAGTGCTAGCTGTGCCGGGGAAGAAGAACAGTGCATGTGTAACGTATGCCAGCTTAGCTGGCTGAAGTTTTGTATAGAATTATATTTGATTTGAATATCAAACTGATTTGTGCAGATGATTGTGCTAAAAACCTGTTTGTAAAGTTGCTTGTGTTAAAAATGTGTCAACAGTGAGTCCTGCTGGACAGAAAAGAAATATACATGTATGTCAAACTGTAATGTTGTAACTGACGAAATGTATATATTTTAACAGAAGATACTGGATGGGAAGGGGGTTATCACAGCCCATCAAACCTTAAGAAAAAGGCCTGAAATTAAATGAATTGGTTTGGACCATAAAGATTTTATCTCACGGGTCTGAATGCAGTCACAGACGCAATGTCTGTGAAAAGCCTGGCTGTGGTACTGCTCTATTATCCCTAGTGGTGAACTAATTGCTACCCTGGGGTTCCAGAGAATGGCTTGCTAGCTTCTGCAGGAACGGTGAATGTGTTGGAATTGTTTTACAGTTTTTAGATGCTGTAACAAACCTTAGCTAAAGTTCTATGTGTGTATTGCGGAGATTTGCAACACATCAGTGCCAAATCCTGGCTTAGTTTCTAGTGGGAGGGTAGTGTGGAAACCACAGTCAGGTGACTAGATGTGATGTCATTCTGTAGCCAGCACTGAAATTGTATTTAAATACTAATGAGATGTGAGGTGTGCACTTCGTTTTAGGACCTGACAATGCACTCATCCACTTTCAACTTGTCTTGCTTTAGTAAGTAATTAGGGAACAGTAATTCTTCAGTGAATTAAAAAATATAGTGAGAGTAGCTAAATGTTTTTTTTCTGTATCTCTCTGAGACTTTTTATCTGTGTTGGTGTTATTTTATATTTCCTGTGATTGAAACTCTGATGTTTATTGTAAATAGATATCCAATGTTTTCATATGTTTTATTATTTAATATTAAATATATCAAAACCTTTCATTGCGGCTGGTCTTTTAGAAAATATTTAACCTTTGAGAGTATTTGCATTTATTTAGTGGGACTGTGGCTCCACGTTCCTAAAAGTCTTACTGCTTGGTTAAGCACTACCATTTGTATAAGTATTGATTTTACTAAGTGTAATTGGGTACCCTGGTAGCAAACTTAAAGTAGCTGGCTTTGGGTGTTCTGGTTGCAGTAAATCTACCTCATAGTCTGGGTGGAGGTGGCAAAGCAGGTAAGCTGTGCCAGCCTTTCACAGGTGTGTGTGTGTGTGTGTGTGTGTGTGTGTGTGTGTGTGTGTGTGTGTGTGTGTGTGTGTGTGTGTGTGTGTATGTGAAAATCAAATCTCAAACAGTGTGTGTGTGACAGCTACTTTGAACAGGGACACTGAAGGTCACTGATTTCCCAGAGATTGTGGTGGAGGACTTGGCTTGGAACACCAGGCTGAGAACTCATCTCTACAGTGGCCTGTGGGGAGTCTTATTTGGGGCCTGGAGAGAAAGCCCAGCTACAGGACTGGAGTGTGCATTCTCTGTATGCTCTTAAGGAAAATTGTACTGAATCTGAAAATACTGTATGTCAATATTTCTCACAGTAAATATTCCCCACTGGTGTCAATGGTGAGGAATGAGGCTCCTTGATCACTCATCCTGAGGAAGGACGTCATACAGACATTAGAGGTCCATACTTCCAATAGTTGGAGAACTGCACCTTCTTCCATTTATCTCTCTATCTTTTTGCTTTATTACAAAACAGCCCAAATGGAAGTAGGTAAGATTTCTTAAGAAAGAAAAAGAAAAAAATGAGCTATAGACAGAGAAAGAGGTAGAAAGGGGGAGAGAGAGAGAAAGAACTAATTGGTTCTCTTCTCACCCGCTTCTCTTGAACTCCACTGATCAGACATAGGAATGCATGCACAGGACATCAGCACGCAGCCAAGGAAGCAGAAGAACACTAAAGTATCTTTATACAATGAGGTTATTTAACAAAGGTAAGCAATTTCTTTCTTAAAGAATGTCATTGTGTAATCGCAGTAATCCACTCATGGGTTTGGGAATGACAAAATTTACCCACGGGTGGCTTTTGTTTGATCACTTCTGTTCACCCTTGTGATCAAACCACATAAGGTATGGGTAAACCCTGTGAAACCCATACCCAGTCATGGATTAAGGAAAAGGGGGTCAGGACTGATCGTTGTATACAGGAGAGCATGAACATTTAAAGCTTGAGTGGGACCAAATGAGGCAAAAAAATTTTGTAGAAGGGAAAGGGTTAAGTAGTATTTTTTTTTAGAAAAAAACGGTTTCCTGTTGATTAATTCTCACCTGCATTCACAATTCTGTCATTTGATTTATATTTCTTTTGGTTTATTTTACTCTTAGAGAGCAAGACAAAGGATACACTTTGCTATAAGGAAAAGTATGAGTGATATTGAGTGGTTCAAATAATTATCAGTTATAGTAACATATTTAGAAGCATTCAAAATACTGAAGACACATAATTACTTTCTTATATGTCAGCCTGTACTGTCTGTATCTTTAGGACAAGTATAGTGCAAAAACCTTTGTTAAGAAAAAGAAAAAGAAAATGTAGTGGTAGCATTGGATATCCACAGATGATGTATGGAGCAAAGGCAGATAATGCAAACATACACACACACACGTGCATGCGTGCCTCATAACAGGAAAAGGCTGTAGTGTGGGTGGGAACAATTAGCAGGAGATACTTCTCTCAGTAATCTCCCCCCATATCATAGAAGAAGATTTTACTATTCACTGGCCCAGAACAAACTTTTAGTAAGCACTGAAAACATTACTTAGGAAAAATGCATACACGTAAGCTCCCCCTGCTAGGACAGCTGTGTGACTTAAGAATTTTATAGTCAGACAGAATCTGATAGCTACATAGGCATAGATTTGTCACCATCATTGTTAGTCTCTGGTCTTCATATATCTCAATGCTGAGATCCTGTTTCTCCACCAGGACTGTTAATACCTTGAAAACGTTTTTTTAGACATTCCTTGCCTTCCTTCATTTCTGCAGAGAAATTGCCTTCCAACAGTTTAGACTAGAAGACAGAATCTTAAGCACATCCCATTATCTTGAGAGCACAACTGGCTTATAGACAGTCAGACAAGCAAATGTATCAGTGCTCAATTATATGTTTACACTATAGACTGCTTCTGTTTAGTTATAGGATTCTGGGACACAGCATTTGCAGGAAAGTTCTTATTGTTTGATTGATATATATATATATATATATATATATATATATATATATATATATATATATGGGTCTACTTTTACTCACCAAAATGACATTTCAGTGAATCCAAGTTGGCCAACTCGACTTCTCTGAAACGCTGTTAAATCGAAAGCACAGAGTGCCAAAATCCTTTCCCTGTAAAAGGAACCAATTGGTCACTATGGTGAACTTTGCCCTTTCTTCAGTGTGGTATGATCTCAGAGTTAGTATATTTAAGTAGGGAGATGTGGGGGCGATGCCCCCCACTTGGATGATTCCACAGTCATCACCACTGCAGATTCTCCTGATGACCTTATCTCTGCTACTCAAGCATCTTTTAACTCAGTAGAATCCTGGCTCTGCAATAACCTGCTAATACTTAACCCTAAAAAAACAAAACTACTCTTTCTTCCAAAAAACCTCACCAACGTTATAGGTTCATAGGTTGGTACTAGGCTATTGGCCCTAGGGCCTATACAAGCCTCGCCATAACAATTCCCTGGCTATCTATCTATATCAGTGTCTACACTGACTCACCAAAATTATATTTCAGCGAATCCAAGTTGACTGACTCCACTAATCTGAAACACCATTAAATGAAAATCATGGACTGCTGAAATCCTTTCCCTGTGAAAGGAGCCACCCAGAGATAAGGTCATCAGGAGTACCTATTCAGTACTCTCCCTTAATAACACATCCATCATAGCTGAAACTAACACAAAACTACTAGGAGTAACAATGGATGACCAATTTAAATTTGACTTACATATAAAGAATTGTATTAAAAAAACTCACCAAAAACTGGGTCTTCTCTATCGAAACAAAAGGTTTCTTACAAATAAAGCAAGAGTTACCCTCTCTCACTCATACCTACGACCCAGTCTATTGTATAGATGTCAAATTCTCACTAGTCTCAACTCCACACTTTTAGCAAAACTAGAATCCACCTATAACAAGGTTGCAAGATTCGCTGCCCAACAAACTTATGAATCTCACCATTGTCTCTCACTAAAATACTTAAACTGGCTTGAACTAACCCATTCACTCCTTCACTCACAACTACAGATAATCCATTCAATTCTTTACCAGCAATCATTCTGTCCTAACCTATCCTCTTTAATCTCTCAATACTCCCCTACCAGGTCCTTACGTAGCTCTGACCAAAACCTATTGCAAATATACAAAGCTAAAAATAAATTTGGATCCAATCTCTATAGCTCCAATCCTTCTATAGCATGGAATAAACTGCCACTAGAAATCAGGTCTCTTACACAAACTAATCAATTCAAAATTGCAACCAAAGAATACCTAAAAGCACACTGGTCCTGCCCTTGTTTTCATCCTCCATAAAGTACATTTAGTCCACTTGCTAAACTCTGCCTAACTTTTCACTATCAGTATGCCCTCTTAAACCTCCAATGATGAATTATAACCTCTGCACACTATTTTACCTTTACATCTACAGATCTCATTTCCTCTTCTGATTTCATTTAACTATTAGATACATCTACAGTTACCTATAATTATTGCTGCTTTTTATGAATTATTGTCTTATGTTGTTTAACACTTACATTTCAAACAATGAAGCTGCTGAACTAATTACCTCTGTATTTAACTAATATACTTTCATTGTTACTACTGTGAAATTCTAATGCTTTTAATGACATGTATACTGTGGAGCTTTTCTCCCCAGGCCTCTGCTGAAAAAGGGCTATTCAGCTCAATCGAACCATCCCAGTTAACAAATGTAAAATAAATAATTAATAAATAAATAAATCAATAATAATAATAAATTGGGTGGGTTTAGTTTTGGTCTGTTTAGTTTTTTTTTCGTGGTGGCCAAGTGGCTCCTTTCACAGGGAAAGGATTTCAGCAGTCCATGATTTTCATTTAATGGTGTTTCAGATTAGTGGAGTCAGTCAACTTGGATTTGCTGAAATGTAATTTTGGTGAGTCAGTGTAGACACACATATAGATAGATAGATAGATAGATAGATAGATAGATAGATAGATAGATAGATAGAGATATATATTAACATGTAAAATCAATTAAAAACAAAACCATTGATGACTGCACTTTGAAAAGTAAAATAAAAAATATTGAAAACCTGATGGCCAAAAACAAGATACAAATAATTTCTATTTATGATCACTAAACCCTAACCCTAACAGACGTTACAGGTCAAATTTGTCTGAATAGTAATACTGTTAGGGAAGGGGACTTTTGTAAATTAACATGTAGGATTAGGGTTAGAAGCAATGTAAGGATTAACATAAATGAGTAAGGGCAGCTGGGGGGCTTTTGTTCCCTATCTCTCTCCCCTTACTCATGTGTGCTAATTCTAACACTGTCCTTAATGGTAATCTGCTATTAAAACAGGGATACTTATGATGGTGTACAAAATATTGCATGATAAGGATAAGAATCAATTAGAAAAGATTAGAAAACATTGGGCAAAGAGAACGAAGATGATGTTTATGAAGGAACATTAAGAAGGCATCTGTAAGGCTCTCAAGTATGCAGTAAATTTCAGATGGTTCAGGATTTTTGTATTTGTATTTTTATACTTTGAGTAGACTGTGTAGGATTTTTCCTCAAGTAGACAGCAAATGCTGGAGGTGTGATTGGTAAGACAGAGGTATTTGGGGACTTTTTTTTTTTTGATGATGCAGTGAGTTGACAGATTTTAAAAATTCTTACATTGCACTCTGTCAGATATATTGGGGAAAAATAGGTATAATTAACAAAATTATTATTCTGAGCTGGGATATAGGATATGACTTGCCTAGACAGTAAGGTCTTACTAACCCCAGGTTTCAGTAAAATCCATGTAGCAGCTGCGGTGGTGGAGCAGTAGTGTTGCCTCACAGCAAGAGGTTCTCCTGTTCGTTTCTCGGCTGGAGTGCCTTCTGTGTGGATTCTGCATTTCCTCCCTGCGGTCAAGTGGTGTTCGAAAGGCATGCGTGAATGGGCGTGCCTTCGCTGAAGGTTAGGCATCGGGCTGGCAATTCGGCACCATAAAAATCTACTGCCATTCATTAGCGGACTGGAGTTCCGCTGTGGCATCCCCTAACTGGGAAAAGCTGAAAAGACAAAAAAAAAAAAAAAAAGCTGCATTTAGACCCTACAGGGAATGTACTCATGTACACAGCCACAGTTCCCTCTCAGCAGCACGCCATGCATATTAATCATGGCACACTGCCAAGTCAAGCATAGTAACAGGGATAGTGAATCCATGTAGGCATATGTGTAGAGGCTATCCCATGGTTGTGGATTGTCCAGGCAATTCCTGGTCAGATGTTATGTACAGTTTGAGACTCCCCTGCAATGAACCCTGCTACTGTTGAAATGTGCTGTACATTAATATTTTGTGTTTCAATGTTCTTAATTTTTTTTTATTTTTTAATATCCATTTGTGCAGTGTGGCATGGAGTACAGTAGTGCCAAGCTGCACTGAGATATATACAGCTGTAACCTGCTAATCATCTAAAAATAGAAACCAGATGCAATTAATTTTTAAGATTTTTTTTTATGTGAGTTTGTGTGGAGCAGAGCAGAGCACACCAGAGCTGAGCCATGCTTACACATACACTATTGACACCTGCTAGACATCTAAAAACAGAAACCAGATATAATTAATTATGCATGTCTGGTTTTGTTTAAGCCCATTTACATAGTGTGACATGGTGCTTAGCAATGGTAACAGGTACTTTAGTAGTATATGTGAAGGTATACCAGTTTACATACTATCCAAGTAGCTAAATGGGTAGAGTCACGGCCTAAGGATTAGTAGGTCCTGTGTTTGAGTCCATAGCACTCATACCATTTTTTTCAATGTAATTTAATTTTTTGTGTACTTTAAAAACAAAATTGTTACATTTGGAAAAGCTACTCTCTGGTAAGCACTGCTTAAACATGGTCAATGGCTAGTTCTGCTTGCACATTGCTAAGCTTTGCTAAAACATGGTTGTGCGAGTTTATACAATGCTTAGCTCCACAAAGCATGTTTGTGCAATGCTAAGCAATGCGGTGATTTTTTGAATGTTGCAGAATGACATGTAAGGGCAGGAAAACGCCTATATTAAGGGCAATAGGCGGGAATTCTGCAGCATTCATTGGAGTCTGTCTGTTAGTTTGCCAGGTGGTGTTGGAGAGGGTGCACACTTTCAGGTGCAGAGATGGGGTGCGCTGGAACCCAAGGTTTTGCTTGGGCTCCTGGTACACAACTATGAACCTAGGCTGTTGCAGGGTGGTTACCAGTCTAAGAATGTAAGTCTGAGGCTTTGGATCGATTGGCCTGGGAACTTATTAGTGCTACTGGTATCCCCCACACTGGGGAGCAGTGTCATCACCACTATGATGACCTGAAGCATGGAAAGAGGGAAACTTTGGACACCTGGGTCCAAGAGATCAGGGATGGGCATGCCACAGACATATGTAAGTATTTCTGCAAATACTTTACTAAAATGCAAGCTGAATCTGTGCAAAACTGGTATGCATAATGGTGTAGTTGTTTTCCAACAGTTGCAGCTGAGAAGGCTTGCAACATGCTGTCCTATGCCAGGCACCTGGCCAAGATATGCTGTGAGTGTGGTAAGTATGGATATATTATGATAACTGCATCTCAATAAAGAATAAACGATAAAAACTGTAGTTGTTGTTGTGTCTTTCGGCTTTTCCCGGTTAGGGGTCACCACAGCGGAACTCCGGTCCGCTAATGATTGGCAGTAGATTTTTACATGCCGAGTTGCCAGCCCTGATGCACAACCTTCAACGAAGGTATGCCCATTCACGCATGTCTCCACACAGAAGATGCTTTAGCTGAGAATCGAACAGGACAACGTCTTACTGTGAGGCGACAATGCTACCGCAGCACCACCACCGCAGCTGTAAAGAATAAACAATAAAAACTGTAGTGCAATAACCAATAAATAATACCAGTAACAGTAAGCAATAAGATGTGAAGCAGGATTGTGGTGTCATGACATGATGTCAGTACAGCTGTATGCATTGCATGTCTATTGTAATGTTGCTGCAGTCAACTGTAAAACTGTAATAACTGTGGAATCCAAAAGTAATTGCTTGAAAAATGTATTGCACAACCCCCAGTATGGTTCAAGGCTGTCTCCAGGCCACTTTCAGTCACATAATGCTCTCTTTTCCTCCCACTCCTGGAACAGAAATTATATGGGTGAGGTAGACCAATTTATGGGCAGATATCATGTGCATACTTCACAGACTTTTAGCAGCAATATCAATAAAGTGTAAAGCAGGATTGTGGTTTCATAACATAACATAATAGGTTCATAGGTTCATAGGTTCATACTACTGATGGATCTAGATTTTTGACTTCCTAACTACTTTAGCTACATGGGTGTCGAATGACAGACTACTATCATTGCATGTCTGTTCTAATGTCAGTGCAGTCATCTGTAAAACTGTAATAACTGTAGAATGCAAAAGTAATTGCTTGAAAAATGTATTGCACAACCCACAGTATGGTTCAAGGCTACTTTCAGCCACATAATGCTTTCTTTTCCTCCCATTCCAGGAACAGAAAGTATTAGGGTGAGGTAGCCCACTTTATGGGCAGATATTGTGTATATAATTCACAGACGCTTAGCAGCAATATCAATGAAGTGTAAAGCAGGATTGTGATTTCATAACATAACATAATGTATCTTAATACTTGCTGTAGGGCTATATTCATTGCATGTCTGTTGTAAGTTGATGCAGTCGGTTGTTACTTTATTTGCAGATGTTCCCTGCAGTCACAGCTTTTGGGTTCTACTTCCATGCCTGCCATCTAAGATGTGATGGCTGTCTAGTCTACTCAATGTACACAAACATGCCTCTCAACTGTCATGATTTTTCATAATGTAATTACAACTGCCCAATCTGTCTGGTCCCCATTTAGCAGATAGTTGATTACCTGGAATGCACTGTATTGTCAAATCTGTTTACAGAACACATTGGTTGTCATGTACATACACATTATGTGAAACAGTTCCCTGTAGTTGTGTACCTGCATTTCTTACTGCTTGGCCCACACTGTCCTATGCTAACAGCTTAAGAGGTATGTGCATGCTACATCATCTATAGAGGAATTGTAGTCACTGCACTCACAACTGACACTGCACACCTGTAGAATGATGTATTAGAGGTCTTTTTAGGGATATCATCTGTGATGTCAGTAATGGTATGTTTTTCTCTCTAATTTATTATTATTTATTATTATGATGTAATATTAATATATTTTGTTCAACTAACTATATTTTGTTAAACTTTAATTTATTATTGTTACTTATTATTATGATTTAATATGAAAATATTTTTTTTAACTGTTTTGTTGTTCTTATGGGTATTTCATTCTGGCTTGCTAGTAGCATACTTACTGTTATGTTACTTAATGTTGTGTTCCACATAATACACCTTAATATGTATTTGGATTAATCAAGATCATGTTTCAGTATGTTAATACTAACATTAGTTTGGTTATCACTAACCTCAACTCATTGTTATAACTAAATTACTACAGCGGGTCAAGGCAGGCTGGTTCCTGGTGATCTGCCTACCTTGCCTTCTCCAGCAGTGGCTCATCAGGGACCCAGACTGGTGGTGACCCCTCTGCTGCCTCTGCACTACTTGCAGTGTCAAGTAGTTCCACCCCATGGGACGGGGCCAGGCCCCTCTCTGGGAGTGGTGGTGGAGGGGGGAGTTGTCACCTGTGATGAACTGCCAGTTTTTGTGCAGAGGGTCATATATTGTGGGCTTGGACAATGCCTGCACCAGATGGAGAGCATGCTGGCCACCCTCATGAAGCAAGCTCACCCTGGAGTACAGCCTCTGCCCCTGCCACCCTGGGGCAGTGACAGAGCAGTGCCGAAAGTCCCATGGGTGGGGAAATAAGTCACACTGCTACCTTGTGTTGACACATGAGACTGCGATTCCACAACACCCTTCTCATCCAAGGTGTTCATCTCCCTCTTATGTCACACACCACCCCTGTCTGTTGTCTTGTCTGCCTGCAAAAGCTTCCTTACCTACCCAACATACCTCTCTCATATGTACCTATGACTCTTCCCCAACATTCTACTCTCGCCTTAAGAAAAGAAATGGGCACCTGTCCCAAAAAAGATATATTGTCCCGTACATAGCTCTCCATTTCAAACACATGTTCACTGGGCACAAATAATTTGGTTCAATTGGCTTGACAAAGCAGTTATTTTGTTCTCCTACCTCTCTCTCTGGGGGTGAGATTCCAAATTCATTTACAAATGTTGTCAAAGTGCAGATTTGTTGCTGTACAAGAAATGGATAGCCATGGTCCTTTCCTACACCATTCCTGCACATACCTACCTGCCTTTCACTATGTTTTTCCCCCTGCTTGCACCCCATTTCACCACTTTCCTATCTCTCCATTTTTCTTTTCTTTAAAGATTTTTTTGTACAATGTTGCATGACATGATGCATCCTGCAGCATTGTTAATCTCAGCTAAATGGACCTATATTGATATATGTATTTTAAATTATAATACACACATAAAAAAAATAAACACCTGTCTCCTATTTCGAGCCCAAGACCACTGCACCTGCAGATCACTGCATTAACCTGCCATGCCACACAGCTGTTAATTAAAACAGGTGGTTTAAGCAAAATATAATAACTGCTAGTTACAGTCATTAAGAGAATTTAAGCAGAGCTGCATATCATGCTGCATCACACAAACTTGTTGAAAGAGTAATGGAAAAAATGGGAGTGTAACTTGGAGTCTAGTGCAACAGTACACCGGTAAAAAGCCAGACATAGAATAATGAATGTAATTGAGATCTCTAATAGCAGGTAAATGTGCATGTTTATCCGCAACATTTACAAATGCACCTGCTAAAACATTAATGGCAACATACATGTTCAGCTGGGACTGTGGTGGAGAAATATATCCATATAAAGCCATTCACATAATGATGCATGTAAAAAAAATGTCACAGCCTGTGTGTGCGCACTTATATCTTGACAAATACACCTGCAGTAACAGTGACTCAGTAGCTCAGTCTGTTTAACGTTGTACAATTTGTAACTTTTGCCACACACAATCCTGGGTTCAAATCCAGTGATGTGTAGCATTTAAATTGCATTCTTGTGAAGCCAGCAATTAATGACTGAGTCATGCATTCTTTATCCACACAATGCATTCCAAATCAAATGTCTGCATTTTACTAATGGAAGTCACAGGCCTGCAGATAGTAACACACTCCACATATCCCTATAGCAACACTATAAGTGCATAAGGTGTCAGGCCATGCATTAATATGCATTCGCAGAGGATTTGAACCAAGGTAATGCAAATGAGGCCCACTAATATCAGAGTGCAGCACACAGTCCTTTCATAATTACATTACAGATTAGCACAGCTGCACAACTAGCATGCACATATGAAGACCCTGCTAGTAACAACGACTGTTAGCATACACATTACAAATGAGTACCAGACTGTAACACATGGCCTGACAGTTGCTCAAATGGTTGATGTAATGTTATGTTTACCCCCTATGTTGCTCAAGAACACAATAAACATGTTGCCTAGTACTCTGTTATTGATACTTTTGCCTAACATACTTACCTTAAACACATGTGTTAATTTGAGTGGAAGGGGTACCCTCACTTTGGCTCTGCCTCTACAACAAGGCTGACACAGCTCTCACAGTTACTCTTACAGATTTTTGTCCTCCACAATGTTCATACTATCTGCCTATGCCTATTGCCTGCAGCACACACATATGTATGTAAACGTAGATGATACAGATCTACCCTCTGTGATGACATAGTCTCCTCACCCCAGTAATGTCCAGCATAACATATCAGAAAGGGCTTCTAATCTACATGAAGGCCTTATATCTTGTTCAGTGGTTGTATGTCATTGGCTGCTGATACCGCAAAACAGCTGTGTTAGCTGCAATTTGCATTTCAGACCCACAGATTGGTTAAGAAGCAATTACCTGTTAATAAGAAGTATTTTAAAAAGGCAAACAGCTGGCTATGGGGAACTAGTCTGTATGAGACTTTCTCCACACTGTAAACACGTTGCCAAAAACTTCATATATCTGCACATATCAACGTAGAAGTAATGTACTCCGTCAGGTATGTAATCTTTTTGTTTGCAACATGATGCATATGTGTGAATATACTTAGGGGGAATGAGGATTAGAGCATTAACCCTTTCTTAGAACTGTGATAATGGCGTCATTTATCTCCACATTTGTTACACCTACAGAGGACGTACAATACATCAAGGGTGGAATGTTTTTTGTCAATGTGGTGCACTGGTCTCGTGGGACTGTCCCTTTATAGTGGTGGTAATAGCATACTGCTATTTGTCTGTCAATGTTGTGTTGACATATTATCAGGGGGTTGCCCTTAGGGGACACATTAGAATGGATCCCAGTGTTGAGTATATGATCATGCAGCAGTATCTGTCATGGCATACATGGGACTAGCTGACTATAACTATTATTTTAATTGTATCCACACACTTAGTATGTTTGCATACTGTGGAATATGACATGTTTGATAAAGCATTGGATACTGCCAGCCATTATGTTCATTCTGTATCTCTACATTGTGTACGTTCATGTATGTGATCTTGACATGTGTTCCCATTTTGCTGTCTTTCAGGAAACATGTATCCCAGATGCCATGCCCCTTTCACGGATGCAGAGAATGATATAATACTGGAAGGCCTCTATCAACACCATGAAGTCATACTGTCAAGGGGGAGGCAAAACAGGGAACAGCAGGCAGCATTGTGAGCTGACCTTGTTTGTGATGTGAATGCCATAGGTCATCAGAGCAGGACATATGACCAGGTTCGACACCTTGCAACAGTCATGATTAATGCTGCACGCAGAAGAGCAGCAGATGTAGTCAGGGATCGTGGTGTCACCAATGGAGGGTCTGCAGGAGAACAATCAGTCTCAGCCACTGAGGAATTCCTGGAGGACCTAGGAATACACGACAGCTCACAGGCATCCATCACACCATATATTGTGGATGTAGGTGGTACAGTTGCCATGGCAGATAAGAGTCTAGGTAAGTTAGTTTGATCAGCAATGGAATATAGTAGCATTCAGTGTATCCGGGTGAACATACTGTTACATGGGTGTCAGGTCTTTGTTCTTTGGGGGGGGGGGTTAACTGCTATTTGAATCATGACCAGATTTTGATCAAAATACCAATTAACACAGTAGCTACTGTAAATGTGAGATATATGGATGTACTACCTTGTAATAGTGCAACATACAGTGGTACTTACATTACCTCCCCTCAACTTTTCACAGGTCCATCAGGTATCGGACAAAATCATGGTCCTGCTCCTGGTAAGCATGACACTGTTTTGTTGCATATGTAGATATACAGCAATGTATTCCCTAAAGTGCCATCCAAGGCCTGCTGCCTAGATTGCTGTACTGCTGGTATGATTGCCAAATGCACAGATATTTTCTGACTGTACACATGTTAGAGTCATACCTATGTCTTGTATGTGTGACAACACTGATAGATGTAACATTATTGTCAGGAGATTACAGATTGTCACATGTGTCATCTATGCAGAGTCTTCACAAATGTCAACAGTGTACCTCATTGTTGCTGATGATATTTCTGTGTCAAGAGCTTTTATTTACAAGTAACTACAGCTGTTTTTGGGAAAAGTGCTGTCTTCATGTCCTACTATATCAGGTTGGGTTTTAAATAGGTCTGTATTAGTGACAAAAGTGTATAGAGCTTTATATATATATTGCAACATAGTACTGCAGAGCATAATAGTGCAGGCATTAATGTACTGCTTTTCCCTTTCTTATCACAGGTGACCAGGGGGGTTGGTCTCTGTCCCATACACAACCTGCTGTCAGTGTCTCTTCTGACTCTGATGATAGTGGTCAGAGTGAGGCAGAGGTGGGGGTTTCAGGGGCTGAATTTGTCCCAGAGGTTGACATCCCTCTTCTGCCCTCATTGTTACCACACATAATCAGTATGCCTACACATACACAGTCCTCAGAAGCCACATATATTGTACAATCAGAAAGGGGGGATATTGGACAGGTAATGTGTGGAAACTATGGCTCCAGTGAGAGTAGCCAATGGCCACAGCCAGATTGATGGTGAGGTTCCACACAGGTGGATTGATAGGTGTGCTCATAGAAAGCCTGCTTTCCTTCCACCACCTGTTGCGTGTGTGACATTACAGGCCACTTGGCATATGTTTTGGACCATCATGGAGGCACAGGCACATTTTGAAAGGAACTCCATACATATGCTCAGGGTTATGGATGCAGCACAGTCTGACATCCGTGACTGCCTTCACCAAATTAGTGACACCCTGGATCAGTTACACTGATGAAGTGGAAAGAAGGTGGTCTCAGACAGATCGCAGAATATCTGTCTTGAAACACACATTGTCTGTGCTGGAACATCTGGTTGGAGTTGAGCATCAGACTCATGGACGTAGGTCAGCAACCCCATTTGCTGAGAGTCCTCATGACCATGCTCCCATAGTGGCAGTACATACAGTGCTACAGAGGGGAATGTGCTGTCCACACCAAGATATGACAGGCCATGGGCTTGTGGTCCTGTGTGTTCCTGTGGAGGACATGGTCCAAACAAACAACAGTCACCATCAGGTACTAGCACCACGTCTGACCTTGGCCATGGAGGTGCCAGTGCAACTGCGGGCAGAGCCATTTCCTGTGTTTGTGGGTGGAGATGGTAAACTGTCAGCTCTATCATGCATGGTTCATGTCTTTCCTGGTCTACACAACTATACCGTCACTGTGGTATAAATAGCACATGGTGAAGAGACAGATATGTAGGGCTAGCACTGAGCTTGACTGTGTTCACACATGCACTCACACACCACTGTCAAATTCAGGTCACCTACAGATAGACATGGCACATTTCCATGGCCCATCTTGCCTGCTTGCCTTCCTGACTCACACAAATGCTTTCAACGTACTGGGTTAGCCTAGACCTCCTGCACCCCCCACACAACACCCTGTGCAATTGATGATACCTGTGCCACATTCCTGTCATCGTCAACATCAATGCAGAGAAATTAAGCTATGTGTCTGATGCACAGAGTGACTATATAAATTAATATGTAAATGTGTAATGCAGTGTTGCTTTGCCATGCCACTTGTACTGGTCATTGACAAATACTGTATGATGACATTTGTAATGCGTAAACCACATAATTTTGTGTACCTTATGTTGTATGATCTCGTAGTGGCTGAATACTTACACAATGAAAGGTGTGTCAAGGACCTGTTTATGTTTTAGGTTCAGGAGTCTGTATGGGACACCTATGGATACATATCAGTAATAAACTGCAAGACATCACAGCACAGGATGGAATGTTAGCTCTGAAAAAATATATCTTCAGCAAGGGACAGCACTGTAGGTGCATGGCTCCATAGGTTCATATGTGTATAACAGGCTAACAAGGACAATGGCTTCATCCTACTTACCCATGAATGCCTAATCTATGAAAAGGTCTGATACCCTTGATAATTGTCACCAGGGTTTCAGGAGCTAACACATATACAAGCTGTGGTAATGGAGATGGCCCATCTACAGATTTCCCGTGTCCATTACAGACATTTGTCCTTCACCAGTTATGAATGTCTTGTTCTGCATCCCATTGTGTAACTTGCACATGACGTGTGTTACACCAGATGTGTGCTTCAAATGCATGGGGGGGGGCTTGTTACATATAGGATGTAGTGTCTGTGTTACATATCTGTCTCTTCACCATGTGCTATTTATACCACAGTGACGGTATAGCTGTGTAGACCAGGAAAGACATGTGTTAGTCCTGTCTTGCATATGTGGGAGATACACAGTGGGATCTGACAACTCCATGTATGGCAGCCATACACATCCCCTCCAAAGCATGTAGGACACAGACTGCACATGTACAGTGTTGACACAGACTGCATAGGACATGTTATCTACAATGTGTAGTGGTTTACCATGGAACCTGTGTCGCTGCTACAGTTGTAAGATATGCCTGTGTATTTTTTATAGCAAAGGTGCCATTGCACTCAGTGATAGGTGAAATGAGTGCCAAAGTCAGTATAACAATGACAGTCTGGGATTTACATGCCATACCTTTCTGTATAGGTTGTACAAAACTGAATGGATCTCCACATCTTACCGACCAATGAAAGTCAAAGGCTACATTACTCTCTGTGTCCATAACTCCATGAGTAATGGCTCAACTGTGTGTGGTGTGTGGACACTACCATATTTTCCAGGGGTGGATGACTTCCCAAAGGATAATATTGTGCAGTCGTTGGCATTTACTATTTGTCAATGGCTCTGATAACAACTGAATGCGTGTCTCAGGCCATCCTGGAAAACTGTCAGTTCTGTGTGGAATTCAGTGACAGCTCCTAATATGCAATCACCTGCTAATGTAGTCAATCAAAGGTCACTGACAGTAGCCATGACTGCAGAGAAGGGAATGGTTAGAAGGGGTACTCCATTAATGATAGCTGGGGAAATCCACTGTTGACTGGCATTACTGTAGTGTAGGTCTCCCAATGTTATCTTCCTGGAATATGACTATCAGACACTTGCCTATCCACCACCTGACATTCCACTTTGTAAATAACCTACATAGTTTTCAGCAAGGACTACTGGCTTAACATTGTCAAACACCTTGTCAGGTCATGGTAGGTGGAATGAGTCATATTCCCCTCATCCATTGCATAGTTTGACACTCACTGAGATCCACCAGTTGGGGTAGGTGGGTGTTATCTGGCCTTGAGCAAAATTAAAGGTGTGTGGTCCAGTGTCAGTAGGTGTATGACATTGTTACTGCCTGTATCCATGCTAATGCCTTTCATGGCATTTTATATCACACAACTCAGAGATCTGGGGACACTGCTTGGCATTGCATGCTAGTTGTCCTTTGTGCAAATAAGTATTGCAGTTACTTCCATCATGTTGCAGGAAGAGAGTCATCCAAGGTGTCTGTACAGAGCACAGACAAACATGTTTTGGAAGTGTAGTATGCATAACCTGTGAAGATAAGGTGGGGGTTTTATACACGTATTCTGCAGCTGGACACTACCCAAGTGGTGTGTACTGGAAGGACACAATTACCTTGTAAAGACTATGGGAAACAGGGGAGTCCATGGAATAGCCAGTGCCTGGCAACTACTAATGCTGGTCTCACTAAACACACTCTCACATAGGATACTGTGCTCAGATACATTTTTTGTCATCACATGCAAAACGTTACTATGACGGTCATGATGAGAAGCAGGACATGGCCTGTTTGTTCATTCACATAACTGTCCCACATCATGAAAGGATCTGTAGGCTACACATACCCTTCTCCAGGTATATGTTTTGATTAGCAACCTGGGCACACAGCTGGCTTTTGTATGTACTATGCCTTTTATTCCAAGGTTGGTGGTATATCACTAGGGAACTGATGAGATGGTGATTAGGAGCACTGCTGCAGCATCACAATATAATGTACAATGTCCAGTGACACAGATGTCAAGGCTTGCTGAAACAAGCAGCACAGTGGTGGTGATCCATTGTAGGTGACATTTTCACAGCAGATCATGCATCTGCCCTTCAACAGATTAATGGTGGATATCTGCATGATGTGGCTGTGAGGTCTACTGCAGCAGACTGGCCACCTTTGGCCAATGTGCGTCCACCTGCCACATGTCCTAGGTATGTCATACTGTGTACCAGAAACACATACCTGTGTTCCCACATCATGTCACACAGCAACCAGTGTGCTGTCTGGTTGCTTGGCAGGCATTGTACATTTGCAAGGCCAATGTAATGTCAGCAAAGTTGAATACATTTTATATGCATGCATGGGCATCCACATCTTCCGTGCAAGGAGTGTGTACAAACACTGTAAATCAGACTGTGAATCACAAAGGTGTGGCACCATGACACTAACTTTGCAGGACCTGGTAATGAGATGTGGAAAGTGTACCCACCCCTCTACTCTTCTGACACACAAACACAATGTGTGACAGATGTGACTGTATTTCAAACCTTGCTGCCATGGTCTCTACAACAGCAGTCATTACATATGTCAATGAGCATTTTGCCAACATGCACAGTTCACATCCTGTATCACCTTCACCCATATCACATACACCTGCATGTGTGCATCTCCTTACCAGACACATTCCCAAACAGCTGACAATTCAGAAAATCCTGCCTCTGGAAAGCATAGTACACATAATACTGCACACACCACACTCTCACCAGTCAAACACCTGAGGTAAAACACAAAATCACACCTTTTAGTCATAAGTGACTACATTGTGAGACACATTGGTGTCTGTGTCAACAGGCTACATATTAGCTGTCTGTGGGTTGACACAATACGCCAGACCACACATTGCTGCAAATCAAGGAATATAACTTAACATTATGTTGACATTATAGTTTCTGCACGTGTGTACGACTAGGGATATACATCACCGGCCTGTATGCAGACACAGGAATGAGCTTAGCCACTCTGTGTCTCTCATGGGTATGTGCATACTTTTCAGCTACAACTGACCCTCACCTAGAATGAAGGCTCCGTACATATGGAAACTCTTGGAAGTCAATAATTGCCTTAGTGTGTGGTGTCCTTGTAAGGGGATCTACTACATGTATGCCTGGGATACCTTGGTCAACAGACATCAATGTTTCATTAGTGATGGTCTTCATCTCTCAACCCTGAGATTTGAAGTACTGGCCATGGCTGCTGACACCCCTGCAATGCATCCTATATGCACTGTCTGGAGGGAAAACTTTGCAATGAGAACATCATATCTTTATACAACATCATGGTTATGCTGCTACACACTAGCAATGGCAACACTGAACTCCACTCTGTGGAAGGTGTCCATACCTTGAAATATGCAGACGTGTGCAGTCAAGGACTACATGTCCTTCCACATGTTCAAACCTCAAAATGACAGTGTGCAAGGTAATGTAGGTGGTGTATACATACTCATTAAGGATAGCTACACATCCAGATTAATAGAAACACTGTGATTTCCCAGAGACACTGCAGGTGACATTCACAACTGGAAGGGCACATACCCAAGCATTTGTTGGCTACAGGAGCAGCTCCATGATTCCAGACATCTGTTGTGCATATTTGGATGTACTTGTGTCTATCAAGTTATATCATTATACCATGGATTGGGGTGGCATTAAGTGACCACCAACTGTGTTGCTTAGTCATGCTGCAGCTCACTTGCCCAAAGGTTATTCCATGCCCTAAACTACAATGCCCTGGAGCAGTGCCATGACATCTCCACAAGGGGAACCAACATAATGCATCATGTGCTTACCAATATGGGTGACCACTGCAGCCCCCCTAATGTGTGCTCCTTCATGGTGGTATCTGACCACAGATCAGTCTCATGAAAACTTCCAGAACTAAGCCCCCCTTGCTGACAATATATACATATATTTCAACAAAGCAATTTATTACCCCTTCTGGGATGGTTTACATAGTTTGACTGCACCTCCCCCCTCAGATAAGACAGGCAAGTATGCAGAGCTCTACACCCAAGCATTATGCAAGCAGCATTACAACTGCATGAACTTGGCTGTACCTGACAGGAGGAACACATGATCTTCATGGCACAGCAAACCTGCCTTGTGGACAACTGCCATTAGCAGCCTGTACAATAAGAGGTGGACATTGATATGTGACAGTTGGGGGTGAGAGTGCCCCCCTAAAATGGAGGCACAGCCTCCTCAGCTAAAACAAGCACATAGTGTTGTTATGACATTTGTATAGACATGGTAGGTGACAAAACTGGCCACCCACACAAAGCAGAACCACAACACACAGTGTAGTTACATGTGTAACTTCAAAGGGCATGCCCAAATTGTCTGTGAGCTTGTACATAATGATGCCACATATAATGAGTCTGTCCTCATAGGTAACCTGTAGTCCTACAGGTTCTGGGTCAAATTCACTCCCCTGTCCCCACCAAGTGTGCCACATGACATTCCTACAACCTGTTCTATACCTTCCATATCTACAGAGCAAGTTGTAACTGGCCTCTCTATGGGGGATACGCAGCATCTATTGGGAATGCTAACATCCCAGCTGCATCCTACATGGGATCCTATGAGGATTACTAACACCATCGGGAACATCTTGCAATCATATAGAAACAACTGGCTGCACCCCAGCTGAACAGACAACAGCACCTGTTATACCCTTGCACAGAGGTGATGCATCCACTGACTACCAGAACTATAGACATCTTTGCCTGAGTGTCCATATTTGTATGCCTGTAGGGCCAATCATCATGGAGCTGATAAGCATACATATATGTGATCTACACACATTTGAATGTACACAGTTTTGATGTCTGACAGGGGAATCATGACTGTTAAACATGGTGGACAATTCCAAGGCAGTCACCAAGGACCTGGGTGAGGGGACGTCAAGGTATACAACTCTCTGGACTTAGCCAAGCCATCTGACTATATCCCCCATTCAGGCATCATTTACAAAAGTACCCACTTAGACATCCACAATAATATCATTGTAGGGGTCATTAAGTGGCCCTTTGATGACACACATACTCAATATAGGGACATCTGCCACGAGTAGCTGATCTGTGAGCAGCAGTATTCAACAGGGCTCAAGTCCTGCGTTCTCTACTGCTTGGAATCCATTTAACCACAATGCAAGTGAATACTGAATGTCTGTGGCTAACAATGTTGACTAATGCATGCAAACTCTGAACACTCATAGAGTCTATGAGTTATGTCTATATCCTACAACTGGGTATTGATGAACAAATGCCTGTTTACATACTAATGGCCATAAACTCCATGCAAATATATATGTAGTATAATTTTCATCAATAACACATATGTACCTGGTAAGTAGCACATCAGTCGCAACATGTGATGTATGTACTCAGGAGTGATGCAACTGGGCACACAGGCCTGGTCACACATGTTTACACCTAATGTGCATGATATTGCCATGTCACCCCAGTGATATGATGGAAATCATATGTCATAACTGAAGGCATAATCACCACCTCAGTGCACCTCATCACTTGCCAATGACTGGCTGGGTGACCATCATTTCACCACAGAGCTTCTGCCTGTGTCCCTATTGGACTAGGACAGTATGTGCTGATCATGTAAATAAGGTTACAAAATTGTCTAGGACTGTGAGGGCTGTATAGCCATTATGCTAGGGAAGTTCAAACATCCTATGGTTCCATAAGCTGATGTAAAATGCTCTAACAGTCACACACACAAACCTGGCTACATTGAGGATAGCACCACTTCCAATTACTGCTTACAGGACATGGCACACACATAGTGCAAGTTGGCTGTATGTAGATTAGAACACTTACCTTTCTAATGGTGCACGCTACAGATCACAGTACATGATGGACGCAATACACCTCATGTCTGCTATTATTATCTATTTAGGACATATTATGCTTGATGTCATTAGCAGGTCTAGTTGTGGTCAGGCATTTGGAGGCCAACATCACCTGTTACAAATAAAATACTGCAAAACCCTACCTCTTTCGAAGTTACTGAGGTGATCATATTTACACCCTATAGAGACACACACACACACACACACACACACACACACACACACACACACACACACACACACACACACACACACACACACAGCATGTGTCCTGGAGTGACATTAGAACCTCTACCTATCTAGTCTTACATACTATGGATCACAGTATCTATCAAAATGCACCAAGGCTTAAGTCTGACATTACAATGGCAGCTGGTAGTCTTTAGGTAGATGACACCATCAGGCCTCATAGAAGAGGGCAGATTGGTAGCCAGCAGCAATGTACAGGGCCAAAAATTGCATACCATTGCAGTTTGATAGCCAATGAAGGATTCTCAGTTGTTTTGCAGGGGGATACCCATGCATACACAGCAAGTGTCCTGGAGTGAGATTAGAGGAACCACTACCTATCAAGTCTGACACACTATAGCTCATGGTACTTATCACACATGCCACAGCTTAAGTCTGACATTACAATGGCAGCTGGTAGTCTTAAGGTAGATGACATTATCAGACACAAAACATCCAGCACCAAATGAGTGAAGATCATAGAATTTTATTGTGGCAACTCCAGCAAATGGTGTATTAAAACACCATATGGTACAAGCAAAACAGTTTCAGCAAGGATATGCCTTCCTCAGTGCAGGTCATTGCACTGAGGAAGGCATATCCTTGCCGAAACTAGTTTGCTGGAGTTGCCACAATAAACTTCTATGATCTTCACTCATTTGGAGCTGGACGTTTTGTGTCGGAGTTACTGTTTTTTGGGTCCATGCATCTGCCATACATGCGGTTCATCTTGTTAGTTAGATGACATCATCAAGCCAGAATAGGGCAGATTGGTAGCCAGCAGCATTGTACAGGGCCAAAAAGTGCATACCATTGCAGTTTGATAGCCAATGAGGGATTCTCAATTGTTTTGCAGGGGGATACCCATGCACACACAGCAAGTGTCCTGAAGTGAGATTAGAACCACTACCTATCTAGTCTTACACACTATAGATCACAGTACTTATCACATGCGTTACAGCTGATGTCTGTTTTATATATGACTACCAGCAAACTACTTGTGGATTACTCAAACTACACTTGTGTTGAACAGCATCTGTGGCCTGCAGAGTGATATTGCTTTGTACTGTTATCTTCATCTAGTATCCTAGCAGGCAGATAACTGTTATTTATCCTAGGTATGTATCTACAGTTACCAGTATGGCCATATGCCACTGTTTGTACTTGGATGGGCAAGCCTGTGGGCAGGAACAATGCGCCCTGTTCATGTGTTTGTAGCCAACATTATACATTACACCACCTGCTCACCTGTTGCTGTATGTGTGGTGACATCCAGCAGGCACAGGGTTCTGTACGTAAGTGTATTATGTATTGTTCAGCCCTTATTTTAGATCCTTTGAGCAGCATTATAGATGTCTGATAGTGCAGCTTTACTCACCATTATTAGGGTATGCAGGACAATACAGACATCCTATACACAAAATTATGTGTATAACAGGGATGTATATATAAATGTAGCTGTGTGTGGATGATATGTATATGTGTTATGTAGATACAGAGGGAGAGACTGAGATGTATGTGTGTGTGTGTGTGTATATATATATATATATATATATATATATATATATATATATATATATATATATATATATCCATATATATGTATATATACATATATATATATATATATATATATATATATATATATATATATATGGATCCCCTTCAGTTTACCGAAACGCCACAATGCCGAAACACAAATCACCGACACCAAAAGACCGACAACACAAAATACCGACAATACACACAACCATACATGCACTAACCGTAACCCAAACCCTAACCCTAAGGTCTGACACAACCGCACACTTACCCTACCCGCACCCTAATCCTAACTCACTTAACCCACCCCTAAACCCACAGTCCGTCACTATTGCACACACACCCTACCTGCACCCTAACCCTAACTCACTTAACCCACCCTTAAACATATATTCCGCCACTATCGCACCCTAACCCTAACTCACTTAACCCGCCCCTAAAAATACAGTCCCTCACTATCGCACACTTACCTGTCCGCTCCCTAACACTAAATCCCTCACTCTATCGCACACTTACCGAGTCCGTCGGGTTCTCACCTTGTCGGTCATCTGCGTTGTCGGTGATTTCGGTCCAACGGATTCCTTGTCGGTGAAGTGAGATTTCGGGCATCTAAAGGGGATCCATATATATATATATATATATATATATATATATATATATATTTTTTTTAATAAAAAAAAATTTAAAAAAAAATATGTATATATAAGCATATATAGGTATATATGTATTTGAAAATACATAGAGATAGATATACCATCTATGTGAGAGACATATAGTGACAGATGGATATGTCTACATATATGTATGTATGTATATATACACATATCTATACATGACAGGTCATTTTGAGCAAGGGGCAACAGAATTGCACTCAAATTTAACTAAGTGTATGGGCATGCCCAGTGTGACTGCCAGTACTTATAAAGTGATTCCATCCCACACCTACCTGTACTCCAGTCCAGGATTTTTTGTGTTGCATTGCAGACAATGACATCTGTCCCTGTTTCTGCAGTAGTGCACTGCACTTAAAATGTCCATGGCATTCTCCAGCTGTCTGATGTAATTAATATGTGACAGAGGATAATAATATTACACCACACACAGACAGTCTGTAACAAAAAAAAACATATAATACCTCACATCCAAAAGATGTGGATACTTCCAGATTAGAACTCTCAACACCATCACCCATACTAACTCCCCCTAGTCCACTGAGGCACACAAGCTGCCAGACAGAGGACTCATTCATGACACAATCAACAGCAAACATCCGTACATTGTTATTCCTGCATTGCATGAGACATAGAAATTTATGACCAGTTTCTATGTTACTGCCCTGAGACTGCCTGGTCGGCTGATATACCATTGATGAGTTACTGTTAAAGTAGTTATATGGGAACACTGCTGTGTTGGGGGTGGGGGAACAACACCACATGTTCTGCTGGGATACACAGAAGTCCAAATATCATGTGACCACACTGTTTAACATCTCCCTTGACTGATGTAGTGAATATTCCAACACATACTAGTAGACTGGATATCTGTAGTCCCATGTGGATGTTACTTCTGTCCAAATAGCCCACTATATCTATTTGCATTAATGCAGTAAATCCATACATGCAATACCATTTCATAGTAATCCTTTCAAGTACTGTGAAGGTCAACCGAGAAGTGGGGTTGACGCGAACTATGTACCTACAAACAGGACTTTAAAGAGTTAATATGCTTATTTGGTAAAAAAGTTATCTATTGTTAAAGGGCTACAAATCAATAATGCTTATTTTAATAAATGTTTAACATGTAATATTGTGCCTATGGGCTTAAGATTTGTTAAGGCAGCTATGGGCATTGTTCTGAGTGATGAAGTTCAAAACGAGTTTACTGCATTATTCAATGAATTTGGAAGTATGTATATGAAATTGCTTATTAAAAAGAATGATGAGAGGATATGCATGTTGATGAATGAAATAGAGTAGTTAAACAACAGTATAACTAATGATTTAATTTTCAAACAATGGGAAAAATTGTGTTTTAAACAATTTAATGTTGCTGAAAGTAAGGCTGAAGAGGCCTTTTCTAAGAAATGTAGGAAATTAAGGAGAGATATTGAACAGTATAATAGTAAAGGAGCATATCCCTGGAAGGAAAGAATGGTTAGAGAAAGTAAAGAAAATGGATGGACTGAAAGGGATGATGCAAAAGGTTATGATAGCATTCAAGGACACAATAATACCAGTTACTCACATTTTTGCAGGGACCAGGGATACGAACAGGGTATGGGGAAAGAATCGGATCACAGATGGAAATGCAATATACCACCTTGGAGACAGAGATGGAACAAAAAACAGGACAGGGGGGAATACACCAACTGGTAGTTTCAAAACCCACCACAGATAATCACCCCACTATTGACTGTAAGGATGACATTATTTATTGCCTAGATAATTTTAAGATTTACAGTTATACTAACATGGAAATAAATGAACATCATTTTAGTTTATTTTCGAAAAGCATGAAATTCATTCCTATACCTCCATTTAGAGTAGTAGATTGTATAACAGAATTAAAGCTTTATCTTAGGAAAATTAATTTGGCCTTTATGTTTCAAAATAGAACTGATAACAAAGACACAATAGAGAAAGTTGAATTAAAGAAAAGAGTGCATTTATACTTCCCTCCCATCCAAATATTGTTATGTATGAGAAGGTAGTCACTAGGGAAATACATAAGCTGAGAAAGAATAGACCAACACAGGATTTATATACCAACTTGACAGAAGATGATGTTAAAGTGTTAGAATTATACACTAAGGAACCCAGCATAAGAGTAATGAAGCCAGAGAAGGGAGGGGGTGTTATTTTGTTTGACAAAATTGACTATATATCTAAAATGTACAAAATATTACATGAATCAGGAAATTATGAAATGGTTTCTGTAAATGAAATCAACATAGGACATAGAAGAATTGATATGTACCTGGAAGAATTTCTTTTGGATGGCTGAACAAGTGAGGACTTATACAAGTATATGAATGTGGAATTTCCTGTTTTGGCAACTATTATAGGAATACCATAAATACACAAAAGTATTGCAGATCTGTCCCTCTGGCCGATTGTATCTGGTAGTGCATCCAAAACCTTTAATATAGGTAAGGTTATAAATACATGGTTAAAGCATATATATGTTAAGGTACCCCATTTAGTGACGGACTCATGAGTATTTTTAGGGAATCTCACACCTGAGCTATGGAAAGAAGACCTAATATATATTACTATAGATGTAGCTGATTTATTCTCCAGTATCCTGAAAGAAGAAGGTTTGGAAGCTTTTTGCAACAGCACGAGGAACTATTCAGACCTTAATTGGGATCATATAAGTCTAATTATAGAACTTATGACCTTAGTGTTAGAATATAATTATATTTATTTTGAAGGCAAACATTATAGGCAGACTAAAGGAGTAGCTATGGGGGTGGCATGTGCCCCCATATTTGCTAATTTGGTTATATTAGATTGGGAAAACACCCATTGTTTCAGCAGCCCATACCACAAGTATGTGAGACACTACTCTAGATTCCTGGACGATATTTTTGTGTTATGGGAAGGACCTAAAGAACTTATTGAAGAGTTCATTACATTTTTAAATGATGCTAGTGGTTTTTTGAAGTTCACTTACAATATTGGGACAGAAGGGATAGCTTATTTGGACACATATATATCCAGTACATCTACAGGATTCAAATCCCAGATATATAGGAAAAACACCTTCTCCAATAACTATTTAGATTATAATAGTTACCATCCAAGCAAGATGATGAGAAACATTTATAAAGGACAGTGTATAAGAGCAGCTAGAATGACCTCTACTTATGAGGACATGGTAAAAGAAATGAATATCATATGGGCATTCTTTAGGGAGAGAGGATATCCAGTGTCCATGTTAGATGATGTTAAACGGTTCGTAATGAGCGAATGGGATAACAAGTACCAACCTATTTTAGGGAAGGGGATGCCTGTTAGTACTAGGAATGGTTCAGGAGAAGGTAATCAGTGTAAGAGGACATGTGTACTAGAATATAACCCACAAGTACCCTCAATTCAAAGGATATTAAATATGAACTGGAATATATTAACAGTAGACAACAAATTGAGAGAAATAGTGGGGGCGCGACCAGTTTTCGTTTATAAGATGGCATGTAATTTGAAGAAGATCTTTGAAAATCCTAATAAATGGAGTGAGAACAACAAACAAAATAAATACACAAAAACATGTGGAAAATGTGGACAGTGCAGTTACATATGGGAACAAAATAGTGTAGACCTGGGAAATGTGAACAGAACCAGAGTGTATTTTAAGAATGGTAGCTGCAACACAAAATATATCATATACATGGCCAAATGCATGACTTGTCCTGGGTTCTACATCGAGAAAACCGAGAGATGTTTTAGAAAGTGAATATATAATCATATATATGATATAAGGAAAAAAGACAATAATAATGCCCTTTATAGACACACTGCCCATTGTGGAGGGACACATGTATTCAAATTTGCCATTATTGAACAGGTTGAAATAGGTCCACGAGGGGGTAATAGGAAGGTATTATTAAGCAAAAGGGGAGTGTTCTGGCAAATGCACACTGATGCATCAAATGCACCTGGTTTAAATGAATATATTACTATTAAACCTGTTTTATTATTAAGTTGAATGATTGTTTCAACCCATACAAATCAAATGCAAATGTAGCGTTAATCAAGTACTTTTTATGTGAATGGAATAGCCCTAGATGAGATGTATTAGAGACATATAGGAATACATTACCAGTTATCATATTAAATATGTATATTTTAACATTTTAACATTACCAATTTTGTACAACTTCATAATTTTTTAACCTTATAATATTTAACAGTTTTCTAACTTATTTTATGGATATAATTGATGAAATGCTAATTAAGCTATCATTCAATGTGTTTTTTGGCACCTTTTTAAGTATTTAAGGGTACGGATCAGATGTTGTTAACATTCTGAGGAAGTCCACAATACCTGTGGATGAAAGCGCTTAATGTGGAAATTTTGTGAATAAAGTGTTGGAAGCGCAGAGCAGCTTCCGTTCTTCCGTGTCAGCGTGTTGAGATATTCTGGTGTTGTTGCTGTTGTGCACATGCTTTCCTGTTCAGTCACTTCCTAATGTACTATATCACTATGGGTCCTTCTCTTGAATGATAAAAAGGCAAACAATTCCCTGTCATTCACTTCTTAGTGGACCATATCACTATGAGTCCTTGTGTTGAATGACAAGGTACACAATTCCCTGTTATTCACTTCCTAGTGGACCATGTCACTACAGATCCTTCTCTTGAATGATATAAGGTTACACAATTCCCTGTCATTCACTTTCTAGTGTGCCACATCACTATAGGTCCTCCTTATGAATAATACAAGGTACATGATTCTCTGCCTGCTGATGTGAAATAGACCAGCAATTGAGATATGTGCTGCCGATACCAGCCCAGAAGCAGTAGCATACACTGTTGCCATACTGACCATACTCTACAAAGATTCTGCAAAGATATCATTGTGGTGTGTCTGGTTATGGTTTGTGAGCTATTACATTAATATGGTGTCAGTTTATTCATTGGAATAGGAATGCATTGCACATAAGTATTGTGGTTTCATGTATTGCAGCTGCATCCTACTCATGACTGGCCACCTAACCAACAACATACATGTGTATGTGAGCCAGTGGATGCTATTGTGCAAATGATAGTACATATGGCTGTGGTATACTGCCTGCCTCAGATGTGCTAACACTGAAATCCCACTTTCTTGGTAGTATCCATGGAACTGTCCAACTGCTCAAAGCTACAGCTCTTTCTGATAGTGCCATTTAACTATCCAAGGCAT
The DNA here is from genome assembly GCF_019279795.1 of Protopterus annectens. Lineage (NCBI taxonomy): Eukaryota > Metazoa > Chordata > Ceratodontiformes > Protopteridae > Protopterus > Protopterus annectens. The sequence continues at coordinate 446,855,352 of NC_056737.1, read as the reverse complement.
TGTTCCACAAAAGGCAACCCACTGAACTCCAGCTTTGCAGCACTACTCACATCCACTTTATCAGTGCCTGGTGTTTCATTCTGTGTTGTGTCTGCGTCATCTCCTGTGGCACTAGCATGATCAAGGCACTTAGCCTCCTGAGAATACATTGTTACCTCCACCAATACCATCACCTCATCTTGTGATGTATATTACTTACCACTAAGGAATGCCTAGGGCATTGTGGACTGTGGTACACTTGTGCTCACTAGCACAGCAACATTCTGGGATATTGATACAATAGTAAATACCTCAACTAGCATGTGCTTACAGTTCCAGTGGATTATGGACTATGAATGACTAAACAGGCACTTTGATAAGTGCTATAAATTTGCCTTTATATGTAATATATATATGAGCATATTAGATGTGCTACGTGTGTGTGTGTGTGTTGTCAGGTATAATTAACATGGGGAAGTAAGACAGTTTCATTCATTCTGGCACATTCTGTGTGACCTAACTGGAAAAAAGATGTGCCTGAAGGTGATGCAGAACACATGTTGCAGATATGACCATTCTTCTGCAATACACATAATCAATGTGTATCACCTGGCCAAGATCCCACACAAAGAGAATGCAACTTTGCTAAAACACTACTAACAGGTGAAGTCCGCAATCATGTCACTGCCTCTGTGACTGAAAGAGATGCTCTTGTCATAGTCTGTATGAAAAAAATGCAACTGCACCCATATTAATAAGTACAGAAAGGAGAATATGTACACTGATTTAGAAAATGTGCTTAAAAATGACTGATTGTCACACAGCATTTTAAAAGGTAAATTAACTAACAGGAAGAGGTTAATTAGTAACAACCACCATTGATTACAACATAAAAAAGTGCCGACACAAGATTCACTTTTGGAAAACTAACATTTTCTCACAGTGTACTATTTCAGGATGAAGGAACTTCTGCTTTACTTCCACTTTGCAGCAATGAGTACTTTCCAGCTTATACACAATAAAGAAGACTTTGTGCAGATTTCCACCTGGTTTAAAATTAACCTTGTTATTTAAAAAAATTCTACTAGCTACATGTGAATAAAAGACTGAAATTAAAAATCACAACTTGCCTAATTTATCCTTTCACTCAAACAGAAAACAAGGATTGCTGCATAATGTCAGATGTATAGAATGAGTAAATGGCTCAGTAGCTTATTCTTTTAGTTAAGCAGGTAAAGCCACTAATACGTATGTCCCCTTTTATGGCAACCCATAACAAATGTTTGGTTAAGTGACTCCCTCAAATTCACACACTAGACGTATGAAGGCTAAAGGAATAAAATAATGTATAAGAAGTAGACCTTTGAAAGACCACAGCCTTAATCCTCTGTGCTACTTGTCAGACAGCTTTTATGTAAAATGCCCATCTCATACATCTTAAATCAATTTACAGCTACTGCTTTCATTTATGTTTTTATGAATTATTTTATTTGAGCATTTAAGGGACTAAACCTTCACATTGCAGGTCAAAAATTAAAATAAGAAACAAAACAAATACTGCATAAAACTGCAAATTGGTAGAAAATAAATAAATTAGTTAATTAAAGTAAACTAGGATAATCAAAAACAGAATCTATGTCAGGATCCAAGTAAAATGTCCTAACAAAATGGTATTTAGGTGGGGACATTCTGAATAAGGCTTCAGAATGTCACTCCATGTCAGTGAAGGCAGTTGATTACACTGGATGGGGATCAGGAATGGAAAAGGCAGCCTACTTTAAGTCTCAGAATAAATCTTTGGAAGAACTAGCAGTTCCTCACATAAAGGTCTTAGAAGCCAAATTAGGCAAAAGCATACCAGGAGCTCTTATAAACAGACTGCATAAGATAGAGAATGCTAATAGGAATATCTTAAACATCAAGCAAGAAGCCACTGCCAACTAGTGCAGATTGTGCAACACAATGGTAATGTGAATGGAATAAGAAGTCCCATATAAAAGAATATCCTTGGAAAAGCACACCACTTGCAGTGACACCAGGTCACAGTGTAGACGTCTGAGATGCAGGGTATTACAGCATAAGACAGCATAAAAGCAGGGATCATGGTCAGAAGGCCCAGAGGACGAATATGGTGCCTGATGATGAAGATAATTTTCAAATGAAAACAGGATGTCTTAATAATGAGTGACACCTGGTCCATAAGTTACAGCTTGTCATCAAGAATTATGATAAGACCTTGCACAGAAGATATAAATTCTTGATAAATTCCTCATAAAAATAATGGGTAAAAGAGAAGGATTTGTTGTTAAGGATGTACTTTGGCATGCATGCAACTGGCTCCATAAATTATTCACTGTGTACACCCCTGAAGTTAAAAGGCTAACCATTTATACCATGGAATTTAAGGCAGAGTAAATCTGAAAAGCCAAAGCCATAAACAGATCAAGAAGGCTCAGAATGGGAAGCTAACCACTATCCTACACTATAAGGAAGACATGGACATCCTTGTAAGGGCGATCTAGGTGCTGTGCCTTGATCTAAAACCAGGCGGACAAAGATCAAGTAAGTTGTGAGTTATTACATAGAAATTCATCTGTATGCAGACTAGTTTCTCAATAACCTTACTGATAAATGTAAGGTTACAAATCAGGTAGTAGTTTTTTCAAGTTGCTCAGATACATAAAAGCTTATCTGAGAGTAAAGGGATTCAGAACCTCTTTTTTCCTTACAATAAGAAAAAAAAAAAATCCCATGTAAAAAGACAGTTAGGTAATTTAATAAATGAGTGGACCAAGTAAATCAAGGCAGGATTTAACTAACCAAGAAGGTCCTCAGTTCAGACCACAGATGAAATTAGAATCACGATCTAGCCAGCTCCATTGCAAAGAGGGACAGATTCCTGAGAAGCAGATGGCTTGAGGTCATTTAGTGGCTTGGGCAGTGGTTGAGCAGTGGGGGTGGGTGGAGAGTATTATGTTTGCTGATGATGGGGAGAGAAGACAGCCTAACTTTCTGCATGACTGGCCCTTACAGGAGTAAATGGACACAACATGTAATATGGAGGGACAAGGACATTTACAACAACCAAGTTCTAATTTGTACAATAGCCCTGCTAGGTACATGGAAACGTGTATGCTCCTGGTGTAGAATTGTGGGTATTATGTGGTAATCAGACTGCTGTAAGAGGGGATAGGCTACTTGAAATTCCCTACCATCAACACAAGGAAGTTGAAAGCACTTTATGAAAAAACTCTTATTCCTTTTTTACTTTACTACTACTACTACAATGTAATTACAGCCCACTAAAATTTCTCTCTCTTAATGAAGCAGTTAATTAGTTTAACCACAATCTCTGGTTGTTCTAAACTCTGTCACACCCCCTCCATAAAAAGGAAAGTCAAAACAATCAATGCATCTGGCTAACTAGTGATGCTAAAAAAATGATGACACAAAGAGATAGAGTTTGGAAATTGTGGAAACAACAACAAAACAAAACATATTACAAAATTTACAGAACATTTAGAAACTGAATGAGCATTAACATATGAAAAGAAAACAAACAGTACTTCAACCAGCTGCAAACCTCACTAAACTTATAACCCAAAACAATTCAGGCGTACGTACCATCAACACTACAAGTAAACCTAGTAAAAGCACCCAACCTAATTGCTCATATCCCTTTCCACTAGAATCAAATTAAACATAGCCAGTTAATTCAATAACCCCATTAAACAAGCAGACACTTCCCTACTAACTGACCAAAACAGTAAGAGTACTATACATAGTACACAAACTGCATTTAGAAACTTAAAGCCAGTCCCTACATGCTTAATCAGATCTTTACTAAAAAAAACTAAAACCTGCTACTCAGCACCTGACAGTATCCCACATGAATATCTTTGAATAGCTGCTGACAGTATAGCTTACCCAGTAATAGCTTAGTAAATGAAAAATAATCACTGAACAATATGTACCTACACCCTGGAAATGGTTATATAATACCTACCAATAACGCTGGACATGACTGCAACTGTAGTAACGTTATGCCTGTAGCTATCCTTACCTATCTTTGAAATTCTTGAAAAATGCATAAATAAGAAAATTATAGACCACTTACTAACAATAGCTTACTGCCCCACACTCAACATGGCTTTCATTCATGCCACATTGTAACTTAGCTCTATTACGTTTGCTCCATACAACCAAGCCCCTACTAAAGAAGAATAAATTCATCTCAGTCTTAGACTTATCCAAAGCATTTTGATACATCACCAACTTACTTTTAAGATTACTCATCAAGCAGACATCAGAAGCTCTGCAATAAATTGCTTCAAAAGCTACCTTTCCAATAGATCACATTCTGTCAAACAGGATGTTACTGAAGTTTCTTGCCAACAATTGTTGACTTTACACAAGGATCTGTTATAGGCTTGATTATTCAATATATGCATTAATGTCATGCATGAAATAACAGAAGATGTGACTATTTTTCACTATGCTGATGATTCAACATTAATCTGGGCTGCTGATAACACTGTACAACTTCAAATAAAAACTCAGCAGGCTTTCATAATACTTGAGCAGTGGCTAAATGAATCCTGCTTTATTCTTAATACCAAAAAACTAAACTTGTGATTCTTACTTGCCTCACAAATCATGACATCCTAGCACAATTTAGAATAACATCACTAAGTAACACAACTGTAAAACACGTGTCCAGAATAACACATCGACCATGTATTAGCTAATTCCAGTTATGAACTAGGCATATTTTACAGAGCAAAACCTTATATAACAGCATAAGCTTAATGGCAGACAATGCAATCTCTCTTTCAATCCATTTTATACGGTAATTTTATCATAACCAATCAATAAAAATGAATTAGACAAATTAGAAATATACCACAATAAAACAGTAAAATTTATCTACCCAAGCAAGCACAATAGATAAATCTCCAACATTCTCTTCTCTATTCACAACTTGACTACTTTTTTTTAAATTCTGAATTGTCCAGATAAATTACTTTCACTTAGCAATATTATCATCAGATACCTATCTGCCAGGAACCTTTACTTCCAAAGCCAAAATCTTATACCTATTGCAAAATTTAATAACGATTATAACAGAGTATACATAACAAACCTGTAGAACTCATTCCCCCAAACCTACAATTACAAATGCAAATTAATCTCCTTTTGCAAAAATAAAAGAAAATGTAGCTACAACACAGTAGTGTAACCGTCTTACTTCTGATTATGGTTAAAACAACATGTCCTCTCTGAAACACAATGTCATCTTCATTCCATCATATTCTTTCTAGCTACAGCTTCCTAGCTCCGTCTTCCTCATTTCTTCTCTCTCTCTCTCTCCTTTCTGCCTCCAACTTAATATTTCTAACTACAACTACTTAACCCAATTCCCTCTGTCCTCAAACTATAGTTCAATAATGCCTTTTCCCTTCCTAACTTCTCCTCCTACCTTACACTGTCTACTATCTCTCAACTCAATTCCCTCTTTCTTGAAACAAGTGACTAATAATTAACTTACATCTTTAACTTCTCCTACTCAGCATATATATTACCTTAAACCTTGTGTCACATGCAGCCTAGGTGTTGCATACACTGCTTTATAAGCATTGCCTGTCTCCCTTTGGATATTTTTACTGCCTTTCCCATAGTATTCCATATAAGAACTGCCTGCCTCCCTTTGGATATCCCATTTTACTGCCTTTCCACCATATAGTATTGCACATTAACATTGCCTGCCTCCTTTTGGATATACCTTTACTGCCTTTCCAACATATACTATTGCACATAAGCATTGCCTACCTCCCTTTGTATGTCCCTTTACTGCCTTTCCAACACATACTATTGCACATAAGCATTGCCTGCCTCCCTTTGGATATATCTTTACTGCCTTTCCAACACATACTATTGCACATAAGCATTGCCTACCTCCCTTTGTATGTCCCTTTACTGCCTTTCCAACACATACTATTGCACATAAGCATTGCCTGCCTCCCTTTGGATATCCCTTTACTGCCTTTCCACTATATAGTATTGCACATAAGCACTGCCTACCTCCTTTTGGATATTCCTTTACTGCCTTTCCACCATACAGTATTGCACATAAGCATTGCCTGCCTCTCTTTGGATACTCCTTTATTGCCTTTCCACCACATAGTATTCCATATAAGAACTGCCTGCCTCCCTTTGGATATCCCTTTACTGCCTTTCCATTACATACTATTGCACATAAGCACTGCCTGGCTCCCTTTGTATATTCAGTGACCCCCTTTGCCACCAGATAGTGCTACTTAGCTGAAGAAGGACTGAGCAGAAGTGCAGTGCATCTCTATGGATCTCAGTTCATATTTTGTAACCCAAAGCAAATGGCTTTGTTTAAGTAATGAATCATACTTCTAGCACATCTAACCACTAATTAGCATTTCTTTTAATATCAGTTAAACAATCTAAATATAGTAATGTACATCTTGTATAGTATACTATAAGGATAGCTTACTCATAAGTCACTTTGTCCATGAGCTGGCTCTAGTTCAGTGGGGGCTGAACCATGCCTGCTTTGTTTTGCCTTCTGGGATGGTATGGGAGGGGGATTTTAGGCAATGAGTTAGGTTTTATATATATATATATATATATATATATATATATATATATATATATATATATAAAACTAAAAGGTTACAGACTGTTGATGTTAAGGTGTTGATAAATGCAGGACTTGTATAGTGGAAGCATACCTCTCAACCGTCCCTGATTTTCAGGGACATCCCTGAAGTTGATTCAGTTTTATCTCTGTCTCTCTTAATGGTGACTTGAGGAGAAAAGGTGATGAATTGCACTTAATAAACAATGACAAGAATTAGATTTATAGACTTCTTTAGTTTAGTAACTGTATAGTTAGTCACATCTTATTATTCTGTCAGGCTATCAGAATAGGGCTTGAAGTCTGTCCATAGTTTTGGATATTTGTCCCTCCCCCCATTGTTTTGGCTTTGTCCAGTTTCTTGCTGACAGTTTGAGAAGTATGGTACTGCTGGTGCTGTTCTTGGGCTGGCTGCAAGGATGTATGTAGACCAGGTATTGCAGTCATAGTTGTGCCTGAGAAGAAGCAAGTTCTTTGTATGATGGTTAGCAGGCCTGTTTATGGTGGCTTATGAAGGGAGTTCAACTTTGGAAAAATGTTCACATCTCTTTGGTGACTATTATTTTGCTGTGCTTTTCCTTTAGATAGGGTTGGATGGCTTACGCTGCTTCCTTGGGTGATAGCAGTTTTCCTTAAGGGTTGGGCGCTTCAGCTGGTTTACAATGACATACCTCTAAGCTGTCCCTGAATTTTCAGGGATGTCCCTGGTCATGAATCAGATCTTAGCTTTGTCTTTATCATCTCTTTTATCTGCTGTCTTTTAAACAAAGATGTTGATTACACTTAATAAATAATGATGATAAAGTGATAAACTTATTTTCTTCAGGATATGTATATTAATCCATTTTCTCTTGTTCTGTCAATGTTTCAGTAAGGACATGTGTGATGACAAATTAATGTGTCCTGTGTAGTAAAGTGGTAGTGTTTTAAACCTCCACCGCAACAGGACATCCAGTCCTACCACTTTCTGGAATTCAGGCAGTCAGCATCTTTTAGCTATATATTAGTGTGGTATTACACTGCAGCTCTGGTTTAATGAAGCTGTATTTTTTCCAGCTGAATAAAGGTGGCAAGTATGGCACTAGCTTTTCTCTATTTTGTAGGTCCCTCTTCATTGCAGATTTTTAAGAACAGATACCTACACCGGTCACAGAAAGACAAGGTTTGTTTTCTGACTTGAAAGTGACCCAGATGACAAAACAAGGGTAGAGCAACAGGAAGAAAGAGTGGCAAATCCCAATGAAGAGCTGGTGAATGGGCCCACCCCTTTCAAGAGGTAAAGAAGGAAAACAAAAACAGATGTCTTAGGTCCCAGGGTTAATCTAACAATGCCAGTAGAGGCCCCATTGGAAATCAAAGGTAATGATGCAAGGGGGCACCAAGTGCAGGGCTAAATGACAGAATACCTGGAGGAGTTTATCAATTCTTTGCCAGATGAAGGTAGGGCTAGATTATCTGACATAACATTACAAAGGAATTTTGGTGCCATGCCTGTTTACTCTCCCATGGAGCTAGGATCTTCACCTTTACCCAGCCCACAGACTGAACCCAAGACTGTCATTTCTTCAAAGGGTGTTGGTGCATCTGACCTGATTATCAGTTTTTATTTTCAGTGGCCACATTAAATCTTGCAGTTTCCACCTCCCCAGGGTTGCTCATCATTGCTCATATCTCTGCCAGTGTTGAAGTAAAGATTCACAAAGGGGAATTTGTGGAGATATCTGACTTGGTGGATACATAAGGAATCCAGTGCATTACTGACACTGATAATGCTGCTAACAAGGATTTGATGGTAGCTCTTGCAGCCATTGGTAAAAAAGTCTCAGCTAGGGCGATGGTGAAGAACTGCGATACGTGTTCTTTAGGCTTTGTGGTCTTTATGGGAGTGATTATAGAAAAGGATTCAAGCCAGGCACTATCTTTGCTGGCTTACTTTTTGGCCATTAGGGAAGCTGCACCATGTCAAACAGGTCTCAGGCTGGTCAACTTCTGATCAGCAATTCAGGAAATTAAAAGCCATAGACAGGTCTTTCAGGTGGGAACTAAAGCACCCTGACTTCTGGCTGAGTGAGATGTTGGGCAAGCCGAGCACCCCTGAGATGGATGGATTTAGTAGAAGAGGGTAAGTTCTGCTGGGCTTTTAACCATGGGAAGTTCCTTTGGCCATCTTGTAAGTTTGATCGCTTGTGTTCCAGTTGTGGGAAAGATCACCCTGCACCCACATGCTGGGGGAACGTAGGACAGGGGAGTTATGGCATTGCCTCACTTTACCATGAGGGAAGCCCTGGGGGGGGCCCAGGATAACTCTGCCATAGGCAAACAGTTTTTTTTGTGGACACAGAGTCACCACAGCATGGGGTTTTGGCTGGTACTCATCCCTCCCACTCTCCAATCAGACTAGATAAATTGACCCAGTTTTTGTCTGATTATCCTGACAGAGTAGGTGCATCAGTTGGGTCTATATTAGTTCACCAAAATTTATTTTCAGTGAACACATATTCATCGACCTCTATTCAGCAAAAATCACTTCCGCAATTCACTGAATAGTCCAAGGGCAAAGAAATACTTGCCCCACAGCACAACAGACCCACATCTAGCTAAATTTAACTCACCCAGGTGGGGTGCTTTGCCCCCCCACACCCCCCTTAACTATATATCTCACACTACAGTGGAGAAAAGGGTAAAGTTGTGAGGTTGGCCAGCTACATCTTTGCCCTTAGAATATTCAGTGAATTGCAGAAGTGATTTTGGCTGAATAGGGGTCGATGAACGCATGTTCGCTGAAAATAAATTTTTGGCAAATTAATATAGACTCCATCAGTCATTCTCAAAGGTTTTAGTAAAGGTTTCAAGACTGGTTCTTTGGGTCTGTTAGACTCTAAGTCAGTTAGAAACTTTTCATCCATTAAGGGACTTGAAGACATTACAGTTAAGCTAATTGAAAAAGAAAGGTCAGCTGCTAGGGTAACTGGCCCCTTTTCCAAGTTTCCCTGGTCTGCTTTTAAAATTTCCCTTATTAGTCTAGTTCCTAAGAAATAGGAGGGTGAATACAGATTGACTCACTACCTGGTCAGACTCTGCAGGTGCATCAATCAACAACTGCCTTGATAAAGACCAGGCTAAGAAGGTCTATTACTCTTCCCTGGATCAGGTGGCAGAGGCCATCATGGTCTATTCCAACCCTTGGCTTTGTAAACTGGACATCCAGTCGGCATTCTGGCTGCTTCACATGAGGCAGGAGGACTGGCCATGTTTGAGATTCTAGTTTGATGGGAAGTTCTTTTTCATCCTTGACATACCCATGGAGTTCTTGGTGGTGTGTGCGCTACATTTGAACTGTTCAGCACAGCTTTGCAATGGTGCTGGCAGTGCAGGGCTCCCCAGCAGTTACCAATCCAAAACCTGGAAGATTTGTTTGATAGTGGGTGAAGGACAGAAAGGGGCTATGGAGAGGATGACAGTGTTCATAGAGATTTGTGCTAGATTAGGAGTTCCTTTAGCCAATGAGAAGTCAGAAGGGCCTAGTCAGATCTTGGCTTTTTTGGGCTTAGCAGTTGCTACCACTGATATGTCTTTTAAACTTCTGCCAAGCAAATTACAGCAGATTATTATTTCATTTGGAAGTTTTTGAAGGCCAGAAAGGCCTGCACAGAAGAAATCATGCAGCCTCATGGGCTATTGAATTTTGCCTGCAGTGCAGTTTCACTGGGCAGGACTTTCCTCCAGTCCATTTCTGATGTACTGAAAGGAAACAAATCCAAGCATTACAGGGATCACTTGACTAGAGGGATTAAAGAAGACCTCCATCTTTGGTTCACATTCTTGAACCAATTCAGTGGTGTGTCTTTCTGGGAGTTGTCTTGGATTTTCTCCAGTGACCTTGATCTTTTTATGGATGTGGTAAGAGGGTTTGGCATGGGAGGTTACTTCTAAGGTAGCTAATTCACAGAAAAATGGCCTGAGTCATGGTCAGAAAATAGGAAGAGGGATATTACTTTTCTGGAGATTTTTCCTATACGGCCAGCCACTCTAGTGTGGAAGAACAAATTACGCAACAGCAGAGTTTCATTTTATTCAAGCAACTCTGTGATTGTCCATGCCTTCAGCAAAGGGTCTTGTAAGTTCAAATAGATGCACTCTGTCATTAGGCTTTTAGTTTTATTGAATTTGGAAAATAATTTGAGTTTTTCTAGATTACATGTGGTTGGCCACCACAATCCTGTTGCTGATAGCGTTTCCCATTTTCAGTTCATCAGGTTTCTGCAGCTGGTCAAGCATGCAGAACCAAATGGCACTGTAATTCCTCAGGAAGTCTGGTTAATTAGAGAAGAGTAGCTGAATTGTTGCTAGCAAGTTCCTGGGCCAGGAATATGAAGAAGGCTTATTTATCATCAGTCGAGACTTTCAAGGGATTTTATAGGTCCTTGCCAGAAAGCCTTGGGATTACCATTGGTCCTTCATTTCCTGGTTTTCAGATGCTGACTAGGAGATTCTCCCAACACACTATGGGTTCACTTAGCGGCACTGGGATGGATGGCATGCTTCTTGAGCCTTAAAGATTTCTCTCATCATTGGCTGTCTGTCAGGTTGATCAAAGGCTGGGAGAATATTTGAGGGGATTTAAAGGATTCCACAAAGCTAATAGGGAGGCACCTCTGTCCCATCATTGTTTGGGGACTGTATACCATAGTTACTGATTTTTGTACCTTTTCTAGCATGGCTGCCTTGTTCACTTCCTTATACATGAGTGCTTTCAATGCTAGTGAATTATTAAACTCCCTTTGCTGGGAGGATCTTGTGATTCACAATGAGTTTATTTTGATATGGATTATAAAATCCAAAATGGACCAAGCTGGCAAAGGGAAGCAAGTATGTTTAGATAAGTCAAGGTGTTTTGCCACTTTCCCAGTTCACTGGTTCAGGCTACTGCACAAGATCACTCCCACAGATTCTCAGTTGGGCCTGGTCTTCACTTGGGAAAGTGGCAAGCCTGTTACGTTGATAGAGGTCAAGCTCCTCTTATGAAAGGCTATTGAAGGGCAAGTCATACATCCTCAGGGGTATTCATCCCACTCCTTTAGAATAGGCTGCACTTCTGACTTAACCATGAAGGGCCCTTTCAGCTAAGGTCCTGCAAAAAAAATGGAAGGTGGGTGTCTGATGCCTTCTCATCACCATACATCAGGCACTAACCCCTTAATTTTTATTTCAGGGAAAGGTGTTATCTGGATGTTGGGACATTCCATCAGGAGAGCTGTAGTCCAAGTGTTGGCTCGTTTGGCTAGGCACTTTGGTTCTTTAGATCATAGCAAATGGGAAGTTCATAGCTTTGGTGTTTTGGGACATTTATGGTTTCAATTTTGGGAGATTTGGCATCAGATTATAACAAATGAAAGATTGCCCAAGGTTCTGGTACTCTACCTTCAGGTAAATAACTTGACAATTGCTCTGAAAAAAAATCCTGCTAGCCAGAATCCTATCTGATATGCTATGGCTTTGCAATTTTATATCCAGAAGTAGTTTTGTTTTGGCCATTGATTGTGCCAAGAATCTATTGGGAAGGAGCTAGGAGTTCTGGAGCAATCAAGATATCCAGGCATGGTGGGGGTGGGGGGTGGGGGTGAGCCAAGATGGCCAACTGATAGCAGCAGTTTTTTCAGAGATCCATGAAACTAGTATAAAAACAGGAAATAACTTATTTTATTTTAGCAAAATACTTAGAATTGATAGATGAAAGTATAAACTATGTTATTAGTAACTTTGGTGAACTTAGGAACGTTTTTTCCTGTCTAATTATAAAGGAGAATATATCATTTTGTGGCAATGAGCACTTTGAAGACTTCTCATTCTGACATGGCTTTAAAAAAAGAAATGCAGCTTGTGACATCTGCTCTACAAGAACTCTCACTGAAAAGTGATGATTTTAAGGAGAATTTACAAAACCTCAAGGAAAATTGTCAGAAGCAAACAGATCACCTCAAAGAACTTATACAGCAGCACCAATCCGGAATAACAAACTTAGAAGCATCCCTGAATGATCTTGATGGAAGACTGAAGGAAGAAGAAAGCCAGAAAGATTTTCTCATTAAACAAAACATTTGGCTTCTCAATAAAGTGGATGACTTGGAAAACAGGGAGAGAAGGTCAAATATAAGGATTTTTGGCATCCCTGAGAGAGCTGAAGGAGAAGATATCATTTCTTTCCTGAATACATGGATTCCAGAGATTTTAGATTTAAAGGAGGGTCTGTCCTTTGGTATTAAAAGGGCTCATAGAACTTTAGGAAAGCCAGTGTCAACATCTTCCTCTACTCCTCCCAGATCAATAGTCATAAAGTTTCTATCTTATTTGGACAAGGAGTTGGTCCTAAAATCTGCCTGGAGGAAAAGTCCATTACATTTTAATCAAACCCAATTAGTTTTGATAACTGACTATTCTACCAGGGTTTTGGAACAGAGGGAAAAAAGCTTGGCCATTAATAAAACTATTAAAGCAGAATAACATCAAAACTCAGCCTGTCTTTCCTGCCAGAATAAAAATTCTATATCAGAATGAAATTAGATAATTTAATGTCCTAGAGGAAGCCACTGTCTTTATTAAAAACAATAACATTATTTCCTTACCTGAAGATATGGAATGAGCATCTGCATCTCTGAAGAGAGTTACTGATAAATCTTATTGGACTGATGTTAAAAAGAAAAAGCAAAACACTGAGTCAAAGATTGATGTTCCCACTAAATCTCTCAAAGCATCTACTGCAACTGGACTTTAATTTGTTTTATACTTGCTAATTTTCAAGTACGGTATGTCATGAGAATATTTTTCTTATTGCTTTCCTTTCTCTTTTTGCTTTTTCATTTCTATACTTTTTTTTGTTCATATACAAATTAAATAACTGTTTATGCTTTTAGTATATTAGTATAATATTACTGGTTTATTGAGTGCAGGAGCGGCCCTAGGTTAACTGGTGCCCTAGACAAAAGGGCTCTATAGCACCCCCCACCACACTTCCTGGTGCACCCATCCTGGTCTACCTACACCAAATAAATACTGGAAAAGTGCCCCTGCTAGACCAGCACCCTAGGCGGCCACCTAGTTGGCCTATGCCTAAGGCCGGCTATGAATGAGTGATATAATTGAACAGTAAACTATCTTTGCTTTTATAACCTTAAGATGACATGCGTTATGTCAAATAATATATAGCCCTTTGCCCTGCTAAATGTTCTTCTGAGTTATTACACAGGCATAGTCACTTCTTAGATTAATTTGTCAAAACTGTTTTGGAGACATGGGATAACAGGGCATAGCTATGATTTAGTATATATTAACTATCTCTCTCTCTCTCTCATTCGGCTTTTCACGGTTAGGGGTCGCCACAGCAGATCACTTTGTCCGGTCATGATTGGCAGTGGAGTTTTACAGTGTCGAGTTGCCAATCCAGCACCCAACCTTCCATGGAAGGCACACACATGCACGCACTCACGCCTAGGGCCAATTTTAGCGTGTTCAATCCACTTGCAGCATTTAGTATATATTAACAAGTTTCTTTAATATTTATAACTTCGGATTGTTTCAGAATATATATTGATACCTGTGTGAACAAAAAGCTGTTTGTCAGCTTTTGACATAAATTGGGTCTCTCTGACAGTTATATGCTTGTATGTTTTAATAGCACAAGGTTACAAGTTATGTTTCCTGTACAGTTTAATGTTAAAGTGCTGATTTCTCTCTCATTGGCATTGAATGTTATTTTACTGCTTGGAAGTATCTGACAGTTAAACTTTGCATTTGTTACTGTAAATAAGCAGACTTTGTGATACAGTTAAAGTGAGGTCAGGAAACTGTACCGTGTAGTGTGCTGGGCGGGAAAATAACAGTTTGAAATTTAAGACGTGAAGCTTTCTTACTTAGATCGTGACATCATGCATTCTATGCATGCATATCAGATTACATTACATCTAATATGTATATGCAAGCCTAATTGTGAATGTCAAGTCTCTGATTGGTTAATATAGATAGCATAGTAGGCTTCTTTTACAAGAATTATGAGCTACACTGTCTGCAAACATATTCATGGCTCCCTTTTATAATAGTGACTATATTTTGTGATCAAATATATACAGAAATGTTATTTTTTCTTGTAAACAGTTAATTATAGCCACTATTTCTAGTGAATATACTGGAGTTTTTTATAAATAGATCTTTATAAATAACTTTCCTATGCAGTTAGCAAGTGTTTAGTATAGGCTTATACATTTACAGGAAATGCTTATGACTAATGGTAATAACTGTAAGGATACTCAAACACCATACTAAATCCTAGCAAATATATGTATGAATAATTTTGACTGAACTATAATTACTTTGCATTTAATATGTTGATTTCCTTATTGTATCCTATATATTACATTACATCTAATGTGTATATGCAAGCCTAATTGTGAATGTCAAGTCTCTGATTGGTTAACACTCACAAATTACTACATAGGTGGCAGCCCCCTTAATACAGAAGAGGTAATAAGAGATCTGGGGACCCAGGTAGATAGTAGTCTCTCCTTTGACAATCATATTGCCAAAATAGTTAGGAAATCCTTCTATGTGGCCCATCTAATAACTAAAGGGTTCGCATCTAGAAATAAAGAGTTTATAGTGCCCCCTACTCATCACTCATCAGACCCATCATAGAGTACAATGCCCCATTTGGGATGTACCTCACAAGACACTTCCAACAGCTGAAAAGACCACAAAAGTACCTCACCAAGAGGCTTACTGGCCTCAAACATATGTCCTATGCAGACCGACTGAAAAAACTCTGGCTGTACTCAGTGGCATATTGCTTACTCAGAGGTGATCTCTGCCTGACTTACAAAGCCATGTCTAACTCAGAATTGATGGACATGCTCCACCTAAAGAAATCCAAGTCACTGTGAGCCACGCGCTCTAGTGAGCTAAACTTCACCATAACTATATATAGAACATGATGAAGGGATAGATTCCTGTCACAGAGACTCCCCATACTTTGGAACAAAATTCCTAACTACATTAGGGAGAGTCCCTCACTAACACTCTTCAAGAGAAACCTTGACGAGTGGATGGGTAACAGAAAATACACCCCTGGGATCACTTAATTGGCTCTGCTTGACAGAGGCTCAGTTAATTAATCAATGGGGTGGCGAAAGCCGACACACTCTGGCTAGGCTTATAAATGCCCTCAGGCAGATAGCCTAGTACCTACCTATGAACCTATGAACCTATTATTTATATTTCAGATGTCATGTTATTTAAACATCTGCTATTCCAAAAGTTTAGGAGTTAATTAAGGACAAATATGTCTTATGGAATATTTCTAAAAATCTATGTTAACATCTTTTGGGAATGACACACATTCACTATGTGCTAACACTCAATTCTCGTGAAGTTTTTAATTAGTGGGAGTTTGTCATGATGAGATTTATTCAGAGGGCAAGTAAATACAAATGCTAAATGATTCTTTGATTTGTTCTGCCATTTTGAAGTTTTTATTAGAACTAATACAGATGACATGCTTAGGTATTTTTGGTAATCATTTAGATCGTTAATAAAGCTAATGTTTCCTTAGTCTATTAAGCACTAAATTCAGATTATATATATCCTAATATGTCTCTTGCTTCCTTAGTGAATAATTACTGTATAAATGTTTAATGTTTCTAATAATAGTTTATGTAACTCATCTCTAAAACCTAACTGGAATCAATATCTGATTAGTTGTTTATCACTACTATTTTTCTCTTAATTTATAATATATTCTCCATTTTTTACTTTGCTTTCATGGGCTCGAACCAAACAAAGGTTGATGGTTGGGATAGGTAGTCTAGCAGATTTAGTTTTGTTTGCTAGACTAGGAATGTATCTCATTCCATGTATAGGGTGTATTAAAGTTTATATCAGAGTGAAATATGCAAAAGTTTTGTTATTTAACTGTTTTTTCTAGTTTTGAAATGCCTGACACAACTGTTTTACTTTTATCTTTCATGGGGAAAGTTATATGGATTGAGATAAATAGAAATACAACAACTGTTATTCTACTGTCTATTCAGGAAGAGTATTATGTATACAGGATTCTATTAATACATGTTCCTTTATTATTTGTTATCTTTAAAGAATTCTGATATGGATTTAACTTTGATATCCTTAAATACTAATGGCTTAAACAACCCATATAAGAGAGCCAACCTGCTAAGGTATCTTAAACTAAACAAGGCTCAAGTAGTTTTTTCCCAAAAAAAATGACTCATTTATGTGGGACCCTAAGGAATACACAATACTTGCTCAATCTTCTTATAAAAATAAGACCAGAGGAGTAACAATTCTATGGAAAAAGACTTTCTTAAATCCCCAAATGATTTACAAACATGTAGATAATGATGGACTCATGGCCTTAGTTATACTTAAGTTAAATAATAGAATTTGGACCCTGGTTAATTTATACTGGTTCCCAGGTATGGGGGTTGGACTAGCTAAGAAACACTTAGACTTTATTACAACTACTTCTAAAGGTAATATTATACTAGGAGGTAAATTCAATTGTATCACAGATATTACAGAAACTACCAATAGGGAATCTCCTAGACTATTGTCCTCAGCTAAACATTAAAAAAAATGGACAGAAATGTTTAAATTAAAAGATACCTTTAAAGCTTTGGGACCAAATTCTTTACTATTCTCACACCAGGACTATAAACATGGTACCCAAACTAGAATAGATAAAATTTATATCTCACAAGATCATTATTCTAAAATCTTAAATTGTTCAATTCAACCTTGTCCCTTTTTAGATCATAATTCCCTGTTGTTAACAATATACTTGGAATTCAATCAACTAGTTATTACTTCAAGGATTCCTTCATATATCACAAAAATTAAAGACTTTAAATCTTGGATAACTTCTGAACTTCAGCTTTTCTTAGAGATTAATTATAAACCTGAAGCAAACACAATTATGGTTTGGGATTCTCTTAAGGCCTATCTATATGGTAAAACCATTAGCTGGTACAAAAATAAAATTAAAGAATGGGACTCAGAGTTACAGCAACTCCAAGATCAAATATTATCTCTTAAATCTAATAAAAACGTAATTGCTAGAGATATTAAGAAGAAAATAGAAGAAGCAAATAAGAAATACAATGAAATAGTATCCCATTAAACTAATTTAGCTATGGAAAAACTGAAATTAAATTCTTATGCTACCTCTCCTAAGCATCTTCATAACCTATCTATGAAAGTTAAGATAAAAATTAATAACACTGATAGTATCTTTCATGAAGGGAAAAGAAAGTCTCAGACATAGGGGGCATTCTGGAGGCTTTTAATTATCATTATGCATAGCATCATAAAGCTAAAATAAGTACAAATGAATGTGAGAAGTTAGAGAATATAGTTCCCAACATAACAAGAATTCCTGAGGAAATTAAGTTAGATCTACAAAAACCTATTTCTCGAAAGGAAATTATAGATGGGATTAAAGGAAGTAAGTCTAATAAAGCACCTGGAATAGATGGCTTAATTATCGAAATTTATAGATTGTTCCCTTCTTCTATAATCTCTCTCCTACATAAAACCTTTTTTGAAGTTCAAACATTAGCAAATATTCCTCCTTCTTAGAGATATTATCTAATTTCCCCTATATTAAAAGAGAATAAGGACCCTAATTATTGCAACTCATATAGACCAATTTCTTTGTTGAATAATGATTATAAACTATTTATGTCAATTATGGTCAATAGATTGAAAATACCCATATCTAAAATAATTAATGAAGACCAAACTGGTTTCATACATAACATGCATACACAGGATAATATTAAAAGAGTATTAACTCTGATATATTACTCAATAGAGGAAACCAAGAAGCACTGATAATAGGTCTAGATATTCAAAAGGCCTTTGACTCCTTAAATTGGGGTTATTTATTTAAAGTCTTACAGTTATTTGATTTCCCCCCTTTTTTATAACAATGATAAGGAAAATCTATGAAAATAATCTAGTATATGTCAAATTAGGTCTCTTTACTTCCAAAGCAATCCAAATCACTAGAGGCACAGGACAAGGATGTCCCATGTCCCCTATCTCATTTGCTCTGGCCATAGAAATACTTGCCATTTTAATATGTAATAACCCAAAGATAAGAGGTATAAATATATATGACCAATATATTTCTAAAATAATGATGTTTGCTGATGATGTCTTACTTACCTTACCCAACTCTAAGGAAGTATTAGGTGAAGTGGATATAGTAACAACACATTTCCTATAAATCTCAGAACTCTCCTTCAACAAATCTAATAAAAATATTTATTAGTAAATAAAGAAAGAACATAGAGGTTCCAGTTAATCATATTACTGGAAACCAAGTTTCAACTGTAGACTATTTAGGAATAGTCATAGGCAAGAATATAGAGGAAACCTTACAGCTTAACTATGCTAAAGTCATAGACTTAATCAAGACATTAATAAACAAATGGAATAATTTATTTGATGATAGGTTACAACTGATAAAAATGGTTTTGTTACCTAAAATATTATATAGAGCACAAGCCCTTATGCTTCCACCAGGAAAGAAAATCCTTAAAAGAATCACTTCAACTTTGATGAAATTCCTATGGTACCTCAAAAGAAATAGAGTGGCATATTCTCATCATGTCAGAAAATGGGAACAAGAGGGGTTAACATTCACAGAGATTGAAACTTTTATAAAGGCATCTATAATTAAAATAGCGATGAATTGGATAAATCCTAGATAATCTTCCAATTGGAATCAGTTACACTTCGTTATACTAATGAATGAAAATTATTTATCAAATAATGCTTTGGTAACTGACAAAGATAACAAGATATGGCACTATTTAAGTTTAAATTTACAGTATAGTACAACAAAATTAACTAAACTAACACTAATAAACAATATTTTTGATGTGTTTAGAAAATTAATTAACACAAATTAGATATAAAACTGTGGCATAGATTTTTAATACCATTTACTATTACAAGGGATTTCCCTGATAAAACACATAGAGAGATTTTTGGTTTATGGGGAAAAAACTATTTTGTTTGTTACAATGTACTAAAAAACAACAAGTTTGAACACACAATGTACATTGTCAACCTATGGCCTATCCCCTAATGACTGGTTGGTTCTTCAGAGTGTCACAGCATACACTAAGGATCTGTGTAGAATAACACATAACTCATCCTTCAAAACTGTACCAAAAATTATAAACTGGATTTTTGGAATTCATTATAATAATATCAATTAATTATCATATCTATATAACACTTTAATTGTCTATAAGACAGCTCCTAAAGATTCTTACTGGCAATACCTAACTAAAGGGTTTCAAGTATCATTACCAATGAAAGATAAAACAAACATTTTATTTTCAGTTAAACTAACTTCTTACTCACAATTCTGGAGGATCTTTCATTGGAAATTTCTACACAGATCCTGTCTGACACCTGAGAAACTCTCAAATTTGAACTCTTCAAACAGCAAGTTATGTTGGAGATGTCATCTGTCCATTAATGCTGACTGGTCTCATATTTTTTATGACTGTACTAATATTAGGGTCTATATTAGATCACCGAATGCTTAGGTAAGTGAATGGTGATTAATCGGCCCTATGTAAGCGAAAACTTGCAAAACTGAACTGTCAGAAAAATCGCTGTTCCAACAAAAAAAAAAAAAAAAAGCACATTAAAACATGAGATTAAGTGGGGGGGGGGGCTTTGCTCCCCACAGCCCCCTACTTAAATATACCAACTCCAAGACCGCACTACAGTGCTGAAAATGGCAAAGTACCGAAGCGGCCAAGCAAATTCTTTCCCAGGGAAAGAATTCGCTTACATGCCGCTTTGATATTTTGCAGTTTTATCAGTCCGACCAAGACTCATTCGAAAACATGTGTCTTCGGTCTGCTGATAGGAACCCTAATATTAAACAATATTGGAATGAGATTAACAAATTTCTTCAAGCTGTCTATACTGATATATTTGTTTTGACAAAGTCTTTAATTTTATTGAATGTTGTTAATAGTAATAATATGAAGAAAGATGACCTGTATTTGTTGTGTACAATGTTAGCAATAGCCAGAAAATAACTAGAAGATGGAACTCTAATGTAGTACCCACAATGGAGGAATTCCTATTATCACTGAAGAAATGCATACTAATGGAGAACAGAACTAAAGAGTTAAGAACTTTTCCTAAGCCATTGGTTAATAGTCCATGGAGGAAAGTTTTGAATTTGATTGATAATCTATAGATGGAACCCAACTCTTCCTATCATTGTTTATATATTAACTTATTATTTAACTACAAATGTTTTTATCTGAATCCTTTTTGTCAGGCTGAATGTAAATACCGTAAATAGTTATTGAATGTTATGAATGTATTAAATTATTGTGTTATTTCATCAAAATAAAAATCATTTGTGTAAAAAAAAAAGATATTCAGGCATTTCATTAACCATAGAGTGACAAGTGAGTCCTGCCAAATTGGATTTCAGTTCAATCACCACAAAGATCTTGACAAATTGGACTCTGATTTTTATGGCAGTGACAGGTTACATTAGAACAATTTAGGTTTTGATATGTTTAATTCAGACATCTCCCTGGCCATTGAGGAATGTTTTAAGTGGTAACTCACAGGCTACTTTAGGGAACATGGCTATCATGGGCTTGAGGCTGCTGGGGGTGAACAGCATGAAGGCATGTCAGGTTGGCAGCTACCTTGCCACTTTCCTTCTGTTCCCTGTTTGTACTCAGCTGCCTCACCTTGTTGGATTCAATTTAACCAGTGGTCATGGCAAGACGCATTTGGGTTGGGACACAAGACATATAGGGCTTTACAACTAGGTCAGAGGTAGCTTGGGTCATGCACCTGGACCTGTAAAGCTTAGCCGGAACAGGCTTAGTAATGCCACCTGTCTCAATGGTTAATGGTTACTGGCTGTTTTTATGATATGGTTATATGTGAACATACTCTGGTGACTTTAATGTTGTCTGTTGTATTAAATAAATGGCAACAACTTCATTATAGCATGGTTATTGACTCAGCTTAGAGGACAAATGTATGTTTATCCCTGCTATAGATCAGCACAAAGTGTTATCAGAATGCTTGCAAAACATTCAGAACAATGGTTGAGTGTTCTTTAAAAGCAATAACCCATTTACCCTCTCAAACCATCATTATGTGTAATCTTAGAAGATAAATGCATTATCCTTTGAGTACTTCAGCTATTGAAAAAGCTGTGGATCAAAATTATACCCTGGAAGAAAGAAGATGCACAAGCATTTGTAATAGATTGAAAGAGGTCTGTATGACTCCACCCACTGCAGCTCATGCATTTGTTTTGCACTCACTGCTGCACTGCTTCATCAGTCTCACCCCAGACCAGAAGACAAATGATTTGAGAGAGAGAGCTGAGTGTGCCACCCTGTCACTTTTCCCATCTATCACTTAATCTAGAAGGGAGGATAGAAAACAATGTTCCTGGGGTGGGTGAATGTTCTAAAAATAATGTTTGGTTCTTATTTCCTTTTACGGCTGTTAAATCAGCCTACAATGGAAGGTGTCAGCTCCCTTTGACATCTTTCAACAACAGTATTTTACTACATGGATAGAGAAAAAAACAGGATGTAAAAGACCTGCTCCTCTAATATGGCTGGAACATGCAGGGGAAAATGTCAGATAAGAAGCCATCATTTAAATTCTCAAACAGAAACTCACCTTTCCTGCAATCTATCACAGCATGTAAATATCAGACACAAGGTTTTCTGTTATACACATCTTTCCTTATCATATCAGCAGTGGCACTTTGCAGAACATTGGTTGCAAGGATAGACCTTAATACCAAACTGGAACACTTCTGTTATAACTTTTTATATTCTTAACCAGATAGTCAGCATCAGGTTTTAAAACATTTGTCCTTCTGCCCCCAGTACAAACAGTTCCAGATCTATTAATGTTTCTCCATTTCTAGATTCTGTATAAATATGTAAGTAAGTTTGATGTGACATGCTTTGGTAACTTCAATGTCAAGTTTGATGCATTTCAGGAGTTAACAGTTTTATATGAGTTACTGCCTTGAACAGTTTTCAAGGTAATCTAAATATAACATCTATCTGCTGATGTCACAGATTAAATTAAACAGACTGCAAGACACCAGTCAGTTAATTTAAGAGCGTGTTTGTTCAAGTCAATCAATATTCATTGGTTCTTGCATTTATTTTTATAGCCCCATCTTGTTACCATATACAAGGCATTGTTTACACATATTCTGATGTCTATTATTAAATTTCTGTTTTGTCACAATTTCTTTCCCAAAACATATTTAGGTCACATATTTTACAGAAGTGACAATGACAGTAAAATATGTAAATAAACAGATGCATTTTTGGAAAAATAACCAAATAAATAATGACAGAATCAATAAGTTTCAAGGTTGTTATTTAAATAATTTTGTCCTCATTTTTCAGAATCAGCAGATAAAAACAAGTGTAACCTTCTTCTAAGATTCTAACACGGAAGCAAGTTTTATTTAAAAAAATGAGCATGCACAGTAATAAGAAAGGGGCAGAGTGGCACAGAGAGGAACAGTCTTGGTTCCCAGAAGAATTACCCCATCAGTTTTTACTAGGTGCTCTTTTTTCCTCCCATATCCCATAGTCATGCTATAGGGGAACTATTGATTTTCCAAATTGTCTGTAGGTGTATGTGTGTTATTTTTATAGCATGATTTGTTCTTGCATTTTACAGCATTTTTAGCCATTTATCTGACTGAACAGACACGGTATACATGGACTCTGATGATGTAAATGTGCTCTTTGACAGAATCATGTTCTGCTGAAAGTCAGCTGGCAAATACTTTTTATTTCTTAATTACAGGATTTGTAGTTTTATATAACTTTTCTTAGTTCACATTACCAGATTTTAGAGAATGATTGATTATATTGCTACTTTTTGTAGTGCTCTCAATCAGCTAATGCCAATGTGCTAGGCATTATTGACAGCAGTAAGAAAAAAACTCCCTGTGTTTCAACAAACTTTATTTGTTGATTATCTCTCTGCCAGTAAGTAACCACTTACCACCAATGTTGCTTTAGGTTATAAATGTCAGTGCTTTATAACGCTGTTTTTGTCTCAGAAATGAGATTGCATGTAAGGAAATTATTTGTAGATTTATGTTACATTTTTACTGAAAAGTTGATGCTTATATCTCATTCAGGCCATTCATACCTAGCTATTGGCTCAATAGCAAGAATCCTGGACTTAGACTGCTGTTTTGTGGTCAGTTCATCCTCTATGTCTACTATTTTGAGGATTAGTTTCATATCTCTAGTGCCCAATAATCTCATCACATCAAAAATTAGAATGATACACCAGATACTATTCTCAGTTATTGTTTCATAAAGTTTGTTCATGATTCTTTTTTCTCTGTTTGAACTGCTTTTTTATGTCCTGCCAACATGAAATAATACACTTAACTATATTATCATATCGAAAACAAAACAACACTATGGTTTAAGAAAGACTTTAGCTCAGTCATGTTATGTTTCTTCTGTGGGTTAGCCTTTTCTTACACAGAAACAGGATAGTTTTTAATTCATGCCTTTATTGCGTACATATATTACCAGTAGGTAAAAGGTCTGGCTATTGCTGTGTGTGTGTGTGTGTGTGTGTGTGTGTGTGTGTGTGTGTGTGTGTGTATGTATATATATATATATATATATATATATATATATATGTGTGTGTGTGTGTGTGTGTGTGTGTATATATATATATATATATATATGTGTGTGTGTGTGTGTGTGTGTGTTTGGTATTATTTAAAAACACTGCTAGACAAGGAAACAAAGTTTCTAAATGTCAAAAATTATGCATGGTAACAAACAGCATTACTAAATATAAAGCAGAAACTGAAACCACAGGTTTTGATTATTAACCATGCATATCTTTCAGTATCGATGTTCATTTGAAAAGCTGCACTCATACAACGTGACCCCAAAATTTCCATCATTCTTAAAGATACTGCATCCTAGGGTGTCAGTATGCAGGAATTTGGTATTCTCTTTGTGCTGTCTAATTCCAGAAACCTACACAAGAACAATTACAGCCCATTCAAACCATGATACTGACAGAGAAAAAACACATAATACCAATGGCAAAGAATCTGATGTGGTGAAAGAGGGACATATGAAAGAGTGTTAATTAATAAACTTGGTTCAGCAATTGTAGCTCAGAACTGGTAGAGTGTAGCATGGAGTTAAGATGCAAGTTTTATACACAATTACGTACAGGCAAATTACCTTTTAATCAAAATGGATAAAAGTCTAACATTTTGCTCATGTCCATGAGCCAACAACTAAACATCTCTTTCTCTCTCACTCTATTCATGTATTCCATCCCACATATTCTACACATTGTTTAAATCTGATTACTAACTCACACTGCACCACCATCTCATTAAGGCCATAAAACCCTGCCAATAAAAATGCTTCCTCACATTTCCTCTAAAATGTTTCACTTCTAACTGCCAGTTATGCTTTGGCCTATAACAGCATTAACATCAGGAGATCAAAGGTAAAAACTCTGTGCTCAATAATATACCCAAATCAATAGTGAGCCCCATAAAAAAACAAAGCTGTCATAAATATACACCTCCATATTCTGCTATGCTAAATTTATAAGCTGTGAGGTTGCTGAATGCTGAGACTAAGAAAATATTCCATTCCTCAAAGTTTAGCAACCTCTAAATTACTACTGCTACACTGTTCAACAAAACTGGTCTCAAAGATTAGTTTATAGTATTCATGCAAATAATGAAAGTGCCATCAGACTATCTCCATGCGGCCTCTACACCAAGTAGCCCACCTCTTGAACTGTAACTCTTAAGCCTGCCTACTACTTATTCTGGAAACCCATATTATGCCGCCTCTTCTTTCTCTTCTTTCCTCTAATGAAAATAATAAGAATTAGTCTTCTTTCATTTCAATAATCTTCCATCACATTCACCAAGTTAGTTTCTTTCATTTGGACTTCTTCTGACATCTTAAAATCCTTCACTCTGTGGAGTTTCCAGAACTGTCAAACCTGTGCCCACTGTTTTACACAATGTGCAGCCACGGCCATACATTGTGGCAAGAATCCCTTAAATCAATACCGTTTGCAATAAAACCTTATTCCTCATTTGTCTCAGTTCTGATCTATTTATATTAATTTTCATAGTTCAGCTTTCGAAAATCCATGCTCTAATGTGTTTTTTTAATGACTGTTATGTCATTATCCCTGATAAAGCTCTCATAGGATGTTTCAGCCTACAATAGACTTTTCTACTTCTGCACTAAAATTGCATAGTTACTTGTTAGCCCACTTTTCCAACTTTTTTAAATAATTTATAAACTTAATCTACAATTCTTAACAATTAATTCAGCAAAAGCTGAGATGTGTTTCTCTGAAGTTTAAGCTGAATAGTGAACATGTTGTTGAAGGTTGGAATAACAAAGCTTAATCTTAAATTATCTTTATGGCATCTTTGGTTAGTGGGATTTGCAATTTTAGGGGTATCACATATAGACCCTTAAAGCACCTTGCTAAGAAGTGTTTCTCAGACCTTGAGTAACAGTCTGCAGGTACTGTATCTTATCTCTTGTAAACCATCTGTAAGTAACCTAGATCCCATGATCCTGTGATCCTTGCAGAACCATATTTCTAAGTGGTGTCAAATAGTGCAGGCAGCCATTACAAAGATACACTCTGGAAAATTCACAAGCCACATTTGAAAGATTTCCCCCTTTTCCTTGTGAACAGCTTTGAGGTATTGTTCCTATCAAATCTTGTAATATTTTTAAAGGCCTTGTCCCTGTGTCCTCTTTTTTTGAATATATATGGGAGAAAATATTAACTGTATAGGGCCTATGCACAAAGGGCATGCTCTGCAACACGTGGAATAGATTTAAGAATATATTTAATGATATTTTCACTAAACTATGTGAATCCCTTGGTACGAAATCTAAAGACATTATTCTAGGAGGTAACTGACTAATTCTCTGTACAAACATAGAACATCCCCTTAGCTTAATGATATTCTGCTGGCAATGCAACCAAAGTCCATGTTTACTGTCACTGGAACTACTAAGGGCTATTTTAAAGGGTTCATTCTTCAAGTGACAATTGTCCTTACTTCGAATCCTCAGACTGAGACCATTAATTGTGCAATTATGAGAATAATTATTTGTTCCACCATCAAGATTGCCATTTGCAGATACATAGATGTCTATCATTTGGTGACTTACTAAACAGTAGCAGCATTTCATCTGGCAATTGCTTCCTCCTGGTATTCGGACCCACCTGTGTTCTTGGTCTACCTTTAGCAGTGAGCAAACTCATCAAACTTGATTTACTTATTTCATTTTGCTGTCTTTATGATTGAGACTATTAATGTTTGCATGGGATATCTGCAGAATGCAGCTTAAGAGCAGGACATTCCTGTAAATCTATAATGGGACAAACAATAGCTGGGAACATATTTTTTGGAGTGTAATGAGCTGGTGGACTTTTGGGATTCCCTGCAGACCGCTCTGTTAGAGATGCTGAGTGAGCAGGTTGGACTGACTGGGGAGATGATTTTTTTGAGTTATGCTACAGAATTTGAATTACCTGGACATAGTAAAGCCTTTCTGAGTCTAATGATGATGGCTGCCAAAACAGCAATAACTTGAAAATGAAAATCAAAGTCTAGACCAACTTTACTAGAAGTAGTGAATATAGGAACAGAGATAAAACAACTGGAATTGAGATCTTTAGAAAAGGAAAGGAGCAAACTAAACAGGAAAAAATGCAGTGGTGGCTGGTGACTTCAAATTAAAGGGCGGCTACAGGAGACAGCTGAATGGGTGGGGCCAATGGGAAGAGGTGTGGCCAACTAGAAAGGGGTGGAGCTATGCTCAAAAACACAACAACTGGAACTTTAATTAAATATGCTGCCCTGGGTGCCAAACCATAATTATAAGAGTCCAATCAAGACAAAATGAAGTGTAGGAGAAAAAAATATTTCAATGCATTGGCTACATGACAGCTTACTTAATATTTAGATGGAAACAAAAAGGTTGTGAGGCATGAAAAAATAAATTACTTTTTAAATACATTACTGAAATAATAGTCAAAACCAAGTATAAAAAAAGCTTCTCCTTGTACTGCAGTTCTAAGTATAACTTATATTTAGCTTTATAAAAGTACCAAGTAACATGCTGAAAGTAGAAATCTCTGTGATACCCCCACTTGTAAAAATGTTTCTTATCCAAAAAAGACCTGCTGCCTGACAACAACTATCTACTTGTTTCATGGGGAAAACATGATCAAAGTAAAAAAGGAACAGCAAACAAGAAACAAGCTCAAGATAAATTGCTTGAAGGATTACTGCACAAGTTATGGACCACACATGATAGATTGGCATTTTGTTTAGTTTATGGGTAAAGTCAGCAAAGATGACTGCAAATCTCCAACAAATGTAATGAGCTTCTGAAAATATTGTAATCCTTTCCTTTATTACAAATACTGTCATATGCATTTTAATGCCTAAGGCTTGTACATTATCTAGTTATGTAATTATTCTCTGCATGGCAACAACAAAAAGGCTTTCAGTGTTGGTAATTATTTAACAGTATGCTTATTAAAGGTTACTTGCATCTTACAATCTCAGACAAGCTTACCCGATGGTCATTAAAGCATTGCTACTTAAACACAAAGCAACAGGGCACTGCAACAACATGCCTTTTCTGAATAATAAGAAGCATAAATCAACAGTATAAAAATATGACAGAAAACCAGAAAATTCTGCAAAATCAAGGACAGATGAAAAGCCACTGTCGTACTTGTGTCTACCTTGGATGGGGGAATACTCTGCACACTTACACTGCATAACTGCTCCTTGCCTTGCTTGGACACATCCAGAGTCACTACATGGGGGAGTGGGGTGCAACAAGTATGTCACATTTTGAAATGTCTATGGCTGATGGTGATGGCTCTGACACTCATACCTCTCAACCTCAGAGCAAGAAATCTGGACAAAGCCATACATAGAAGTGGGACACAGGCCCAAAAATAAGGACAATTTTTAAATATTGCTCTTATAAACTTAGAAAGATAATAGAATAGTAGTAGGTCTTGCATTAGTATGAAATTTCTGAAGGGTATGAAATCTGAAACTCAAATTTCTGCCATTATTTTCTAACTTCAATCTTTAATGATTTGCCACTAATTTGGCAGAAAACCACAATTTTATGAAAAACAGACCAAAAATGTGATGCAAAAATATAAAATTGCCACACAATACAGCTGGGAACCTGTCAAAGAAGGGACAACTTTTTAATATTAGTACTGTTAACTTGAGCAGCTGATAAAATAAGAGCATCTACATGCATTTCTGAAATAAAAGTAATCTATAACTCTGTTCATTACAGTTATTTATAACTGTAAACTCTCCACGTTTTCTTCCAAAATTGCCATTTTGCAGAGGGGTTATTAGGGGGAGAGCAACATTTTGAGCCAAAATTGGGGACAGTTGAGAGGTTTGGGTATTCCTAATTCTATAAAGCGATTTATTTGCATGTATCTCTCAACCTCTTAATGCAGGAAATCTGGACAAGGCCAAATAAATATATTGGCGGAACATACAAACAGTACTAAAAATTGCTCTTGTATAAACTTAAGACAGTTGATAGAATAACAGGTTTTGCTTTAGCATGCATTTTTCTGAAGGTTATAACATCTGAAACTCAATGTATGTCATTATTTAGTGACTTCATTCCTAAATGATTTTCCAGAAAACCACAAATTTTATGAGGAACAAACCAAAAATAAGAAGCAAAAATCTATTCATTCTGCAAAAATCTGGACAGTTGAGAGGTACAGCTCAGCCGGGGCTGTCTGAGTTTGCTGCCCCCTCCCCCACAAAATCATGGTTGAATGGAGCCTCCCCCCTGCAGCCATTCCAATGTCCCATTCCTTGTTTATTTCGCCCCATTTACCATAAACACTGTAATGTGCATACTGCTTTACTTCTGCAATGATTTGGATTTCATTTGAAATTTTTATTTTGCATTTTACAGCGCAGACCCTAATAGATATCTGCTAAACAAAGAAATGCAGTCTCACAATGAAAATAGACTTAGCATTAAAACTTCTCTGCTCTTGAAACTCACATTCATTGAAACAGCATTGAAACCCACATTCAAAGAAAATACATTTTGCCAGTGGCAGATAAAGATTAACTTTGGGATGTTTTCAAACCATAGGCCTCTTGAACACGAAACATACACATGCTCTGATACACCTTCATGATTGTATTAAATTATATTCCTTGTACAATACAGTACAGTTGTTAGAGGGCATTTTAAATTTATTGTTTTGAACATTTTTTCCAGTAAACAATGAAACAAAATGCATGCATCAATAATGACAAAACTACCCAATTCAGAACATTTCCATCATAAAAGTCTACTCAAACTTACATTTCCATCATAAAAGTCTACTCAAACTTCTACAGTCCACCAGTATCAGTAAATATGCACAATCTCAGAAGAAGTAAAAGTCATCTAAATTCCACATGAAAGAAATATGTAACTAATGAAGAGGTTGCTGCTAGCAAACAACTTTATATGTCATTGTTTCATCTACAAATAAAGTGGTTGTTGCCCTTGAGGAATAAATTGCCCATGTTGCATTAAAAAAATGATAAGCTAGTAATATCGCAGTAGGGAATGGATGGCAAACTGATAACAGGTTCATAGTTACTAGGTATGTTTGCCATAAAGGACTGCAGCATCCACCCCATTTACAACACATTACAGTATAAGCAATGCATCTACCTACTGTGGGAGTAGAACCCACAGCCTTCTGCATCAAAAGCAAGTACGTTACCTGTTGTGCTATTAACAATGCAAGTAGACTCACCATAAGCAGTACTAAACTTTTATTCCCCTGCAGCTCTCAGCTCCTTGTAAAATCTACTTGACACTCTGCTGTATCTCTGAACTTTGCAGCACAAGAAATCTGGAAAAGCCAAAATTTATTGGGAGGGGGGGCAAAAGCCCCAAAACTAGGGACACATTTTAAACATTGCTTGTATAATGTTGGAAAGTTACTACAATAAAATGCTGTGTTACCACCATACATTTCACTGCCAAGTCTTGAACCCAGGTGAACCCTGTGCAAAACAGTCAGAGCAACATACCACTATGCCAGATCAGCTGTTTTGTGAAAGAGACGAAAACTGAAACTTAAATGACTACCATTTAGTGAATTCAGTTCTCACCATAGCTGTCAACCTCTTAGCAGAAAACACCTGAACAAAGCCAGTAATGGGGGAATACAGCCCCCAAACATATTCAGTGAATTCAGTTCTCACCATACCACTCAACCTCTTAGCAAAAAACACAAGGACAAAGCCAGTAATGGGGGAATACAGCTCCAAAACATATTCAGTGAATTCAGTTCTTACTATAGCTCTCAACCTTAGCACAAAAAACCTGGACAAAGCCAATAATGGGGGAATACAGTCCCAAAAATAAGGACACATTTCAAATATCCATGTTATAAACTTAGAAAATTGCTAGAATAAAAGGTCATGTACTTTCTGAAGAATATGAAGTCTGAAATTCAAATGCCTGTTATTTTTATTTAACACTTGTTAACCAGGAAAGTCTGACTTGGAACAAAAGCCAATTTTCAGCAGAGCAGGGAGAAACACTCCAGACACATGTCTTTGTAAGATGGGAAGACATGCAGAGTCCACACAGAAAGCACCCCAGCCAAGAATCAAACCAGAGAACCTGTAGCTGTCAGGCAACAATGCTACCAGTGCACCACTGCACTGCTGCCTTTGCCAGCAACAACAAACATACAGAAACCACAGATTTTATGAGGAACAGAACAAATATGATGCAAAAATCTACAAATTTTTTACAGATGGTGGTGGGTAGGGAATTCAGGCCCTTACTACCTGCACCCAAGGTACAGGGTTTAAGCCCGAGTATTCTCTACCCACCACCATGTGTTCTCTCTAGCCACCAGTATGTAGCAACTGGGACATTTCACACACACACACACACACACACACACACACACACACACACACACACACACACACACACACACACACACCTTGTCCATAGCACCCTACCTTCATAGCAGCAACTCTGTTTGTCCCCCATAGATTGAACCAGCAACTCTGTTTGTCCTCCATAGTTCCCATAGCAGCCCACACACACCTTGTCCATAGCAGCAACTCTGTTTGTCCTCTATAGTTCCTGTAGCAGTTTGTGACACGTCATGAGAGTAGGCTGGAGCCTCCAGTCTGCTGGCGATGCAATCTGGTGATCTTCCAGTCTGTGCAGTCATCACTGCACAGACTTCTGGGCTGGCAGGGTGAAGATCCCTGCCTTCCCTATCTGGACTGCCTAACTCAGCAGTTTGGAGTTCTGAGTACCAGGAACTCCAAGCACCCATGCGTGTAGTTCTGGGACTCGTGATTTTTGTTTTTCTGTTTTCTTTCTACAGGTGGGGGGACTCATTTTAGTTTTTATTCTTTTCTTTTTTTTTCTACAAGTGAGGGGGCTGCAGTCCTGCAGTCCTATAGCACGAGCTCCCCTGGATACATTTCTTGACTGAAGAGACTGAAAGGACAAGTTGGCTTCCTAAACAGGATGAATAAACAGGTTTCTTGAGATTCTGAGTACACAGAAGGAGACACACAAATAATTAATTCCTTTTCTTGGCACTGTTTGTTTCACTAATGTACCACTGTATCCAGTCATTTGATGAAGTATGAATTCTTGCTGGTTTAGGTTTGCTAGGTATCCTGTTTATTGCCTGAAAAGAAAAGGAAATGCAAACATGATTCTTAGGTTGACATATATATCATTTTAATATCACTCTGCTGAAAAGTAAATATCCCTTGAGCTTATAATGTGCAGCTGACAAGCAGCTGAACATGATTTTTTACTGCAATGTAAGTGTCAAATAAGAAATTATTCATCTGCTGATAACATCTAAATCACCTAAATGTGAAATTTGTACAGCATACCAAACCATTTTATGATCTTCAGCTAAAAAACTTGTCAGTATTTGATATTTTATTGACAATTTCACATCCCAGTGCCATTGTAATATGTAGCAGTTTCATCTAAAATCTAATTATTGATTTTTGTTTTGGGGGGGGGGTGATATGTTGATCTGGATAGCTGCATTAATTGCCATAAGTTACTGGGAAGGGCAGATAAAATGGCAGAGCATAAGTGCCTTTGCTGAAGTTGTTTTCTAACTCTGCATCTGTTTTCAGACTAAGACCACTACTAAATGACTCTCAACATGTGACTGCGGTCAGCTGCTTCATCCTACACCAGGTCCTATCAGACTGATGGCCTTCCAACAGATATTTTGCTAGTTTGTTAGCTGCTTTTTCATAAATTAGAATCTGCTCTGTCATGTAAATTCTTCCCTTACCTATGAGATCAAGTTAGCAACTATAAAGATATATTTTATATAATGTTTGCGGTCTGTAGGGGTACTGAGATTGTTATTAAATTGGTTTAATATCAAGTCAGACCTGACAGATAATACTGTAATATTTTATACTGAAATCTTATACAGTTGTTACACAAAGACTCTCTCTTAATTAAAACATCAATAATCTCATTTTTATGCTGTGATAAACAAATTTAGGATTTTTGGCAGAAAATACAGGGCCTCAACATTTTTGTTGTTCTGCATTTCTCCAGCCTTTTCTCATGAAGCATGCACATTTCCTACATCAGTTTGTTTCCTTTTGTGGCCTATGGGACTCTCATTCACTGTATTAAGATGACCTCTCCACTTTGAGCACACCCCCCACAGACATATCAAATGAAGCATACTACATTTACCTAAAATACATTTCTGATCATATTACATTTACCTGAAATAAATTTCTGATATCAGGAGCTTGACAGTTTTACTCAAAACAGTATGAGTTTGTGCTGCACCTTGCAATGGCCTTGCCAACTAAAGGTGATATAAGCAGCCAACCATTGTATTGCCATTAGTGGACTTAATGTAGAAAAGCAACAGACTATCCTTAAGTTAGACTGTATGTTCAGGCTGTTCTGTGTGTCTCTCAACACTTGTCGTTATAGTTACTTGCTTAGGACATCTGTTGCTCAATGTTTCCTTGCAGGAATTCACAGAGTGAGTCAGGCACTATTAGAAATATTGTGAAAACCATACCTAGGTGTGGAATGACTCCTTCAGATGCTGCATTATAAGTTCTATAAGCTGAAAGTGTTCCAAAAAGGCTAATTTAGTAGCTGAAGAGATTGCTCCCACAAAGTACTGACTGTCTTTTTTACAGACTGAGCACTCCAGATCTTCACTACACACATGCATTTACACAAGAATGGTTTGAAGAGTTTTATTCTGCTGAGAGAAAGTTAAACCATCTCATTGTCCATTTCTGAATGCAGCTACATGAAGAGGCTTACTTCCAAGGTCACACTCTCCTGAGGGTGGCAGAAATGTGTCTTAGGATTTTTGTATGTCCAGCTAGGCAAAGTTGATTACATGCCCAGTTGCCTACATTCCAGACCCCCAGAGACTCCACTGCAGATTTTTTTTTTTATTACCGACATAAGACTTTTACCTAAAATATCCATTCTGATAAGGATTACATAAGCTATTTGTGAAGAGAAGACTTTCTATCTACTCCGAAAAATAAAATTTGAATAGCCTGA
The DNA here is from genome assembly GCF_019279795.1 of Protopterus annectens. Lineage (NCBI taxonomy): Eukaryota > Metazoa > Chordata > Ceratodontiformes > Protopteridae > Protopterus > Protopterus annectens. The sequence continues at coordinate 446,820,909 of NC_056737.1, read as the reverse complement.
TCAACTTATACTTTATATGTTTTATTTCAGATGACATTGTGAGTCAGTGTTTTGGAACAGGATGCTGGACATAGGATGTAAGAGGTTTTTGCAGAAATATGCCAGCTGTTTGAGGATTCTAGAATAAATACACTCACTTTTGTATATTTTAATGGACATAAAAGTGACTATCAGTATGAGTTAGCCTGTTTTGGGATACAAATCTTAACTTCATAGCCTAGAAAGACACTTTGGCTTCTTACACAGGATGAATAAATAGGTTTCTAGAGAATCTGAGTATACAGAGACAGCCACAAATAATCAGTTCCTTTGCTTGTCACTGTATGTTTCACTAATGTACCACTGTATCCAGTCATTTGATGAAGTGTGAACTCTTTTACTGCTTTAGGTTTGCTAAGTATCCTGTTCATTGCCTGAAAATAAAAAACAGTGCTAAACATGATTCTTAGGTTGACATATATATCATTTTAATGTCATTTTGCTGAAAGGTAAATGTCCATTGAGCTTGTAAGGTACAGCTGACAAGCAGCTGCAAATAATGCTTTACTGCAATATAAAACTCAAGGAAGAGATTATTTATTTGCTGATAACATTTAAATTGCCTGTGTGTGCAAATTGTACAGCATACTAAGCCATTCCTGTTAATCATGACCTCCAGCAGAAAAACTTGTCAGTATTTGATATTTTATTGACAATTTCACATCCCAGTGCCATTGTAATATGTAGCAGTTTCATCTAAAATCTAATTATTGATTTTTGTTTTTGGGGGGTGATATGTTGATCTGGACAGCTGCATTAATTGCCATAAGTTACTGGGAAGGGCAGATAAAAGGACAGAGCATAAGTACCTTTGCCGAATTTTTTTCTACCTCTGCATCTGTTTTCAGAATAAGACCACTACTAAATGACTCTCAAAATGTGACTGCGGTCAGCTACTTCATCCTGCACCAGGGCCTATCAGACTGATGTCCTTTCAACAGATATTCAGCTAATTTGTGAGCTTCTGCTCTCATAAATTAGTATCTGCTCTGTCATGTAAATTCTTCACTTGCCTATGAGATCAAGTTAGTAACTATAAAGATATATTTTATACAATGTCTGCAGGAGTACTGAGATTTTTATTACATTGGTTTAATAAAAAGTCACACCTGACAGACAGTACTTTAGTATTTTATAGAGAAATAGTATACAGTTATTACACAAAGATACTCTCTTAAGATTAAAACATCAATAATCTCATTCTTATGCTGTGATAAATTTAGGATTTCTGACAGCATAACAGCTATGCACACACACACACACACACACACACACACACACACACACACACACACACACACACACACACAATGAAGCATTCTGCATTTACCTAAAATGAATTTCTGATATCAGGAGCAATGCTACAGGAGACAGTCTTGGTAAGAAAAGAGCACGTGAATTTGATAAAAAAAAGATTTCAGGAGGTATATTCAGCAGAGTATCAGTGACAAAGGAAAAGGGGAGTACTTATACTAATTGCTAGAAGAACCCCAATAGTGATGGAAGAGGAGAAAAAGATAATAATGGTAGATTTGTGGTAGTAAGGGGCTACTGGCAAGGGAGGAGGATTACGTTGGCATGTATTTATATTCCCCCTTAAACTGCTATTATGTAGCTTAAGAAGATTTTCGGAAAAATAATCAGCTTTCAGCAGGAAATATTACTTGTAAGTGGGGACTGGAATTTGATTTGCTACAGAGAGAATGTATCTAGGGGACCTGTATAGGAATATATAACAAATGAGGGTAGATTTCTGAAGAAATTTATGGAAATATTTGACATGGAAGATATGAATTCAGTAGTAGGAACACAGAGAGAATTTTCACACACTCTCAAATACAAGATATAACCAATCTCTCACGAAAAGACTCTGAAATACTAATCCTAAATCTAAACTGCGAAGCATAGTTAACAAAGTTCAAGAATTACATGCCACCATATCCCATTATAACCCTGATATTGCTGTTTTAATGGCAACCTGGTTAAAAGCACACACTACTGACAATGAAATTACACCACCTGGTTATAACATTATTAGAGCAGACAGGAAGGTAAAAAGAGGTGGAGGGCTTGCCATCTAATTTAAGAGTAGTCTTGCACTTTTTCCACAAAGCCTAAACATAGAAAAACTCAAAAACATAGAAATCCTACCTACTAGACTTCAACTTGACCAAAACAAATTCATATCCATTATAGCTACCTATGTGCCACCTGGAAATAGCATCTCCACTATTGAGAACTTCATCCAGTCTATAGCAAATTCCATAGCTCGAGAAACTATCATTATGGGTGACTTTTCTATAGACTGGACAACTTGTAATTCACATAATCCTAGCAAATACATCAGCCTCTATATCTTCACACAACTCAGTCAAGCTCCTACACAGAGAGATAAAATCTCCAACCGTCAATCTATACTGGATTGGACACTAACCAACAAACCTCAGAATTATCAGATTAATGGCTGCTTACCTGACAGCTGCTTACGTCACAGCCTTAGTTACCAGCCAACCTATCTATTTAGAAAAAAACATCAGTACTGTCAAGCTCACCACCTTCCGTCAAATCTACAGTAAAGAAAACTTTGACCCCCAAGACCTAATCAATACCCTAAAAAAATGTAACTGGTCTGTACTAAAATACCTGCCCCTTAATGCTGCAGTAGATTATTTCAATAGTACCTTCCTTGAAATTCTAAACAAATTGTCCCCCCAGGTCAATTCGTATTAAAGCCACATACACACCATGGCTAACTAATGACACCAGAATGCTCCTTAGGAAAAGAGAAAAAGTTTGGCAAACATGGCTCTCCTGTAAAACCCAAATCAGCCACATCGCATTCCAGCAAATTACAAACAAGGCTAAACACCAAATCAACCTAGATAAAAAGAACTTTTATTATAACCTGCAACATAAACACCAGCATAACCCCCAAAAATGTTGGAATACCATAAGTGCAGTTCTCCATCCAGGACATTCCACTACCCTTTCTCCCAACTTACCACACCTTCCTACCACCACTGCAGAAGAATTCAATAAATACTCCACTGAAAGTATACTATCTCTAATTAAAAGTAATTCCATAGAACCTTCACTAGCCTCCAAAACTCTCAATATTAACTCCACTCCTTCTCCTTTCAGCCTGTTCCCACAACTACCATCAAGAAACTACTGTAAAAAGCTTAAACCCTCTTCAATAGCAGCTGACAAGTTACCAGTTGAATATTTAAAACTAGCAGCTGAAGCCATGTCTTATCCAATGTCAATCCTTATTAATAGGTCCATAGCAGAACAACATGTCCCAGCAATATGGAAAATCACACACATTATCCCCTTTCACAAAGGCAGAAATTCCACAGAAGTGACCAACTACAGACCGATCGCTATTCTCTCTTCACTATCTAAACTCCTCGAAAGATGTATCCACTCCCAATTGATTCATTACCTTAACTTCAACAACATGTTAGCAACATGTCAACATGTTTTCAGGCCCCATCATAGTACCACAACTGCACTCCTCAGTTTCAACAATGCCATCAACCAACTCAGAAACAATGGTAAAATAGTTTCTGCTGTCTTTCCAGACATGTCCAGGCCTTTGATATGGTCTCCCACCCCAAACTATTAAATACACTCTCCAAATTGAACCCCGGCTCCTCTGCACTTCCTTTGTTCCAAAGCTATCAACAGGACCATCAACAATGTGTAAAATGGCTTAATGTCCTACCCCCCCCCTCTTCCTGTCACACTAAGAGTACCTCAAGGCTCAGTTCTGGGGCTGCTACTCTTCACTATTTTTAAAAACAACCTCCATAGTACTACCCCACTGGCTTCAACTATCCAATATGCAGAAAACACAACACTTATATGTGCCACTAATAACCTGGAACACCTCCATGATATCTCCCAAAAATCATTCTCAGATACTGAGCTATGGCTCTCTAACCATCAGCTCATACTCAACCTCAGTAAAACAAAACTCACGATCTTCCAACCCACAAGATCCTCACTCCCAGCACCTTCTACATTACAGCTAGGAATAATACTAAAATTAATGCTGATTCACAAACAAAACTACTAGGTGCAATAATAGATAGCCTAAGATTTGACCTACATATAGCACAAACAATTAAGAAAGTTCACAAAAAATGTGTACTCTTTACAGAAATAAAAATTATCTAACTAGCACCTCTAGGGTTGCCATTGCTAGAACCAATCTTCTAACAACACTTCTGCATGCTTCCCTAATTCTCACTAACCTTAAAAAGACAGATTTAATTAAACTTGAAACATGCTACAATAAAATAGCTAAATTTGCAACGGACTGCCCACATCATATCCACCACTGTCACTCCTTAAAAAAACTCTCCTGGTTAGAACTCCCACAACTTCTATCCTATAACCAATAATCCTTAGCACACAAACTAGTATAACATCCTGAAAAAACCCTGCCCTTCTAAATATTCTACAACCCCATACCACAAATAGAAGTCTTCGCTCAACAAATAAATCTCTACTACGTGTCCAAATTTACTAATATAGCAGGGGACTCACTATTTTCTCATCATGTAGCAACAAGGTGGAATTCACTACCTCACAGCATCAGAAAATAAATATCAACCAATTCAAAAATATTCTTAAAAATTATCTTAATGACACCTGGCTTTGTTCCTGTACTACTCCAGGCTAACTAGTTTTAATAGCTTCTGGTCATACTTTTTCTTCTTCCCTGAGCACCTCTTAATCTATGCTCTTTCGTATGTCTAGATAATCTCTAACCTCATAGTTTTCTATCCAATTTCCCCCCTAAAAACCCTTCCTCAGCTTACTTTGAGAAACTACAATGTCTACACTACAATAAGGAATCATATCAGATGATTGTATAATACAAATGTCAGCTATAATAGCATATAATGTAACTTCTGGTGTACTCTATGTATATTTTTTGTATAATTTCTTGTATACGTTTTGTATAATTTTTTGTATAAGATTTTGTGTAATGTCTGTATGTGCAGCTTTTCAACCTGGGCTTCCACTGAAAATGGGTCTTATCCCAGTTGGACTTTCCTGGTAAACAAATGTAAAAATAAAAATTATACCCCAGGGTACAATAACTGGACTAGACTAGATCGAAATCATATTTTACAGGAACAAGGGCATGTAATTGAAATCCAGTAACTATTTCAGACCATGCACCAATAACAACTAAGATAAAAATGCAGGGCAATGAAGTAAAAATGAGACACAGGCACCTCCCCACCTACCTGTAAAAAAGAGAGGAATTTAAGGAACATGTATTGGAAATGATTTAAGAGTTATTAGGGAAGATATGAATTTATTCCGAAGTTATAGCTAATGAGTGGGATAAAATGAAAGTGGAGTTTAAGAATAGGGTAGAAATAAAAAAAAAAGGAGATATGGTTAAGTAAGAGGAATTATTTAGAGAGGCTGACAAAGTTTAAGGTATCGCAGAATAAGGGGAATGTGACAAAAGAAGGAGAGGCACAAATGCAATGTGCTAAAGAGGAAGCAAGGGAGTATCTGAATAATGTACATGAGTTTAGATTTAGAAAGCTTGCTGTTAAGCAACTGTTTTTGATAACTCCAGAGCACAAGAACATTTAATACAATGACTTTGGTGACAGAAAGTAAAAAATGTTGTTGCCAGACTTAGGGACCCTATAATAAGCAAAATAACCAGAGATCCTGTAGAGGTATTACAGCTATTTTGGAAATTTTATGAATGTTTGTATAAAGCAGAAAATGTGGAAATCAAAAAGAGCACAAATGGAAATATGGAAGACTTAACTATGCCAAGGTTAGAGGTAGATGAGACTTAACAATTAACAGCTAAGATAGGAGGAGATGAGATAAAATGGTTGACATACAATAAGTCTGCAAGAAATTCTCCAGGAATAGATGGTGTTCCTGTGGAAGTTTGGAAGTTAGGAGGGAAGAAAGTGATAAAGATCTGGAAGTTTTTAAAAGTATATTAAAAGGAGGGGAAGTGCCCACATCCTGGCAGAAAGAGCTGGTAGCTGTAATACCTAAAGATGATAAAGATCCATCAGACTCAGCTTTGTATAGGCCCATTTCAATATTAAACCATGATTATAAAGTGTTTATGTCTATAATAGCTAAAAGTATGACAAAGGTGTTGCCAAAATTGATAGATATTGATCAATGTGGTTTTGTGGAGGGGAAGCAGACATTGGGCAGCACTAATGGAACAATGATGATCTAGAGGGAAGCATAGTATAAGAAAATGTCACTATTGTTGGTGGTTCTTGATGCAGAGAAAGTATTCAACAGAATAAGTTGGGACTTTCTGAGTAGGGCAATGGAAGTATTTACATTCCATTATATAGTAATAAAGTTAATTAGAAGGATATATGATGGACTGGCAGCAAAAATTAAAGTGAGAGGGTCCCTTTTAGACAAGTTGTGTCTGAAAAGAGGAACCAGGCAGGGATGTTCTCTTTGCCCTTTGTTATTTCCTTTATATTTAGAACCATTGGCAAAGAAAATAAGAGAATCGGAAATTTGAAGATATAATCAGTATGGTAATCAAGAAAAGATGGCTTTTTTCACACAATTTTAATTTGTACACGATAAAACCAGAAAAGGACATATCGGTGTTGTGAACCATCTTGAAACAGTTTCAAGTCTTTTTGGGATATAAAATGAATGAAGATAAAACAAATGCTATAGCTGTAAGTATGTACCCACACATGAATTGGTCCAGCTATTTCCATATTTATGGGGACATGATAAAAATGAAGTATTTAGGAGTATGGATTAAAAAGGATTATGATGTGGCAGGTAAGGATATGTGTTAAGAAACTAAACAAAATATAATAGAAAAACTGAAAAACTGGAAACTCTTGTTTAAGGATATAGATAACAAGATACAAGTCCCTTTCATTTTTTATTTAGGTCAGGCATATTTTTATAATAATTAATTAATAAAGAGCTGAATGATTTATCTGGGGGGAGGACAAGAGTCAAGTAGAATAAACTGATTCTTCTAATAGAAGAAAGTAGATTAGGATTACTTGATATGAATGCATATTTTAGAGCTACATGGTTAAAGTTCATATGCAGAACGAACACAAGCAGAAAGGTATAATTCAAACTGGAAAATTGATGATGAAGCAGGGGAGAATCCAAGAAATAAAGAGAGAGTGGGATTTTAGATGCAGATCCTTAAGGAGAATAACAGCAGCCACACAGAATATTATATTCACAAAGTAGCAGAAAGTATTCTAAGACAGCATCTGAATAATGCTAATTTAGTGGCTAAAGAGATTGCTCCTGCAAAGTACTGACAGTCTTGTTTACAAACTGAGCAGTCCAGCTTATCTTCACTGTGCACATGTATTTAATCAAAAGTGGTTTGAAGAGTTTGATTCTAGTGAGAGAAATTTAATGTCAGTCTGTGAAGGATTCTTCCTGCCTAATAGGGCAGATATCACTCTATCTCTGATTCTGGAGACAGCTGTCCATTCAAAGTATGCACTTTTAGAAAACTCACATATCATGCAATTCATATATTCTTTGAAGATAAAATACTGCAGAATGTTTGCAGGTCTGACTCACCTCATTGAAGGATACAATAATTCTACAGAGATTTTGCTTATACTTCCTTTCATTATCAGAAACTGACATATTCCGAAGTCCCCTGAAGGATGTAGTTATGGTATATATTTTAAAGAATGTATTTTAATTCAGTCTCTTTTGGCCATTATAGAAAATTCCATTGTTTGGAAAGAATATTAAAAAAGAAATATTTGCAAAGCAGGAGAAGTTATGAATGACAAGAGTCTCTTAAATTTTTCAAAAAGTGTTCAGACAAAGACATAGTACCTAAACAGTCATTGTCAAGCCAAGAAGTTATATTCTCCTAATAAGGAGACATAACACTGGCTTCAGGGTGAACTTATTAGATTTTTAAACAGTTTTTTAAAACTGCAGTTAGCAGGAGCTTTTAGGTTACATATATTCAATCAGTGGACATAGGGTGATTGTACTTAATTGGTACATTTGCTTCTAGTGTGCATTTCTGGCCCAGTTATCTCTGTAGAATTTTTACCTGACACAGTGCTAGTTGCATGCAGAAATTGCAGGTTTCATAATTTAAATTATGGGAGTTTTTGATCTCTGTTCTGCCATGGTGACAGAAAGTACATGGGGGGGGGGGTTGGGTGCAGGATCTTCACTTTTCAGAAGGACACTTAGCTGTAGCTATCCTTTGTCCCAGGTCAACAGACTTTTGCTTAAAGCTAATTGAATATAGTTTTGAAACATCTGATAAAGTGATGTTTAACAGGATGAAAAAGAAACCATAAAAAGCAAAGTCTTTGATTGTGGACATCTTTTGCAGGTGAGGTGTGTTGGCCTCCTGTCTGCCATTTCGCTGTTTCACATCAGGGCAGCTGGTGAACAGTTTTGGGCATTGAACACCTGTTCACATAAACAGAGTCAGCCCAGATCACCCATTAGCAAGTTCAAGACACAGATGATTACATGCAGTGGGCCTTCTAGTTATAATTCCTGTTATCTTTAACTTCTGCATGTGCATATTATTTATATGTTTCATACTCTGTACAGCTGTTTCTTAGAAGACACATTGCCTCCGTAGTAGGTCTTTTGACCTATAAAGCCCTCAATGATCAGGATCAAATGCACCTGAAAGTTTATTTGTACATATACTCCTCTTTGCCTGCTCCATTCCTCTATCAGACTTAGAACGAATAGTGATTTCCAGTTGTATGATACCATGATTTTGCTTTTATTAAAAGTGTTTAAGTATTTATATGCCTCTCTTTATCCTTTTGGTTCACTATTAGACTGGAAGTAGGTAGTAATGTCCATTTGTAGGATGCTACATTTTTGTTTTTTTCACTCTCTAGAACTCTCTGCAGTGGATGCAACTGAATCATCAGCTGATGGGCTTGTTACATCAGCTTTAAAAGCATTTTCTTTTCAGGAAGATATTGATATAACTTAATGTGGTTTTAATTACAGAAAGATGTTAAAGGTTTTCCATATGTTTAATTAGCTGATTACATCTTTATGTACTATTTTAATTCTTTGTATTTATTGTCTGATATCTTGAACTGAAAAGCATCATTGTCTACTTTTGTTATACACTAAGAAGAATTACAGAAGGCACAGCCTAAGTTTGAAAAAATGAAGTAAAATACCGGACAGGCTTAAAATGACTACATGCACTGACATAAGTTTTACCTGTTTCTCATGCTGACTCTTTGGGTACAGAAATTCAATGACTTATGAGATAAGGACTTGTGAAAAACATTGTGTGAAGGCCTTGCCTCAGGTCACATGAGAAGCAAATACATACTGTAACATAAGATGCGTTAAAATATGAACCTTAATGTAAAATCCGAATTGTGATAAACCACAACTCAAAATAATGATAACCACAAAAAGCACAGGAGACGAAACAACTGCCTTAGAATACAAACATTTTTATTTTGCTCTTTTGTCCAATACAGACTATTAGAAACACAAAATTAATCTAAAATTCATACCTTATATATGCACACACAAATTGCCTCTAATAGAATAACAAAAACTAATTAACACACAATTGTTCTACTCTCGTGGCTATGACAGTTTGGCCCATTTAAACAACAAAGACTATATAGGAGGAAGTGATGTCAATGATTCAAATGACTTGGAAAAGAAACATTTTGTTTGTTGTGGTTTGTTCAAAGGAATTCCGAATGTCTTGTGCAAGTGGGGATGAATTGCTTGATTTTACTATTCATTGAGTTTTGGATAGTCAACAAGATAAGACACTTCATGGGTTACAATATGCTCTGAAAGAAATGCAAAAATTGCTTGCTTTAGATCCAAAATGGCCACTGACCTATAAACACTGCAGTTACCTAGCTCTCCAGATATCAATATAAAAAACTACTTTTTCTGACAAAAATCACAATCCGGGGAAAAAATAAAACTTGATAGTCATCAAGATTAACTGCTACAACTTGGAAAATCTACCAAAAACAGAGGAGAATACTGAAAAATAGGAGGATTACCTTTGAAAGCTAGCTACGAAAACAAAATTGCCACTAAATCCAAGGACAACCACAAAGCATTCTATAGCTATGTCAAGAATCTAGATGGCAGCACCCATATCTGCTCTGAGTTACAGCACAAAGGCACAAAAATTACAGAACCAAATGATATTGCCAACATCCTGGCAGATAGGTTCAGTGCTAACTTTACCCCCCCTCTCACCCCCTAAAGGGTCCATATATATACAGGAAGAATGCAGAGTCCCTGTAATCACAACTACGCAGTTAAAAGCTGCACTCTCTAAAGCCAAAAACACAGCATGCATGGGACCGGATAACATCCCAGGCTGCGTTTTAAATGAACTTCAGAACAAACTGGCTCCCCACTTAAGCACCATGTTCAATAATAGCCTCACATCAGGCTTTGTGCCCACTGAATGGCGCACAGCAACAGTTATCCCACTCCACAAAGAGGGAGCCACCACTGATCCCGGGAACTATCGACTTATTAGCCTGACAAGCCTGGTCTGCAAGGCCATGGAACGTATCATCATGGAACTCATAAACAAAGACATTGGTAACCTCCAAACTCTGGATCCCACCCAGTTTGGGTTTGTGAAAGGCAGATCATGCCTCCTGAACCTGATTGACTTCTTTGAGGCAGTCACCAAAGCTGTGGATGAGGGTAAGGTGGTTCACACAGCCTATCTTGACCTCGTCAAGGCTTTCGAAACCATCCCACATTCTGGAATTATAGCTGAACTCACTAAACTAGGTATAAATCCCTACATCACAAGATGGGTTGCCAAGTGGCTCACTGACAGAACCCACACTGTAAAAGTTGCAAACTCCAAATCTGACCTCAAAACAATGACAAGTGGAGTACCACAGGGTTCCATCCTGGGATCTCTCCTGTTTGGTATCTACTTCTCTGAAGTACAGGCTAACACAGAAGGCCTCTGGCTAATGAAGTTCGCAGATGACTGCAAACTAGGAGTCATAGTCAAGTCCCCAAATGATGTGGACATCCTACAGAAGGGCCTCACTGAGACAGATGTCTGGTGTCAGAGCCATGGCCTCAAGCTCAATGCCAAAAAGTGCAGTGTCATCCCCTTTGGTAAAATCTCTGTACCCATGAACTACCACATAGGCAGCAACACCAAATGCATGATAAGAGACCTTGGGACCCAGGTGGACAGTAGTCTCTCCTTTGATAGTCACATCGCCACAGTAGTCAGGAAGTCCTTCTACGTGGCACACCTCATCATAAAAGGGTTCTCATCCAGGAAAAAAAAGGGTCATTGTTCCCTTCTACTTGTCACTCATTAGACCCATTATAGAGGACAACGCCCCTTTTGGAATGTACCTCACAAGACATCTGCAGCAGCTGGAAAGGCCACAGAAGTACCTCACAAAGAGGATTACTGGCCTCAAACAAATGCCCTACACTGACCGCCTCAAAAAACTCCAGCTTTACTCCGTAGCATATCGCCTACTCTGAGGTGAGCTCTGCCTAACATATAAAGCTATGTCAAACCCAGAGCTGTTGTGCATGCTACACCTAAAGAAATCCCAATCCATCTGAGCTACACGCTCTGGGGTCCTAAACCTTGTCACCACAATAAACAGGACATGCTTCAGGGATAGATTCCTGTCCAAGAGACTTCCTATACTCTGGAACAAGCTACCCATCTATGTCAAGCAAAGTTATTCATTAGCACTCTTCAAGAAAAATCTTGATGAGTGGATGGGAAATAGGAAATACACCCCGGGGATCACTTCTGTGTCTCTGCTGGACAGTGGCACAGGAAAATAACTTTCTTGGGTGGCGTAAGCTATGCAACCTTGCTGGCTAGGCTTACGTAGGCCCTTGGGTCGATAGCCTAGTACCTACCTATGAACCTATGATACTGCCAGGATTCCTTCACATGTGCTCTGCTTGCTGGCTGACTGAAACACCTGGAGGCCAAATATCTTCTTGCATCTTCTAAGCAACAAAAGAGAAATAATGCCGACTGACTCTGATACCATGGACTCGCAAACTACTAAAACTAAGTTTTCAGCACTTACGTCTTCAGAAAAAGACATTAATACTAAAAGGCCTAGAACTGGGAAACAAGAAACCACTAAATCATCCAGTAAAAGTACGACTGAATGTACAAACCTTGATGACCTAAAATATGCTCTACAGTCTCTACAATTAGCCATACAAAATTTCTCAGACCAGCTAAAATCTTTTGGGGATTCCATTAACCACATTGAAACCAAAGTGGAAAAATCAGAAGCCAGAATCTTTGAAAATGAAACTAAAATCGAAGAACTCCAGAAGGAATCTAAAGCTTACAACAAATTTATACAAGAAATGCAGCAAAAAATCCTGGATCTAGAAGCAAGATCCAGACATAGGGGTACACCAGAAAGTATTGAGCAAAACAAACTACAGGAAACAATTCTGGCTATAGTTGGGTCTCTACTTGAAAACACCACTAAAGCAAGCCAAATAACAATAGAAAGATCACGCCCTACATCCATCATTAGACTCCACTAAACCATAACTAGTGTATGTAAAATTGCTTAATTTCCAACATGCAACCAGAAACTTTACATCTGCAAAAAAAGAAATGTGTTCAGGAATGGAAATAAAATACTTTTTGCTCAAGATCTCTACAAATTAAAATGGAATGTCAAAAACCATTTTGTAGCTTCCTGATACAAAAGCAAATCAGATTCTAAATGAAATACCCCCACATACTTCACTTTCAGCATCAGAGGATCAAATACAATGTCAGCAAAACATTGGAAGTGAAGAAATCCTTCTTAAATGCCTTTAACACAGTTCCTGAACTACCTACTACCAAAAACAGCAAATAAAATGAAAAAAAAGCAGCATTGTGGCATAAATAAGACAATCACATGTAACTGAAATAAGGTAAAAATAAGCTTCTCGACATTTTGGTACTGTTTGTAATCCAAGAGAAATAATTCAAGGATTTCTCGGCCAAAAATGACTCTCTGGTTCCATTAATACAGTGTACAAGGATCCAGCCATCTCAATCTGCCAGTCACTTCCTGTTTAACCCCTGAACCTAACTTCCCAGAAGCCTATTCTTTCTTAAAATGCTACTACCAAATTACAGACATTTTCATGCAAGCAAGAAAAAGAAATCTGTAAGAACTGCATTCATAATGTTGGATTTACAGTACATCTATCATTTTTGATCAGGAATAACAGAAGTTAACCAGGAAATCATCAGTTTTGATTTACTTCACTTTGAATTCATTCTCCAACACCTTTGACATGACTTCACAAGCTAACCTTGCCATGCAATAACAGATTACACTCTCATCTAGTGGTCAGCACAGCAATCTTTTCATTCTCAATATTCTCTGCCTTGTATTCCACTGCAAATACCTACAAACTGTGAATTGCAATACAAAGTAAGGCATGATATTTCTTTCTTTCGGGAAAACATCTGAAACCTATTTTTATATGCTATTTTTGCCTATATTTCTCTAAATAACTCCACATACAAGTTTTATCAATATTTATGAATATTAGACTGGGTGTGTTTTTTTTTTCTTTCCCTCTTACATAGCAATACAATACAAGCTTCATGAATGAAGAAAGAAAAGGGAAGATGAGGAAAGGGCAATGAAAAAGGGAAGTAAAGAATTTAAAAAGACCAAATTAAAATGTGTATACTATTACTCTCATGTCTATCTATCCAAATAACTAGCATTCCTAAGGTATTCATTCTAAACTTGTTAACGTGACGTTTTTAATAATAATAATACCCTCACCTTAATTGGCAGATACATGATGTTAAAAATAGTTAATGGAACAAATTGTGATGTTAAATACTTTATAATTTTGACAAATGCTATAGAATGCATAAGTAATATATATACTGTGATTTGCTTATTGTTTTATGACTAACCACCTCTTCGAAGAAAAATGTTCTCAGTATGCTCTTCTGTGTACTAGACATTGACAACAGTATATTATTACTATAGTAATACCTCTTCTGTTATAAAACTAACAACCTATAAATCTTTGAATTTATTACCCTGAAGCTTCTAGACCAGACATGAGAAATATACCCGGAAATACTAACATTTAACCTGACACATTTTGTCATACAGTAATACCATCAGTGACAATTATTTAAACAACTGGTATTAGCTCTCTAATTAATAACACAGCTTAATACCCCAAACAAAATGCACTAGTCAACAAAACCTCAGGGTTATATACATTTTTACACTACCATAACCAACTCTAAGAACCCTCTCACCTTACACCGAGTTTGGGGGATATTCTATTTCACTACACTGAGCTATATTGCCCCCATTGCTTTCCTTCATAATTAAAACAACTATGGAGAGCTAGAAGACTAGCAGAAGTTAAATAGAAAGAAATGCTATTTGGTATCTGTGCTCTATATGTTTTTAATATGGGGCTAAAAGTTGTCAAAGCATTAGTAACAAGATTTCCACTTAACCATTTCTGCTTTAACTCCTGTTACAACTCTTTATCATATACCCATAACACTCACACTCCTTTACTGACACATAGTTATAATAGTAGGTATGTGGTCATTTGATTCCTGGAATGTCAAAGGGATCCAACTCGGGAAAAAAAAAGAAAACTACTTATACATTTGATATTCAAATCCAAAGCTAATTTAATCCTCCTACAAGAAACCCACATGCTACCAGAGCAATGGTAACCCTCCCTAAATTAAAAATGGATTAAGGATATCATTGCCTCTGGCAAATCCCAAAATAGCTCAGGAGTAGCAATCATTATTAAACAGACTTCCAATGTGAAATCATAAAACATGATATGGACATGAATGGAAGCTGGTGCTATATAACAACTAAACCAGCCTGTTTAGACAATCCTACTCTGATATTAAACCTATACGCGCCTCGTGTAAATCAACACAAATTTATAATGTCTATTTATAAAATACTGCTTGACTTCCCCAATCATTATTATGTACTAGGAGAGGACTGGAACTCAATCCAAGACCCTGATATTGACAGATCCAATACCAATTTCAAACACAATAACCATGCCATATCAGCACTCGAGCAGCTTAAACATGACTTTAACCTATTTGACCCCCATATAGTCAAGCCTAATAACTCCCTCAAAAATAAACATACCTTCTACTCTATGTGGCATAAGTCTTGGTCCAGGCTGGATTTCTTTCTCATTTCCAATATATTTACTAAATACAAACATTCCTTTCACACAGAACCCAGATACCTAACAGATCATTCTAATATTAACCCAACTATTGATTGGGATAACAATCAAACTAACAGTAACTGAGGGTATAACTGGGTCCTTAACTCTAACCTAGTAAGGAAAAAAGAAATTCTACAAGAAGTAGATGCCATCCTGGACCAAGCTTTAGACAATTTACTCTATAATCACCTATCTATGGACATTTACTGGGCCTCTATTAAATCCATAATTAGAGGTACCTTTATAAGTAAAGCTTCATATTATAAAAAAAAACAACTTCAGGAGGAAGCCACTCTTAAAAATCAAATCATTAAGCTTGAGTCCCAACTCCAATCATCCTTTAAACAAGAAACTGAAACTCAAATAACACAACTGCAACAAAAGCTATATGATCTCAATGCTGAAAACCTAACATACCAAGAAATTAAAACTTTAGCAAATTACTCTGAATGGGCTCACATGCCATCTAAATTCCTGGTGAGGCTTATTAACCAAAACAAACCCTCCCCAAACATAACAGAACTTATCTACAAAGATAAACTCTATCACACTACTCAATGTATCATACATATCTTTGAAAGTATATATACAAAATCCCACAGTCCATCAAACCTCTCTCATAATAAACAGGACCTAGATGCCTTCTTAAACCAATTAAATTTTCCTAAAAATCAGTCCAGATCAACAAAAAGTGTTATCCTCCCCAGTCTCCCAGCAAGAAATTATGACAATCAACAAACTGAAACCCAAGAAATCACCAGGTCCAGATGATCTTATGGCCGAATTCTACAAAGCTTTCCCATAAAAATCATCTCTCTTTCTTCTCCATCTATTCAATCACATTACTTCCAGTGGTATAAGTGATATACATCTAAACACATCCAAAACAATTCTCATACATAAACCAAACTCCAACCTCAAAAACTCCCTGAACTATAGACCTATAGCCCTAATAAATCCTGATATAAAAATATTTGCGTCAATACTAGCAAATAGAAGTAAACCAATCATTTCAAACATTGTTTCCCCTGAACAATCAGGTTTCATAATACACAAACAAATCTTTGATCATACCCTTACCCTGGACACCATGATCAATCTCTCTACCCATACATGTACTCCAATCTTCACCTTAGCTATTGATGCCTCAAAAGCATTTGATAGACTCAATGTAAACTTTTTGCTCTATATCTTGCCTCTCTTTAACATAACCAATAACTACATACAAGCTATCAAAACACTATACTCCAAGGCTCATACTTACCTACAAATTAAGAAACACCTATATTCTCGAACTGACATTGAGAATGGTGCCAGACAAGGATGTCCTATGTCCCACCTATCTTTTTAATTTATATATTATACCCCTTTTTCTCCTCATTTCTCAGGAAAACTTTCCACCATATCCCCAATATCTTTAACACTAAAATGACCCTAGTGGCTTTCGCTGATTATCTAAATCTTTACAAATCACTACCCAATTCAGACCTCCAGAAACTACTATCCGCAATAGACAACTTTTCAACTTTCTCGAATTACAAACTAAAAGAAAACATATATCTTCCCTACTAACTCCCTCTGTCAGCTTCCTACATACTCCTTAGTAGCTTGTATTAAAACTAACAATTCATTATAATATCTAGGAATATACTTCCACCTAGATCCTAAACAATCATATACAAATAACATTATTAATCTCTGGTGAAACATACAACATGATATGCTCAGATGGACAAAACTTCAACTTCCATTCCTAGCTAAAATAGCCACAATCAAAATGAATCTTCTACATATATATATATATATATATATATATATATATATATATATATATATAATGCCTCCAATATCATTATCAACCTAAAACTCTTCGAAACCATTCACTCCACAATTTCCAAATTTATTTGGGTCCCCAGATCAGTCAGAATCAGTTATAATAAGTTGACATACCATAAAGACTATGGAGGGTTATGGCTGCCGGACTTTACACTCTACTATGCTATCATAAACTGTAATAGACTAATAACAATAGCCAACCACACCCCTTCACCACAACAATGGTCTCCAACCTGGGTCAAACTATTACACAACTATATCAAGACACTATCCATAAACTCCAGAGCCCTCCCATTCCTTTACAATGAAAATTTGAAGAATCTTAAAATACACCCAATCATTAAACATAAAATCACTCTCATACAAAGGATGTTCAAATCATTAAACCTATATTATGCATTCACTTCCCTAAAACCTATCCACCTTAACCGCAATCTCAAAATGGATAACAACATGATTAACCTAAACAATTATCCTCTCCTCAAAAAACTAACCATCTGTGATATATTCCCCTTCAAGAACAATACTATCACTAAAATGAGAACACAATTAAAGCTTCCTAAAAGCTATACAATCATTTTAAGGCAAATTCGAGACCTTAGCCAATACATCATAGACAATCCTGATATCAATGCAAATGACATTCAAACCTGTAAAACCATATGGAACCTCCTATCCTCAAACAAAAAAATGCTATCTAACGCCTACAAACTTATTCAATCAATCAAAATGCAAAAAGAGGTTATTTATTCTAGTTACTGGAAGGAAATCGATCCTTCAATCACAAACAAATAACTCAAGCGATCCAGCTTACCTCCAAACCGATTCCCTTAAAAAACGTAAATTTACTCAGATCATGATACTTCATAATGCCTATCTCACTCCAATCATTATAAATAAAATATGCCCAACCACCTCTCCATTCTGTTCCTATTGTGATAATCACAAGGGTGAACTACTTCACATCTTCTGGAGCTGCAAGTGCACCTACAAGCTAAGGTGCTCACTTAGAGTCCAACTAGAAAAAATGGGCTATGAAAAGTCCACCTTATCTTGGAAACTAGCTGTCCTACATATCATCCCTGCAGGCCTGACTAAACTACAAACACGAATATTAATAACACTAGTTTCTTTAATTAAATACTATATTACATTACATTGGAAGGACAGAGTGTCACTCACATGGGAGGGATTAAAACAATTAGCTACTAAACATCTACTAGCTCACAAATATTTAACCTACACTGAGAAATCCCACACTCACTTTACAGAATTTTGGAAATCCTTTTTGAACATATTCTAGCTTGAAGTTGGTATATATAATCAATGATGGAATTTTGGCATATGAGTAAATAGTTCTTACTGTTTTACATTTATGTTATATTATTCAGCAATATAATCTCTGGTCATATTGCTATCTGCCTATTAATATTGTTATGTTTTACTGTATTTATTTTCACAAAAAAAAGGAAATAAAAAGATTTTATACAAAAATTGCTTGCTTTATTGACCAGCCAGGTTGATGAACTAAAAAACGACAGAGACATTGGTAGATGAGATAAATTCAGTTATGGAGAAGGTGAACTGGCGATTATTGAGGATAATCAGAATTTTCCCCACGTTTCTGGTGAGATTCGTCAGTTTAAGAACTGTACTGCAGTGTTATAGCACAACTGTAACCTGGTTAAGGACTTACCTTTTTTCAGCCTAGTGCAGTTGAAAAACTTGAACTTAGAAACAAGTTTGTTGATTCTGAAAAAAATATTTAAAAGGGTACAGAGTTATTTTACTAGAAAATATGTAATTTGAATAGTATATTACTCTTCGTATTCTTCCTAAAGGACTTTGTTTCTTTAAATTTCCTAATGGACTTAAATAGGATTATCCATTTTTTCCTGAATTAATAGAGTTTTTTAATCAAGCGGGACTTGAACTGCTAAAGTTACTTATTAAAAACAACTATAAATATTTAGAATAATTGAAAGATATAATAAGACAAAGGAATATATAAATAATATGCTTGTTCAATTTCCCTATCTAAACAGTGAATATGACAATATTTTTGCTCTTGTTGGGAGGTTTGAAAGAACTGTAGTAATATGAAAATGAAGAAAAAATATGAGGGATAAAGCTGCCTATGAGTCCAAATCCTCCTACTATTTGAGGAATGAAAAACATTCTCCAGGGAATACTATCAATACTAATGTCAGTGGTGTTGATTGCTCTACTGCTCAGTACTACAACAGTTTGGCCATTTTAAACAATGAAGACTATACAAGCGGAAGTGATGTCAATGATTCAAATGACTTGGACAAAAAACATCAGACCATTGAGGCTTAGCAGCCATCTACATCTATTGAAGGAATACAAGAACTACCTTACCTTCCTTTTGGGATAAGTTCATTGTTCAATAATTCTACAGAGGAGCCTTCAACTTACTGATAGGAAAAAAAATGAATTATTCCTTGAACCAGAATCAAGGGAGAAGTTGAAGATAGTAGAGGAGGGACTATGAAATGATCAGTTAGTAAGTTGTTCACCCAGGATTTTTAATTTGTCTGAAACAAACTTTAACTTTATTCAAATTAAGTTATTAGGTCTGGGACTAAATTTTGAACTAACTCACAGGGCAAATTTAACTAAAACTTTGTTAGAATTAAAGTTTTATACTAGAAAACTTAATTTAAAAATATTTATTACATAATATGGGGTTCACTAATGTTTTAAGCAAACCCTTTGTGTATAACCTGGTATTATCTAATACTTTGAAAGTATTTGAACAATGCTGTGAAAATGGTATTTTTGATTTGTTACGCAAAAAAGTAAATATTGTTTTTCTAATCTTAATAGTGAAGAAAGGAAATGTTTACAGGAGTTAAAAATAATAAAGAAATTAGGTACATGAAAGCTGATAAATGTGGTGGGTTATTTATAATGAATCAAGATGAATATATTGAGGCTATGGAAAATGTGCTTACTAATACTGAAAAGTATTTAATGATTTTGCATATGCTGTAGCTAACAGTTATAGGTTTATTTATGCTTGTCTATATGAATTATTTATGAATAATGTAACAGATTATCAATTGTATCCGCTTTTACTAATAGAGAACCCCAAAAATGTTTTTTGGGGGGATTCCTAAAATTTATAAATATGAATAGAACCCTCCCCCTTAGGCATACTGTTTTGGCACCTAACTGTGTTACAGAAGGTATTTCCTTATTTTTAGATGCCATCCTGAATCCTTTAGTTTAACATTTGCAGTCTTATCTGAGGGACTCTTGAGATATTTTAGACAGAATAAGAGAATTTAATATGATATATATAATTATAAAACTTCTAATATTATGATGTTCACTGTAGACATTTCTTCTTTGTTCAAGAGTATACCTCAAAATTTAGGTGTTAAATATGTTAGATCATGTTTGAGTAAAAATACTAAGTTTATCAATGTTAAAATTAATTTATATTGTTCTCTTTTAGATGTTATATTAGAAAAATATATATATTTTTAATGGTAAATATTACAAACAGGTTAAAAGTGTAGTGATGGGGTTGGCAGTGGCCCCTGCTTTTGCTAACCTACTTTTAGGCTGGTGGAAGACTAAAATTATGCCAGCTGTTTATTATAAAAGACTTGTAGATTATTTATTTTTTATTTTTATAGGAAATACTTATGAGCACATCCAGTTTACTGAACAATTGAACTTAAGTATTGATTTTTTGTACTTTATATTAGGGGATATAGGTGTGAAGGTTACCTTTTTGGACATTAGTTTAGAGTGGAATGTATTTAATAAAGGTTTTGAAAGTAATATTTACTGCAAGGATACATTTTGCAATAGATATCTTCATTTTAGAAACAATCACACTGAGTTTATTAAAATAAATATACCCAGGGGACAGTTTATTAGAGCTTCCAGGATTACCATTAGAGATGATATTACAGAATGGTTACAACAAAGATTTTTTTTTTTTTTTGGAAAATAATGCTGAAGAAGTTATTTCTAAAAGGAAAACACATTTCTTTCTGTATTACTGAAGGTCATGAAAAGGATAAGGTAGCAAGTGAGAAATCAATATGCTGGTATGTTCACTTGATATGAGAGTGGACACAATTTTTATATGTAAGGGTATTCAAAATAAATGGAATATTATAAAGGGAAATATAGATTTATTTAAGGTAGTAGGTATGCAGCCACTATTTGTATATAAAAATATTTTAAATTTTCATTACAAAATGATGATATAAGAAGTTTTACCCCATGAACAGAAAAAAACAAAATGAACTTATAAGTGTGGGGGGTGTACTGTCTGTAGATTTATCTAGGAAGGCCCATTTATTTACTTAGAACATTTTGATCAAACTATTGGTGTGGAAGGAAGATTTACATGTAATACAAAAGTGTTTTTTTATATTAGTATATGCTCTGGATGTTTAGGTTTTCACATAGGGATGACTACTAGAACTTTAAGGAAAAGGGTGAAGGAACATTTGTATTCAATTAAAAGCAAGTACTCTATAATGCATTGTTCAAACATAGTACTTTGTATACTAAGTACAAAAAAATTTTTTTTTTTTGTATTATAACAGGTACCCAAAGATTTAAGAGGTGGACATTTTAAAAATAAGTTGGAGATGAGGGAAAAAGTGTGACAACTAAGACTTAAAGTGGACCATTTTCCAGGCTTAAATGATACCATAAATATCACGTGTTTTTTAAAAGACAAGAGACTTAAAGTGAATAGGTGCTGCTTTTAGAAATCTTGTGACATTGTTTTTAACTTTGATTGATTATATGTGTATGTTAATTAGTTTTCATTATTCTACTAGAGGCAATTAGTGTGTGTGTTGAACCCAGCCATTGGGGATGCACAAGCCAGTGCATTTCTTTGTGCCGGTCCCAAGCCCGGATAAATGGGGAGGGTTGCATCAGGAAGGGCATCCGGCATAAAACTTCACCAAATCATTTCATGCAGTCACCAGTAAATATTTCCACATCAGATCGGTCGAGGCCCCGGTTAACAAAGACCACCTCTAGTACTGTTAGCCAACAGGGTGCTGGCAGAAATTGGGCTACTTTTGGCCGAAGGAGGAGAAGAGGCGGAAGGCATGGATGAAGGCAGGAAGAGAGGAGAAAGGCTAGGACTGTGGTAGTGAGGGTCAGAACTTTGAATGTTAGCATTATGACTGGTATAGGCAGAGAGCTAGCTGATATGATGGACAGAAGGAAGGTTGGTATATTGTGCGTGCAAGAGACCAGATGGAAGGGGAATAAGGCTAGGTGTATCAGAGGTGGCTTCAAATTGTTTTATCGTGGTGTGGATGGGAGGAGAAATGGAGTAGGAGTTATTCTGAAGGAACAGTATGCTAAGAGTGTTTTGGAGGTGAAAAGAGGGTCAGATAGAGTGATGTTTATGAAGCTAGAAATTGATGGTGTAATGATGAATGTTGTTAGTGCATATGCTCCACAAGTTGAGTGTGCAATGGATGAGAAAGAAAAATTTTGGAGTGAATTGGATGAATTGGTGATGACTGTACCCAAGGGTGAGAGAGTGGTGATTGGAGCAGATTTCAATGGGCATGTTGGTGAGGGGAACAGAGGGGATGAGGAAGTGATGGGAAGGTATGGTGTTAAACAAAGGAATGCAGAAGGTCAGATGGTAGTGGATTTTGCGAAAAGGATGGGCATGGCTGTGGTGAATACATATTTTAACAAGAGGGAGGAGCATAGGGTGACATACAAGAGTGGAGGAAGATGCACACAGGTGGATTATGTCTTATGTAGGAGGGCCAGTCTGAAGGAGATTGGAGACTGTAAAGTAGTGACCGGAGAAAGTGTAGTTAGGCAGCATAGGATGGTGGTTTGTAGGATGACATTGGTGATCAAGAAGAGGAGGAGGAGTGTGAAGGCAGCACCAAGGATCAAATGGTGGAAAATGAAAAAGGGTAATTGTGAGGTGGAGTTCAGGGATGAGTTAAGACAGGCACTGGGTGGCAGTGAAGAGTTACCAAATAGCTGGGTAACTACAGCAGAGCTAGTAAGGGAGACGGCTAGAAAGGTGCTTGGTATCACATCAAGACAGAGGAAAAACAACAAGGAGACATGGTGATGGAATGAGGAAGTACAGGAGAGTATTCAGGGAAAGAGGTTGGCAAAGAAGAAGTGGGATTGTCAGAGAGATGAAGAAAGTAGACAGGAGTATAAGGAGATGAAGTGCATGGCAAAGAGAGAGGTGGCGAAGGCTAAGGATAAGGCATATGAAGAGTTGTATGAAAGGTTGGACACTAAGGAGGGAGAAAAGGACCTGTACCAATTGGCTAGACAGAGGGACCGAGCTAGGAAAGATGTGCAGCAGGTAAAGGTGATAAAGGATAATGAGGGAAACATACTCACAAACAAGGAGAGTGTGTTGAAGAGATGGAAAGAGTATTTTGAGGGGTTGATGAATGAAGAGAATGAGAGGGAGAGAAGGTTGGATGATGTAGGGATAGTGAATCATTAAGTACAATGGATTAGCAAGGGGGAAGTAAGGATAGCTATGAAGAGAATGAAGAATGGAAAGGCTGTTGGCCCAGATGACATACCTGTGGAAGCATGGAGGTGTTCAGGTGAAATGGCAGTGGAGTTTTTAACCAGATTGTTTAATGAAATCTTAGAAAGTGAGAGGATGCCTGAGAAATGGAGAAAAAGTGTTTTGGTTCCGATTTTTAAGAATAAGGGTGATGTGCAGAGCTGTAGTAACTACAGAGGGATTAAACTGATCAGTCACAGCATGAAGTTATGGTAAAGAGTAGTGGAAGCTAGGTTAAGAAGGGACGTGATGATTAGTGATCAGCAGTATGGTTTCATGCCAGGAAAGAGCACTACAGATGCAATGTTTGCTCTGAGAGTGTTGATGGAGAAGTACAGAGAATGTCAGAAGGAGTTGCATTGTGAGGTCTGCGGTGGGAGTGACAGATGCGTTTAAGGTGGAGGTGGGGTTACATCAAGGATCAGCTCTGGGCCCTTTCTTATTTGCAATGGTGATGGACAGGTTGACAGAAAAGATCAGACAGGAGTCCCCGTGGACTATGATGTTTGCAGATGACATTGTGATCTGTAGTGAGAGTAGGGAACAGGTGGAGGAGACCCTGGAGAGATGGAGATATGCTCTATAGAGAAGAGGAATGAAGGTCAGCAGGACTAAGACAGAATATATGTGTGTGAATGAGAGGGAGGATAGAGGAATGGTGAGGATGCAAGGAGTAGAGGTGGCAAAGGTGGATGAGTTTAAATACTTGGGGTCAATAATTCAGAGTAATGGTGAGTGTGGAAGAGAGGTGAAGAGGAGAGAACAGGCAGGATGGAGTGGGTGGAGAAGAGTGTCAGGAGTGATTTGTGACAGACGAGTACCTGTAAGAGTGAAAGGGAAGGTCTACAAGAAGGTAGTGAGACCAGCTATGTTATATGGGTTGGAGACAGTGGCACTGACAAAAAGGCAGGAGTTTGAGCTGGATGTGGCAGAGTTAAAGATGTTAAGATTTGCACTGGGTATGACGAGGTTGGACAGAATTAGGAATAAGTGTATTAGAGGGTCGACCCAGGTTGGAAGGTTTGGAGACAAAGCCAGAGAGGCAAGATTACATTGGTTTGGACATGTGTTGAGGAGGGGTGCTGAGTATATTGGGAAAAAGATGCTAAGGATGAAGCTACCAGGTAACAGGAAAAGAGGAAGGCCTAAGATAAGGTTTATGGATGTGGTAAGAGAGGACATGCAGGTGGTTGGTGTGACAGAGCAAGATGCAGAGGACAGGAAGAAATGGAAACAGGTGATCCGCTGTGGCGACCCCTAATGGGAACAACTGAAAGAAGATGATGATGATGAAGTGTGTATTGGACAAAAGCAGAAAATAAAACTATCTGTATGCTAAGACAGTTTTTCATCTCTTGTGCTTTTTGTGGTTATTATTATATTGAACCTTAATGTACTGGTATGGAAGCTAACCAAAATCCTTGTGGGTAGACTGACTGATAGTACTTAAACATTCTTCCATAAAAGTCTAAACATTAGACATACAGAGCTGCAAGAAAATGCAGCCAGAACCCATAAGGTACAGTCAAGTATGATCTAAAGTAAGATATATAACATATCTCTATTGTTTCCAAATGGGGAATCACAGTGGGGGATAAATGCAACTAAAAGTAACCTCTTTTGCAATTAGATATGACCTTAGGGTTCAGTCTAATTAAACTGAATGTAAAAAATGCTAAATAGCAATAGCGCAAATAAAAAGAGCTAACCAAAATGTTGCACTCACTAATGCTAAATAATATTGACTTATACTAAAATTATAGCTGAAATGATTCTAAAGTAAATCATAAGCCTTTTCAGTGTGGCAAGCCTCCTGAAACTAATTCTGCTGTTATTTATATATTCCATCTCTGAGGTCAGTCTTGAGTATGGAAACTTGATGCTATGATTGTATGTTATATTGTAATATATAACAATGTGCTGCAATCTAAGCATTGGTATATTTGTGTAGGGAAGAACTGGGGTAAAGCACCAAAAGTGGGGGGGGGTACAAGGGGTCTTATACACTGTAAAATAGATTTGGGTATATTTGTGTTGATTTAATTACTTTATTACTGGACAATGCATGGTGTATAATTATTTCAAAGTGCTACAGGTCATTTAGCAATGTCTTTTCAAATTAATTAATATTTGTCACAGTCTGCACAAAAGCATGTGTTATTGGTATACCATTCATATATTGCAGTATTTAGTAACACTTCATCTACAACTTCATAAATAATTTGTGTACTGCTGAAGCAGTCTTAAAGTACAGATAATTATAAATCTAACTGGAAACATTTTTGAATACCTATCTACAACTGATGTGTTTTTGGTATTTTTACACAGGAAAAGCTGCAAGGTTATAACAGACATAACATATATAATATTCACTCCTGCAAAACCATAAGCTAACTATAACAGATTTTGAGTAATTCAGCTTGTTTACACATGCATGACCTTTTACAGCAAACCAAAGTACATGACTTATTTGCAACTTTCTCTTGATAAAACATTTGCATATCTGGACAAACAGGAACACATGCTATAAGTCAGTGTTTTGCATTATTCAAACAAACAACATTCAGTCATATTTCCTACAACTCTGTGAACATCAGTTAACTTCTGTTAGTTGGCAGCTTTTAATTTAATATTCTACACTTTCAGGATTTAATGTTTCAGACAAGCAAGTTAAAAATAACTTTTGCATTAATTAGTTATGGCTACACCCAGAAGTACCCTTGGTGGACCAGAATTAGAGTATACTTTTGAAATAATCCCAGACGGCACAAACTGAACAGTATTAATCCAAAGCAATCTAGTATCAGATCTGTATGTGAGCAGACTGGTGGCTTGGCTGCTGTATATACTTAAACATCAGTGTTAAGGAAAAGCAAAGAACACAGATTCAGAGTGTAAAGCGAGATGATATACTTAGATCAGGGCAAGGTAACAAGATGAGTATGTGTGTGTGTGTGTGTGTGTGTGTGTGTGTGTGTGTGTGTGTGTGAGTGTTTGTGTGCATAATTGTATTTGTGCATTTGCATGTGTGTGTGTCTAGTTGCCAATGAATATATATGTAATAAATGTATGTATTCATGGATATGAAAATAAATATATACATAACTATATAAATGTGTGTGTGTGTGTGTCTGTGTGTATATACATATATATATATATATATATATATATATATATATATATATATATATATATATATATATATATAGGGTACCATTTGTGTGGTCAAAAATCAGTCAATTTTCAACTGATTCTGTATAACATCTGACTTACTTGGGTTTTGTAAATTCAAGTGAAAACTGATCATCTGTATGCATGTGTGAATTAGCTAACAGTAGGGTGAGTAGTTTTAC